>NC_090931.1:476795942-477098972 GCF_040938575.1 Ambystoma mexicanum | reverse complement strand
GGTCAGAGAAGACTTTTCCAAATCAGTGACCCTACCATCCAGCTGCCCAGTTTTCAAATTAAGCTCAGCCATAGTCAACTTAATATCACTGACATCTTGGGCCACCTGAAGAATAGTCTTGTAGACACCTGAAAGGCTGGGGGTATCCTCCATCCCAGGAACCTGCTTGGGTTTCTTCAAGGCAGGGTTTTCAGCTTCACCAATCTTTTTCTTGGAACTCATTACAAATTCTTTATAAATATCTTCAGGGAGAGGTCCAGAGCAGTTGAGTTAAGCTGCTACTCCGCTGCCAGTCATTCTAGAATCTCTTGTAGAACACAACTTAATGTACTTGCCATCATTAAACACCACAGAAATAAGAAAACATTTTTTTTTTAAAGGGAGGGGATTGCGGTCTGATCGAGGGGGTTGTTGGGGTAGCTGTGAGAGTCATATAAACACTTCAGCAAAATCAGTTCTCCACCTTGCCGATTTCTGCAGTGGCAGATGTGCCATGTTCTTCCCTAAACAGCACTGATACCAGCCATGAAATACAACTAGCAGGTCCCGTCGGGAGGCCTTCTGCCCTACACTTTTGCCCCTACCTCTTCATTTGAGTCATACCAAGCCCTCTGCTCAACCATACTGCTCAGTGCCAAACACTGTCTCACAGCAGGCAGGTTGCACTGACAGCCATAGACCTGAGAGTGTATAGGCTCGCGCAAACGCAGGTAAACCCTTCTGCTGCTGCTGTTCTTCTAACCCTGCCATTCCAAACAATGTTGAAGCTGGTCAATAGAGCCTCTGTATGGTTAAGATTAAGCAACGAGCCCTTTGGAGGCATGAGCAAAATGCTAGAGGTGGCGAAAGTGACAACATCCCCAAAGATATGAAGTGACATTATATATCCTTTAGACCCTCCACCTCCTTGATGGCGTCATGGGAAGTAGCGTCACAGAGGTAACACTTGATCTCAAATTGTATAAAACCTTTGTTAAAACAATAAAATGAAAATAAAATAGAATGTTGTCTAACTAGGGTGCCTTAATATGCCATGTGCGCAGTCTTGATGACACACACATCCTGTAGAGGCTTTCGTAAACCATGATGGCATAATGCTGGCAGTTACTGTTCATGTATGCCAGATATTGTCATTGTCATAATTTTCTGAAAGCTGACTGACATGCATGCCCAGGTGCTGCAACGTTATGTATTATATGTACAGTCACATAAGCCCAGGTACTTTTCGGATATGTAAAATATACCCTCCTGAACAGCTATCATAAACTAGATGGAAACTCACACACGCAAACTGCACAATTGTAATCAGAAATGTTGAAATTGGGTTGCATTACAAATGCCACAGATACAAAACAGTAAATGTGCTGTCTGGCATTTTAAACAATTGAAATTCGAGCTTTGCATTATATTTTTTTAAACCACAATCACAGCAAAGCATTTCTCAACAAAATAAAGTTGAAAAGCTGCCTCATTTGCCTAACAGGATACAGAGGTTACAGCGTGCTATCACACGAGAGAGTCATATAAATATAACGTCCTACCTGAGTAAACAGTGATGAAACTTTGCAATAAGAAAGAGGAGTTTGAATCACTTCATCTGGGGCTTGAAGCACCATCAGCCGCCAGTCTAAACATTGTATTCCAGTGACACTTCATGGGCCCTTTCACAGCACATTTCCCAATTGCACTGAGTTCTAGGACATTGGTTCCCAGGGTCGTGTAGAGGTAGCTGTTGAGTTCAGGGTTTGGCCACAAATGACTCTGACACTCCAGTGAACTGTTAACTTATTTACTTAAGTTTAGGTACATCAAATACAGTTCTTAGAGTCAGGTAAGTAAAAGGGGACATAGGACACCCACCGGCATCCTCTCTCAGGGCTTACATCCTTGCAACTGAGAAACCTGGAACACACTCATAGATAAACATTCTAAGCCCTGCATTCCATCTCAAGATTCTAGTCACTTGCACCAGATGAATGCAAAGTTAATCACAACACATCTTCCCCCATAGGGACAACAACAACAGCAGTAAAATATGAGTGAAAAGAACAATATTTCATCAAAAAAATTAGTCTAGTAAAGTCCCACCTGAAAAGCAAAAGATTAAAGAAAGCATTTCACAATAACCAAAAACAAATCCAAAAAGTTTAGACCTTGTCATCACTTCAAAAATCTATTAACATTAATGTCCATCTGTGGAATAAAATTAAAAAATCCACTTGTGGAGATATTGATCTACCTACATGGAACAGCTAATGATGAACACTCTTATCAACTTAATAACTCTAATGAAGACATAATCAACACTCATAACACTAATATCTCATCTCACTGCCTTCACACCACATCCACTGAAGCTACACATCATACACTTAGATCTAAAAATCCATGCACAGCACCACTCCCTACTCCTGCTACATCACCAGTGAGTAGTTTACATTTGCATTGCCATATATATCACATTGTTTTAGCTGAATTTAAAACCACACTCTTCTTGCAAGAGCTAAACACTATAACGTTGATATTGCACCTGAGTCAACAACCACCATTCCCCACACACATACCATATAGGCCAATTGAGCATTGAACATGGTAACCAAGTAAAGGAAACGCCCCATCAATGTCTAAAATTCAAGCCTGCAGGACCTTTACTGATAATGTGCCTGTGGGAAAATGTAGGGTTAAAGAGCCAGTTCCCAAAAACATGTGTTTTGACACTCATCCAACATCACACTTGTGTCAAAGCAAAAACTAAATAGTGCATCAAATTTTAAGCTTTAAAGTCCACCTGTGGAGAAAACTTGTTAGACACAATATTCCTACCAGCAATCATTGTACTGAATACACTGAACGCAGCAACCTCCACGTGGCAGGCCAATACCACCAAACTTCAAAACTAGGAGCCAGCCCCTTCTGTAATGCAGCCACATAACAAAGGTGCTTCCATTGCACCTTTCTCCCATCAAAAGCTGCAATGTTCATCTACGTGACTCCCTGACACAGCATTTTCTCATTTAAACTTTAACCAAAGTCACTGCAATTTTCAGCTCCTCACAGCGCCTGTAGCGCTACACTGAGCTCCAATCCACTGCAGCTCCTCACAGCTCCCTGTAGCGCTTCCTTGAGACTCCAGCCTCTGCCATTCCTAACCAATGGACCTCTTGACTTTCCACTGGCACTTTTAAGCAGCTCCCTTGACCTCCTGTCCAATTACTTTTACTCTGCAATGGCGCTTGACAGCCTCTTGCAGCACCTCAGTGCACACTGCAGCATATCACATAGAAGCTCACTTGCCCTTACTAAAGCGCATCTTCACTTCAGCAAAGCGCTATACTTCAGCAAAGCGCCTCTTCACATCTGCAGTGCCTCTTCACATTTGCAGCACCTCACTGTGCCATACAGCGCCTTGCTGCCTCTGCAGCACCCCTTATGCAGCGACTCTTCACTGCATCTTGCAGCACCTCACTGCCCTTGCAGCATCACTTCACTGCCTCAAGCAGCACCTGTTCACTGCCTCATGCAGCACTTCACTGCCTCTGCAGTGCCTCTTCACTGCCTGTTGCAGCACCTCACTGCCCTCGAAGCGCCTCACCTCTTCACTCCACCATGCAGCACTTCACAGCCTCTGCAGCGCCTCTTTACTGCCTGTTGCAGTGCCTAACTGCCCTTGCAGCACCTCTTCATGCAGCGCCTCACTGCCTCTGCAACATCTCATTGCCCATTGTAGCGCCTCACTGCCCTTGCAGAATCTCTTCACTGCCTCATGCAGCACCTCTTCACTGCCTCACGCAGCACCTCTTCACTGCCTCACGCAGCACCTCACTCCCCCTGCAGCGCGTCTTCACTGCCTGTTGCAGCACCTCACTGCCCTTGCAGCACTTCTTCATGCAGCGCCTCACTGCCTCTGCAACATCTCATTGCCCATTGTAGCGCCTCACTGCCCTGGCAGAACCTCTCCACTGCCTCATGAAGCACCTTTACATCCATAGCTGCTCTGTTATTCCAGTGCCTTCGTAGCGCCTCTGTCTGGGCCTTTATTGCCCCCTCTGCCTCTGTATCACCTCTGTCTGGACCTCAATTGCCCTCACTGCACTTGCAGTGCCTCACAGCCATCCAGCGCTCTTACCTGAGAGAGGATCACTTCTCTTAGGGGGGCGGTGGGTGTCTCCCTTTGGTGCTGTCCCCCCAGCACAGCCAGCTTCATCCTCGTCGCCAGTGTTGAGTTCAGGGTTTGGCCACAAATGACTCTGACACTCCAGTGAACTGTTAACTTATTTACTTAAGTTTAGGTACATCAAATACAGTTCTTAGAGTCAGGTAAGTAAAAGGGGACATAGGACACCCACCGGCATCCTCTCTCAGGGCTTACATCCTTGCAATTGAGAAACCTGGAACACACTCATAGATAAACATTCTAAGCCCTGCATTCCATCTCAAGATTCTAGTCACTTGCACCAGATGAATGCAAAGTTAATCACAACAGTAGCCAGGCTCGGACAGTGTATTTGCTCCCGGCCTGCATGGCTTGCAACAAAGTCATGAGATCTCTAGGCCTGTGCTCCCACAGGCTGATAGTGCTCGTATGAAGTCAGACAATCGAGAATTCTAGTCCTTGTTGGCTTGTATTTTATGATTCTGGGGCTAAAGTTCGCAGAATGCAGGCAACACAGGACATGGGACCGGGTAAGAACTTTTACGTTTCTTCGTTAACGAAATGTTTTCCCTCACAGGAAAAGAACAACATAATCCGTAGTATAAGTAAAGAATTAATTGTATGCGAACTATTAAGTCCCATTAAAAATCTAGAAATACTGATAGGTAGGTAAAATAACACCTCTTGTAATTAGTTGGTAAAATCGGAAGATGTTTCCGCCACCACAGAATGCCTGCGTCAGTTCCTCACACTGGTGTTCGGGCCATCTGGTGGGAACTGCTTTTATTATAGTACAAATGGAAATACTTAGGTAATGATACTTCCACAAAAGGAGGCACAAAGAACCCTCTAGGAAGGCCGCAGGAGGCCAGCTGGGGGCCCTGGAAGCTCTCAACGTGCAATCCAATAGCACATCTTGCCTCCAGTGAAGTAACTGGAAGGCCCGGACTGGAACTGTGAGTAAACCCCCTGACCTACTCTAGTGCGGGTTATGCCCACCAGTTTGTCTTATTAATAAAGACATTTAAGACCCACCTAAGCGTCCTGTCATCCTTAGGGGCCACAACACATAAGCACCCAGAAAAGCAGTGGCCACCTTCATTTGCTCTTTGTACCCTCACAATCTCAGACCCAGGACTCTGGAGGGCAATATCAGGGCACCAAAGCGGAGTCCAGGGACAGCAACTGCTACCTCTGGCGACCCCCCATGCATTGCAGCTGGAGTCCACCTACTAGTTGAAAGTGTACTAGTGAAAAGCCGAATACAACACTGCTTCTGCTGCACACTTCGCTGAATTCTCCTCCTTTCACACACTTGCTCCCTGAAAGAGATCACAACAGGCTCAGAACCTTGCAGCAGTTAATTCACCTCCAAATTCTCCCAACAAAGCACGCGTAAAGTTCTCTTCTAATCACCAATGTTACAGCCGATGATCTAGCCCCTTCACAGACCATGCAAGACCAAGGTAAAGAAAAAACAGCTTGGAGCTCATTGTGCTTCATAATTTAGGGGGTAATTCATAGAATTTGGCGCACAAGTGGTGCATGCGGCTGGCGCACAGAGTGCGTGTGCGGCAGTCTGCACCAGCCACGTGCGCCAAAACCCGTTCAGGCGCACAGCGTATTCATGGATTAATACATCCATAAGCAGCCGTGGCGCAGAGTGGCTCAGCGACCCTGCAGCAGCACCAGTTACGCCCCAACCCCGCCCTGTGCGGCAAAAACATCGCACAAATCCAGTACATGGCGCAAAGGCCAGTGGACCAGCATACAGCCCCCCAACCATGAAAACATGTGTAAAACTCCCCATGAACACCCCAGAATACATGTACCCCACTCGCACCAGGCCCATCGCGTGTAAAACTCCCCGCGCACTCCTCGGAATACATGTACCCCGCTTGCACCAGGCCTATCGCGTGTAAAACTCCCCATGCACCCCTCGGAATACACGTACCCCGCTCGCGCCAGGCCTATCGCGTGTAAAACTCCCCGCGCGCACCTCGGAATACACGGACCCCGTTGGTGCCAGGTAAATTGCATGGAAAAAGTCCCCCCTGTGGTGTGGCTGGCTGTCTGTGGGGCATGGCCAGGGTGGATGGGCTGCCTGTGAGGCATGGGGAGGGTGGATGGGCAGCCTGTGCAAATTTCGGGGTGCGTGGGAAGTTTCACACGCGATACCCCAATCGAGAGCGGGGTATGTGTATTTGGGGGGTATACAGGGAGTTTCACACACGATAGGCCCTGTGTGAGCAGGGTACGTGTATTTGGGGGGTATGCAGGGAGTTTCACACGCGATAGGCCCTGTGCGAGCAGGGGACATGTATTTTGGGGGTGCGTGGGAAGTTTCACATGCGATACTCCAGGCGAGAGCGGGGTACGTGTATTTGGGGGGTACGCAGGGAGTTTCACACCCAATACTCCAGGTGAGAGCGGGATATGTGTATTTGGGGGGTGCACAGGGAGTTTCACATGCAATAGGACCTGTGCAAGCGGGGTACATGTATTTGGAGGTACGCAGGGAGTTTCACACGCGATAGGCCCTGTGCGAACGGGGTACATGTATTTAGGGGGTGCATGGGAAGTTTCACACGCGATACTCCAGGCGAGAGCGGGGTACGTGGATTTGGGGGGGTACGTGGGGAGTTTCACATGTGATACTCCAGGAGAGAGCGGGGTACGTGTATTTGGGGGGTATGTGGGGAGTTTCACACATGATAGGCCCTGTGCGAGTGGGGTAGGTGTATTTTGGGGGCACACGGGGAGTTTCACACGTGATAGGCCCTGTGCGAGTGGGGTACATGTATTTGGGGGGTACGCAGGGAGTTTCACACGTGATAGGCCCTGTGCGAGTGAGGTATGTGTATTTGGGGGGTACGCAGGGAGTTTCACACGTGATAGGCCCTGTGCAAGCGGGGTACGTGTATTTGGGGGGTACGCAGGAAGTTTCACACACGATACTCTTGGCGAGAATGGAGTATGTGTATTTGGGGTGTACGCTGGGAGTTTCACATGCGATTTGGCATTGTGGGCCCTCCCAGGTGTGCGGTTTCCCCCCTCCCCATGCCCTGCAGGCAACCCACACCACAGGGGACTACCCTACAACCCTCACCATGCCCTGCAGGCAGCCCACATGGCACCATGCACTTGTGAGCGCACTTGTGAGCCCCGACTCATGTTCCTCCACCCATCCACCAACCCCCAGTGACATGCACCCGCCAGAAGGCCCCAACTCATGTCTCCCACCCATCCACCCACCCCCAGTGACGGGCACCTGCCAGCAGGCCCTGACTCATGTCCCCCCACCTATCCACCCGCCCCAAGTGATGTGCACCTGCCAGCAGGCCCCGACAGACTCAACACGGTCCCAGATTGCCACGTCCGCAGCTGGAGAGGAAGGTCAGTTGTTGTTAGTGGATCCCCTCGCTGAAAACGGGTCTGGACGAAGGCATCCCTGCTGATGCGGGATGAAGCAGTCACAGGATCGGGCACAGGATTACACACAGGCACCTCTGCGGCCGCCTGTGCTGCTTCCTGTCCCTGCCCCTGGACTGCACCACTAACACCAGTGGAATCCCACCTCCAGACCCCGTGTGTGGCCCTTCCACAGCCTCCTCCTCAACCAAACCCTCCACCAACCTGGATGACTCAGTGCCATCTTCCTCCATAGGCCCCTGTGGGGTCTCAGCTGCCCCTTCTGCTGCCGAGGAGTCCACCTTCGACCTCCGCCTCTTGGACCTACCCTCGGCAGCTGCGGCCGTGGGCGCGGCACCAGACCCCTCACTCCACGACGAGATGACAACATGGGAGGGGAACAGCACCGTCTCCGCCCTCTTCATCAGTTGACGCTGCAGACAGTGAGAGACAGAACACAGGCATCAGGGCACTGTACAATGGTCTGATACACACATGACAGTTGCACATGAGTGGCAGTGTCAAATTTCACACATGGCATCGCAATCCCCAACAAACCTATCATTTGAACCCACACACACATGCGGAAAACAACAGGAATTTTGCAGGAGGCAGCACCATCCATACACATACAACAGCATGAGCATCCGAAGGTTTGCCTGACATCCCATGCAACATGGGGAGTGCCAAACACATGCACACATGCCACCAGACATACATGCATCTGTACATCTCCACCACCTGTCGCAGTTAAATCATCGGCATCCATGTCACATCTGCCAATCAGCCTCCTACATGTCTGTGTCCAATGCATCCATGGTGTATCACAGCGGCACACATGTCAAATACACACACACGCACATGTACATTGTGCACATACATGAAGGTGGAACCAGCATCCATGTGTCATACCACAACCATGCCACAGTACATGCACATAATTTCAAACATGTGTGTACCAACACATGCATTTGGGAACCGTGCATTTGAACACATACACCATTGATGTGCCTCACATATGGCTGGACTCACATGCGGCATGCTCATGTCCCTGTACATACACATCCATACATGGGCCTTCCAAGACATATGTGCAATCTGCACACTCCTGCCACACCTCAACATGCACAGCGTTCAATCAGTATGCATGGACACTTACCGCTCAACTCCGGACGGGTCTACCTCTGAAGTATCTGGAGGTGGAGCGCTGGGTCTATGCATTCCAGGACCATCATCTGGATGTTGGTAAAGCGGACCCGGCACCCCTCGCAATGCTTTGCCTTCAAGAGGCGCCGGGCCTTGTTGAGGGTCCTGGACCGGAAGTCCTCCCAGCGCTTCCGGACGTGTTGCATGTCGCGGTCTGCCACCCCCTCCACGTTGATGGCAGCCACGATGTCCTTCCAGATCCTCTTCCGTCCTTCATTGTCGGCGCGTGAACTTCCAAAGAGGGCATCATACTGCCCCAGGACTTGCTCCACCAGGATGCCAACTTCATTGGCAGTCTGTAACGCTCACCTGTTATCCACGGGACGTCACTCAGCCTGTTCTGACCTCTTACGACCTCGAACCCTTCCCTGGAGTCTACTCGACTGGAGGCTGGGCCTTGTTTTCTTGGAAAGTGTGCTCTCCATCCTGCTTTCAGCGCAGGGGCCGTTGATTGATGCAGGCTTGTTGTTGCCTAGTTACTTCACTGGCAAGAGTCTGACAGGTAAGTATAATGAGTCTTTTGAACAGTTCTCTAACTTTGTTCCTTTCCTTCCTTAGATGATGGCCGGCGTCCGGGGATGGCGACGTGCTGCTGAGATGAGTAGCGCTGAAGGTGAGTGAGAGCGCGATGTGCGATGCAACCCTTTTGTATTTGTATTGGACTGAATTATTTTTCTGTGTCTTTTAGGTGCCGTGACGTTTTCAGTGTGGATACCGGTTATGAAGAAGAAATGCAGTGAGTAAGTGTGGTATGCAGCGCCTCTAGACGTTTCCACGGTACCCTGGAGTGTCTTTTCCCTCTTGCAGATGGATGAGAAGTTCCGGAGACAGAGTTCCCCCAGAGCGGCTGGGATTCAGGTAAGCGTTTGAAGCTTGTACAGTCTTTAAAAATAAGAGAAGATTTGCTGAGTGTTTACTAATGCCTTTTTTCTGCTCTTTTCCCTTTTCCTTAGGAAGCGGCGTGCCGGGATGGGAATGACACCGCCGAAGATGCCCGCAGAACAGAAGGAGCGATGAATGATGGGCAGAAGCGCCGCAAGGTAAGGCTGTTCCTAATGGTGTTCTTGTTCTTGCAGGAGCTGAGCGCAGAAGAAAGATGCAGGCCTACTGGAGACCGATCCGAACACGGTGAGTGTCACGCTGCAGGTGCAGAAAACACACAGCATGTTTCTCAGCCCGGGCATGGCTTAAATAGTCTCTGGGTATCCCAGGTGTCTCTGGGCTGAACCACACCCAAAAGACTAGACTGCACATGCAGTTCAGGGAACCGAAATATGTGGGGGCATCCATCTTGTCCCCATCAATGCACTACATGTCCAATCCCCAATGTTATCCTATGGGAGTGAGTGAGTCTGGTGCCACAAGCGCCAAGTCTGACTCCAAGTGCGTCTTTGGAGGGATGGAGAGGTCCTTGAGGGCCATGTTGGTAATCGTGGCCTGGCTCCAGCCTGACATCTTGGAGGGCTGGGGATATGAGGGCAGGAATCATGACAGCACTCCCCCCCAAGGCCCCTCCCATGGTGGCTCTTCTGTCTGGTCCTGGTTTGTTTGGATGATTTTGATGAAATCGTCTAAGCAAGCGAGGTGCATGGATGTACTCACAAGGCTCCCATGTCCTGCCTTGTGGACCATACCCCTTCCGGTCTACTAAGTAGTATAATTTGGATCTGACATACTTTGAATCCAGGATGTCCTTGACTTTGAATTCTGGCTCCCCGGCGACTACTACCGGCTGCAGTGGCGTTGCTACCCGGGTCCCAGGTTGAACAGGTTTAAGGAGAGACACGTGGAACACAGGATGAATCTGCATGTTTGACGGCAAAGCTAGTCTGACCGCCACAGGATTTATCACGGAGGTGACGGTGAATGGACCCAGGTATTTTGGACGGAAAGTTTGGGTTCTTTTAATGGACACGTGTTTAGACGCCATCCAGACTTTGTCTCCCACTTGGTAGTTGGGGGCCTTTGCTCGGTGTTGATCAGCAAACTTCTTTTGGCGATTCTTAGCTTGAAGTAGGTGTTCAGCTGCCCTTTTAAAGGTTTGAGAAATGGTCGTGTGCAAGGTTTTGACTGCTGGCATTTCCAGGGTTGTAGGAACGTCCAACTCAGAAGTACGTGGGTGCCTGCAATACATGGTAGAAAAGGGTGTTTGCCCAGTGCTGGTGTGCAGGGAATTATTATAAGCATATTCAGCTATCTTAATAGGTCGAACCAGCTTCCTTCAGCTTGGTGTAACATGCAACGCAGATACTGCTTGAGCGTCTGATTTGTCCTCTCAGTTTGACCATCCGTTTTGGGATGGTGACTGGTGGATAGCCGGATGTCGATCTGGGCCATAGAGCAGCATTTTCTCCAGAAGTTAGATACAAATTGAGTACCTCGGTCTGAGACTAAAACTGAAGGAAACCCATGGAGCCGTACGATGCCTTCAAGAAATACCTTTGCCAGAGTGGAAGCATTTGGGAGCCCCTTA
This sequence comes from Ambystoma mexicanum, assembly GCF_040938575.1. Taxonomy (NCBI): domain Eukaryota; kingdom Metazoa; phylum Chordata; class Amphibia; order Caudata; family Ambystomatidae; genus Ambystoma; species Ambystoma mexicanum. The sequence goes on along the minus strand of NC_090931.1, from coordinate 477,087,729 downwards.
AGAGGGATGAAATGTGCCATTTTTGAAAATAGGTCCACGACCACAAGAATAGTGTTAAACCCTTGACTGCGTGGTAAGTCAGTAATAAAATCGAGGGACAACGTGTGCCAGGGTGCTGGTGGGATTTCCAAAAGTTGTAATAGCCCAGCCGGTTTCTGCTTGGATGACTTGTTTTGAGCACACACTCCACAAGATAGGATGAATTGGATAATGTCTTTACGCCACGTGGGCCACCAATAATTTCGTTTTACCTTGGCTAGGGTTTTAGCGATTCCGTGGTGGCCCTCGATCAAGGAATCATCTTAACCGGACATGACTTGTTCTCGTAGTTCTTGGTTCGGTAAGAATAAACGATTCCTGAAGTAAGGCAACTGATCTTTTATCATGTAATGTTCTCCTTGTGCCCTCCACGCTTGTAATTGCTCCGGACTCATCAGGTTTTGGATTTCTTCATGTAATTCTTTCTGAGTTATGGTTGCTGTGATTCCTAGGAGCTTGTCACTCGGGATGATTGCTATTGGGTTAGGGGTCTCTTCCACCCCCATACGGGAAAGGGAATCAGCCTTCCCATTTTTCACCCCTGGTCGAAATGTAATCACGTAGTCATATTCAGCAAAAAAAAGAGCCCAACGTAGTTGTCATGAGGATTGGGCCTTTGCCGTTTTTAGGTACTGGAGTGTGAGGAATAGGGGCTGGAAACGCACTGGAGTAACAAGCGTTACCTCTTAAAACTCCTACGGCACGTAGGGAGACAAAACTACAATTCCCAGCAGGCCATGGGAGGTTGTAGTTCAGGACAAGGACACGAGCGTATGGTCACGTGCACGTTGCCAGCTTCAGTGATTGCGAGCAGGATAAAAGTGCAACGGCACGTGAATCAGGTGTGGCTTATTAATTCCTGGGTGCGGTTGGTGTGAGGAGCAGGACGGCGGGACGTGAAATGAGTTGCGGACGGCGAAGCTCTGCCCTTCTGTAATCGGAAGTAACAGCGACATAATAAGCCACCCCCATATTGGGATACTTACAACCACCCAAGCCAAATGGAGTCGAATCCTCCGCCTTTGGCCGATGTGCTAAAGGCCTTACAAGATATCCAAGTAGAATTGGCACATGCTTGTCAAGAGTCTGACGCCTTGAAGGCACAAGTGCAGGGGTTAGTGGTGCAGCAAACCCTGCTGGAGGGGCCCAGTAGATCTACTTCAAGGGCCAGAGAAGCTGGCACTAATCAAAATGCTACTGTAATTGTGCAACCTCCCAGCAGTGTCCCGTTGGCAGCTCCTGAGCGTTTTTCAGGGGATCCCCGCAAGTATATGATGTTCCTTTCTCAATGCAGATTGCATTTTCTATGTAAACCCGTAGCCTTTGAAACGATTCAGGCCCGCACAGCATTTGTGATATCATATTTAATGGGAGATGCGGTGGCTTGGGCTATGCCACTAGTTCAAAAGGATGACCCCTGGTTATATAACTGGGATGGATTTTTGGCAGAATTTGGTAGATTATTTGACCGGCGTGAGGTGTCTTTGGCACAAGATAAAGAATTGTTGGGTTTGAAACAGGGTAGTAGAGACCTAGTGACTTATGTGACCCAGTTTAATCACTTAGTGATTGAGACGGAGTGGCCAGTAGCGAAACAGATGGTACTATTTTATCAGGGTCTGAAGGAAGAACTGAAGGATCCCATTGCTCAAGTAGAGCCACAACCAGGGACTGTCAGTCTAGGAAAAATGGACACCTCTCATGATGAACGGCAAACGCATTTTGGTGGCCGAAGGCCAAGCGTCTCATGTATGAAATGATAGAAATAGAGGTTTCCGAGTTTGACCAATGAACGGCCATTTTGATGTAACAAGGATCACCATTTTGCTTTCTAACGATTGCTCATTGCTTTCTGTTCAAATTGCTTCACAGCACATTTCTGCTTACACTGCTCGACTGTTAACATTGTTGTCTGAACGTGAAAGGACAAGGCCGCAAGGCCGCAAGGCTAATAAGAGTTTGTTGAAACACAACGTAGGCAGCTCCGGAGAGGAATGCCCGGCTCCCTCCCGAATGTAGCCTTCAAGCAGAGCCGCAGGGCATTTAATCATTTCACAGCTGCCAGCCAGTCTCATTATATGGTAGAATATATTAGAATAAAGCAGCTAAAGGCTTGAATGATGCTCTTCTTAAGGCCCCCCTTTTCCGAGCTCTGTAGAGCGTGTCGGCTCCCAGGACACGAATAGCACCTCATAGATAGCAAGGTCTGGAATGTGACTCTTCCCCCGTATGTAGCTCGCTTACAAGAACAGAAGCACTGTGTTCTGTTCAACAAAGAAAAGATGTCTCTGCACTTGCAAGGTTGCACATTGTTAATAGAATAGATATTTGAAGGTGTCATATTCGTCGGAAGTGTCCATCATCAAACCGAGTTCAAAGAAACCCAATAAAGGGGGGTGTTAAACATGTCACAGCTGATTGTATGATATGCATTTTGTATATATGTAACTGATGTACGTAATTCACTCGCTTGCGTCCCTCGAGGTCTAGAGATACACGTCGCGGGGCGTGAGACCGAGTTGCCAACTGAGACTATTTGCTTTGCAATAAACCCTAGCTTTGGGAATACAACCTTGTGTCTGGTGTTTCTATCGTGTGTGGTGACTTGCCTTGTTTCCATAACGCGAGGGACCCCTAGGGGCCCCTTTCAAGATGGCACCCGAATAGGGACCCTCCCCCACTTGTTCCATCGTGTATGTTGTAATTGAGTAAAGGCGGAGAACGACGAGGACGGGACGATCGAGCCGGGATCAAGAGGTGTTTGGGGCACCCTGTAGAAGTGATGAGAGATTCCTTTGCAGATCTGCACACATCTGATCCTTGATCGATGTATCTGGCTAGAGAACAAGGAGGCGAGGGTCCCGAAATGAGGCAGAAGCCAAGAAACGCAGGCACAACGTCATTGGTTGCGTCAGTATACAGATGAATTGTGTCCTGGAGGACAAATTGATTTATCATGTGAGTCATACCCCGATTCAAAATAATCCTGATATTGGTTGAGAGTTGACTTTGCAAAATCAAACACCCTAGGTAAGGTTGATTAACCAGTGGGAAGATTGAAACATGCCTGGGCTATTGTCCACCCTAGTTGGGGTTTTCCGCTGCGGTAGACAATCTTTGGAAGATGGCCAAATTGCACCACCTGGGGGAATGCCGGCGTATGAGATGTATGTGAAGTATGGTGTGGGAGCGATAATATTCTGTGAGACTTGGCAAAGACAAACCAGAATGCAACAAGACCATCAGTGGCCAATAAATGGTAGTTTTGAGATAGCAAGAATAGATAATTTGGAAAGGGTGTTGATAAGAAAGGAAGCGCGTCCCGCAGCATTTGATATCGTTAAGGACTGGAGAAGGGAAGCAATGCTCCGATTTAGAAGTAGAGCGAATCATGTGCGCAGGCATAAATCGAAAGGTGAAGTAGCGGAAGAAAAGGAGGAGGAGGAGTGGACTGAGAGTCTAAGGAGGTCAGGTAGACGTGACCAGTTGAATATAGAAAAAATATACCCACAACGAGAATTGAACATAGCAGATGAAGTGATAGAAAACATATTGATCCATACAAAATCAGAAGCAAGGCCAAACACGTCAGTAACTATTGCTCAAGCCCCTCCCGTAGCTCAATCTCTCCCACCCGTAGCTCAAGCCCTCCCACAGCCACAGACCGCGCACGTAACACTTCCTATTAGCCAACCAGGCCCACAGCAGACACTCCCCGGTCCTATTGTCCCATCCGCACCTCCCGCCTTAGATACAGACTTGGTACCGTCCGTCCCTCCAGGGGTTGAAGTTGAAACCACAGGGGCAAGAGGCGGGACTGAACAAAGTGGATGCACGAGGGTAACTCGCAGTGCGATCAGCAAAGAAAGGAAGGTGGAATTGCAGCAACAGGCACAAATGTATATAGACGGGAATGATGGGACGGCAGCATTGGCTTCGATGTATGACTTCCGAAGAAGCAACAAAAGACAGGTAGTGTTGGAATGCATGGGTGAATATTTGGTGGAGAGATGGAAACAGTTAATTGGGAAATTACCACCTCAGCGATTGTTAGACTTAAATGCATTAGCACGCTGTAGACAAAGAGATGAAGAAGTGAGGGAACATGTGTATGGACTTTTTGAGCTTAAAAATGAATTGGATAATGATTGTGCTGAAATGTTTACTGCACCTGGGTACAGGGGTAAGGATATCGGGAGAGATAGGAAGGAAGTGCTAGGGCCAAACAATCGACGGCAACAGTTACCATCGCCGGGGCGAAAGGCGATGGTGGACGAATTATTGTTATTAAAACAGGTGGGGGAAGACTTGAAAGAATGCATACTGAAAACAAGGGTGTTACTGCAGCAAGTAGCAGGACATAATAGAGGAAGAGGAAACGCACAAGGGAGGAGTAATTTGAATATGCATGGGGGGCCATTGGGACCAAATCAATGTGCATACTTCAAGGAGGAAGGACACTGGCGAGCACAATGTCCACATTTACAGAATAGAAATGGACCTGGTCAGAGAAGACAGCACAGAGGGCACCAAGGAGCGAATGGACCAAATAGGAATAGTATGCAGCAGCACCACAATAATGAAGGTAATCAAAACCAAGCCCAAAACCAAAGTGCTCCTAACCAGAGTCAGGGTCAGCAAAACCAACAGTATGGGAATCAGAGTGGGGGAAATAGAGGAAAGAATGGGAACAATTTCAATACGCAGCCAAATACGTATTACAGTAATAGTATTGACTACACATCGGATGATGTGTTATTTTGCCAATAGGACAGCCCAGGGCAAGGGTCAGAACCAGTGTCTATTCCCGTGAATCAGAGAGGACCCTAAGTAGAAATGGGAGTCGGGAATAAGGAGCACCGCTTCCTTGTAGATACAGGAGCGCAAAAGTGTTCAATAGACCATCACTTGGTTCCAGATATACCACTGTCAGGGCAAAAGAATGTTTCCGTAGGGTTCGCAGGTACACCAGTCATAAACCCAGTGTCCCAACCAGTCCCAGTTACTTTAGGACCATTCACTGAACATTGTCCCTTTCTCCTAACAGAAAATTGTGGGGAGAACTTGTTGGGATTGAACTTGTTGAAAAAGCTAGGTGCGATTATACATTGTACGTCAGACGGGGTGTTTCTGATGATTTGGCCACAAGATGCCCCTGTGTCAGAATTCATGTCTGAAACCTTGCCAGGAGAGTTAAGAAAAGTGCCAACCTGTATATGGGCGATGCATGACCACGATGTAGGATGCTTGACGATAGAGCCAGTGAGGATCATTTTGAAAGAAGGAGTTACACTGCCGCGAATTCCCCAGTATAACATTTCGGCTAATGGAGAGAAAGGATTGAAAAGTATTGTTTCAGATTTGGTGAAATTAGGGGTAATTGAAGAAATTACAGGCAGTACATGTAACAGCCTGATTCTTCCAGTGTTTAAGAAAGGAGGCAATGAAGTACCATATTGTTTCATAATTGATTTGCGCGCGCTAAACAAAGTAGTAGATCCACAATTTCCTTTGGTCCCAGACGTCACTACAATATTGACAATGATACCTGTCTCACCAGAATACTTTAGCGTAATTGATCTAAAAAACGCTTTCTTCAGCATTCCGGTGGACAAGGACAGTAGATATTTGTTCGCATTCACATTAGGGGGACGATCATTTACATTCACACGCATTCCACAAGGATATACGGAAAGTCTGAGCATTTACAGTAGAGCGTTAAAAGAGCAGCTAGACATGCTAGAATTACCAGTGGGGTGTGTACTATTGCAATACATAGATGATCTGTTGATCGCTGCTGATACAGAAGAGATTTTTAAAAGAGCACCGTATTACTACTGTCACACCTAGCGGCACATGGCCATAAAGCTAGTTTGAAGAAGTTTCAATATAATCGAAAGGAGGTCACTTATTTGGGCTACCTACTTTCGAAAGAAGGGAGAAGGCTAACGCCAGAACACATAGAAAATATTTCTTGTATGCCTATCCCAAAGACACAGAAAGGAGTCAGAGCCATAATAGGCATGGCTTCTTATTGCCAGCAGTGGATCAGTAATTTTGCGTTAATTGTGAAGCCAATGGTGCTATTAACTAAAAAGGATGCGGTGATGCCTTTGCAGTGGAATGAAGAATGTCAGAGAGCGTTTGATCAATTGAAAACTGCATTATGTTCTGCTCCAGTTCTGGGCACGCCGAATTATGAAAAAGTTTTTAGATTATTTGTATGCGAGAATGAAGGATGTGCATTATCTGTTTTGACACAGGAGCAATGGTGTAAGAAATAGGCTGTGCGGCTATTTTTCTTCTGCGCTGGACCCTGTAGCGTGCGCACTACCGCGATGTTTGCGATCTGTCGCGGCAGCTGCTGCATCGGTGAAACAAACGGAAGGGATGGTATTGGGGCATACTTTAATTCTGATGGTGCCACATGCCATAGATGTTCTATTAAATAGGACACAGACGCAACACCACACCTCTGCTAGACTGATAAGATATGAGATTATCTTATTCGCGCCCCATATCCAAATTATGAGGTGTAGTACTTTGAATCCTGCAGAATTAATGCCACTGCCCATAAAAGAAATTGGTGACAACAAATCACCACCCCATGATTGCTTAGTGGTCACTGAGGAAGAAACGAAGGGGAGAGTTGATTTAAGTGACATTCCACAAAAGGAGCCAGATGGAGAGTTATTTTGTGACGGTTCTTGTTTTAAACTACATGATGGCACGTCAACTGCCGCTTACGCTATCACTACCCTAGAGCGTTGTAGAAAGCAAAAGAATTCCCTACAACTCTGCACAACCGCAGAAATAATAGCATGGACCAGAGCCTGTGAGATTTCTGAAAATTTGAACGTGAATATCTATACTGATAGTTAGTATGCTTTTGGGGTGGTTCATAACTTTGGTCGACTCTAGGCTGAGAGGGGTTTCTTGACATCGCATGGGGCCAGAATTCAACATGGCCCTTTGATTGTACGATTGCTGTCTGCACTCACATTTCCAAAGCGCCTAGCAATAGTGAAATGCGAGGCACATAAAAAGATAACATGCAAAGTGGGAGAGGGAAACGCATTTGCAGACAGAATTGCGAAACAAACTGCCACTGATTTGAATAATAAAATGATGACAGTCCAGACTGAGGAAGTACCTTGTATGATAGAAGATGGAATTGCCACTGTCAAAGAGATGCAGGCCGAAGCCACGGCCGATGAGATACAAGGGTGGGCAGACGGCTCTGCTGAGTTAGATTTAGAGGGTTGTTGGGTGGACAAGGGAACTAAAAACTAGATGTTGCCAAATTCTAATGTGACTGCAATGGTCACAATGGCTCACAGCCCTACCCACATCTGTGCAAAAAAAATAATACAGCACCTATCTACGGTATGGCAGAATGTAAACATAAAGAAGAATGCAGAGAGGTTGGTGCAGAACTGCATTACGTTTTTACAACACAATGTAGGAAAGGGAACAGTGACTCCAATAGGCAGTTTTGGCCCGCCCTTTATGCCTTTTGAGGTAATCCATTTTGATTTCATAGAGATGGAGAGGTGGCAAAACTTGAAATGTGTCTTAGTGGTTATCTGTGCATTCAGCAAGTGGGTGGAGGCATATCCCTTAAAAGACTGCACAGCAATGAGTACGGCAACAGTAATGCTTAAAGAATACTTTTCCCGTTTTGGCTTGCCTCGTGTCATATGGTCAGATAACGGTCCACATTTTGTGGGCGCAGTGGTATTACAGATATGTGCAGGTCTTCAGATTGATAAGAGATTTCATAGTTCGAGGCATCCGAGTTCGGCCGGTCTTGTTGAGAGGCACAACGGAATCCTCAAGTCAAAAATCAGCAAGATATGTGCAGGGACCAAGTTGAGTTGGGTGGATGCATTACCGATAGCACTATTGTGCATGCGTATGTCTGTACAGGCTAGAACTGGGCTCTACCCGTCTGAGATTGTGATGGGGAGGCCGGCGAATGTTTGTTGCGCACTTCAGCCAAAGCGACTGAGTGAAGTGGAACATCCTGTACTTAGCACTTATTGTGGCCTTTTAATGCAGAAATTGCTTTTGATTCATCAGCAGGTGCAGGAGGCTCTACCCGTAAGATATACTGGTCCGAGGCACGCACTGGGGCCAGGAGACTGGGTGCTTCTTTAAAACTTTGAGAGAAGATCGTCGTTAGCACCCAGGTGGCGCGGCCCCTATCAAGTGCTTCCGGCAATGCAGACAGCAATACGGGTGGATGGGAGGAAGTCGTGGATCCATGCCACCCATGCCAAAAAGATCCCATCTTCACTGAAAGACTTGCCCAATCCGGATGACCGGAAAGAGACAGCGGTCCCAGAAACGAAAGAAACTGCTGCCAGTCCACCGCCGCTAAATCCGTCCGAGCGGGAAGTGAAACTCGAAACAAAGCCTGAAAAGATTGCCAAAAAGGGGGAAGGGCAAATAGTGCCCCAACGTTGCCCAGCAGAACCTACATCAATGTTGGCCAACACGAAATCTGCATTGCAAATAACGACAGATACTAAACGTGTACCCCTTTGGCACCCACCAGCACTTGCCATTGCGCCAGAGCCAAAGACCGAATCTGCATCACTGTCGCAGCGCACACCAGCATCTGCCATTGCGCCGCAGGCTGACTCTGAGCCTGGATCTGGAAGTGCACCGGCACTGTTCACGGATCACACAATGCCAGGAGTGAGGCGATATGATTTGCGGCCTCGAAAGACAGAGTGATCCACAGTTCTTTGGTGTTTATGCTAACCTCTGGTTCCGCTCATGGACAGAGAAGGAACTAGAGGTGTAGAGGAGAGAACCGTGAGAATTGTGCAAGTCGGATAATTCAAGACTCGCGGCTCCTCGGTGCGATCATAAAAAGTACATGTGCCCTGAACCAGAGCGGACAAGCTGGGCGCACAAGGTACAAAGGCAATAGAGAACTGTTCAGAAGTCCTCTGAGCAGTATGAGAGAGGATAAGTGATCTTGCCCAGAACGAATAAGCAAACCAGGCTGCAAAGGGCTGGCAGACTAAACTGTTGACAATTCCTTTGAACTTATTGACATCCGGACAAGTGTGACGAAGAGAGATATCTACGACGAACTTTGTCAGGAAGAAGAAGGACGGTGAGAAAAATGTCAGGACCGGTTTCAGCCTCCTCCTGCACCACTGCTGAGAATGAGTTAGTTATAAAAACTGTAAATTTAGGTAAAACGCATGGTAAAAAAAATTGTATGCTGGCTTTGACAATAATCATGTGCTTCATGAGTGTGATAGCACCAATAACGACAGCCTTTGTGTTATGGTATGTGGAGTCTATACACCCATTGGGAATGTTTTTACCAATAGTTAATATATCCACTACTGAAAGCCCGGTTCAGGTGATTACTTATACCTTGTCCCCAATGGAAGAGAGACACAGAGAAGGGGATGGGAACAATACGCTATTACTCATCATGAACATGACGCATGCAATTCTAAAGAAACATAATTGTTGGGTATGCGCCCATTTACCGCAGCATGCGGGGAAAGGAATAGGCTGGTATGTACAACCATTACCATTAAGTTCTGCATGCAGTGCATCTTTAAGTGCAATGTTTTATGGGAAGTGGAATAAGAGTAGTGCAGGTCAATTAGATAGAATAAACATGAATGAGTTTGAGGAAATAATTATGAGGCTTGTGGGTTGTTCCATATTCCATAAAGCACAAGTGATGATCCCAGAACCTATGCCAAAAAGTATGCGAAATATAACACGACAAAATAGACAAGATAGATTGTCCCCACCAGTTAAAACATCTGTGATGACGTTACGTGTAAGAACAGACGGGAACAAAGATGCAATTCCCCCTTCTTACACAGTGAATTACAACCCGAGAACTGTCCCTTTTTGTCTAAAAAAGAAAGGCTCCTATTCAGTAGGAACATTTACTGGATGCATGAATACAGCGGTACTAAATTGGGAAATAGAACCAGTATATGTGGGAGATCCAGTCTATTTTATATGTGGAGAAAAAGCATATCCTTGATTGCCCAGAAACTGGGGAGGTACATGTTACCTAGGTCTACTGTTCCCGGGAGTGTTCCTCTTAGAAACAGCAGACATGGCCAGGCTATCTAGATCTAGAGCCCAAAGGAGTAGCGAAGATGTTTTGATAGCGAAGGACGTAGCAAAATCATTCATTCCATTCTTGTCCCAGATAGTGAACTCCTATAACATAAGGCAGCTGTCCAGAATACTAAAAGATACCATAAACGCAACGACAGATATACTCTTTAACATGATGTTGGAAGAAAAAGGAATTAGGTTAATGACACTGCAAAATAGAATGGCTCTCGGTGTAATCCTGGTTGATCGTGGGGGAATTTGCAAGATTGTGGGATCAGCGTGCTGCGTATTCGTAGATGACTACTCCCCCACGATTTTTGAAGCAATAAAGAAAATGCATGTCCTAAGCTCCGAACTCCCTACTGAAGAAGGGGGCTGGGGAATAGAGTGCTGGTTTTGGGGAATACTGCGTTCTTGGGGATGGAAGTTGATTGCGATATTAGTAGTAGTGTTTGGAATATTCATAATGTGCTGTTGTTGCATACACTGCTACCGATAGTTTGCACTGAGATAACTGAGGGATGTACTAAGGAATGTATGCATATGATAACAAAAAGAAAACAAACTTATGGCCGGGATGACAGAGACACAAATTAAATAAAAACAGTGAAAGAATTAATGGCTATAGATATTAATGATGATGATGATGATGCTTATAACAGCATTCACAATTCAGACATAAGTACTTCAGACTTATCGTCATCAGAGGAGGATGCCATTAATGAATGAGACGTTTGGCATACGGCCAAAAGGAGGGTTTGTCGGTCTAGGAAAAATGGACACCTCTCACGATGGACAGCGAACGCATTTTGGTGGCCGAAGGCCAACCGTCTCATGTACGAAACAATAGAAATACAGATTTCCGAGTTTGACCAATGAACGGCCATTTTGATGTAACAACGATCGCCATTTTGTTTTCTAACGATTGCTCTATGCTTTCTGTTCAAATTGCTTCGCAGCACATTTCTGCTTACACTGCTCGACTGTTAACATTGTTGTCTGAACGTGAAAGGACAAGGCCGCAAGGCCGCGAGGCTAATAAGAGTTTGTTGAAACACAACGTAGACAGCTCTGGAGAGGAATGCCCGGCTCCCTCCCGAATGTAGCCTTAAAGCAGAGCCGGAGGGCATTTAATCATTTCAAAGCTGCCAGCCAGTCTCGTTATATGGTAGAATATATTAGAATAAAGCAGCTAAAGTCTTGAATTATGCTCTTCTTACGGCCCCCCTTTTCTGAGCCCTGTAGAGCGTGTCGGCTCCCAGGACACGAATAGCACCTCATAGATAGCAAGGTCTGGAATGTGACTCTTCCCCCTTATGCAGCTCGCTTACAAGAACAGAAGCACTGTGTTCTGTTCAACAAAGAAAAGATGTCTCTGCACTTGCAAGGTTACATATTGTTATTAGAATAGATATTTGAAGGTGTCATATTCGTCGGAAGTGTCCATCATCAAACCGAGTCCAAAGAAACCCAATAAAGGGGGTGTTAAACATGTCACAGCTGATTGTATGATATGCATTTTGTATATATGTAACTGATGTACGTAATTCACTCGCTTGCGTCCCTCTAGGTCTAGAGATAGACGTCGCTGGGCGTGAGACAGAGCTGACCAACTGAGACTATTTGCTTTGCAATAAACCCTAGCTTTGGGAATACAACCTTGTGTCTGGCGTATCTATCGTGTGTGGTGACTTGCCTTGTTTCCATAACGCGAGGGACCCCTAGAGGCCCCTTTTAAGATGGTGCCCGCACAGCATTTGTGATATCATATTTAACGGGAGATGCGGTGGCTTGGGCTATGCCACTAGTTCAAAAGGATGACCCCTTTTTATATAACTGGGATGAATTTTTGGCAGAATTTGGTAGATTATTTGACCGGCGTGAGGTGTCTTTGGCACAAGATAAAGAATTGTTTGGTTTGAAACAGGGTAGTAGAGACCTAGTGACTTATGTGACCCAGTTTAATCGCTTAGTGATTGAGACGGAGTGGCCAGTAGTGAAACAGACAGTACTATTTTATCAGGGTCTGAAGGAAGAACTGAAGGATGCCATTGCTCAAGTAGAGCCATAACCAGGGACATGTACGGCTATGATTGATTTGGCATTAAGATTAGATCACAGGATGAATGAGAGAAAAGGAGACAAGAAAAGACCAGAAGTGGCACCTTTTGTGAGATTGGATAGGATTAAGGGAGGTAGAGGGAGTGAAGTGGAACCCATGCAGATTGGTAGCATTAGAGGACCATTATCGGCAGCAGAAAAAGAGCAGCGTAAAGGTAACAATTTGTGTTTGTACTGTGGGCAGGCAGGACATTTCATTCGTACCTGTCCAAACACTCCATAAAGAGGGGTGGGAAGTGAAAGAAGCAAGAAGGAAGCGGGAAAAGAGCTGGGCCCGCCATATAGGGAACACCGGTGACAGGCCCCAGTGAAGTAAGGTTCCCCAGATGGGTAGCAAACACGATTAGTAATAAGACTTTTCACTTGTATATATTGGTGACGTTGTGTTTTGTGGTGTCTAAACAGGAGGTATGGGCAATGGTGGATTCAGGGGCAACAGGCAATTTTGTAGACATTGCGTAAGCCGCTCAGTGGAGGTTGCCAATACAGGAGAAGGAAAGGGTGGAGGGAGTACAGTCAGTGGACGTATCACCATTGGTATCAGGACCCATTCGGCAGCAAACAGAGAAACTGGAGATGGTGTGTGCATCAGGTCACAGAGAAGAGATTACGTTTGATTTAATTGCAGCACCTCAGTTTGGGCTAATACTGGGAATGCCCTGGTTAAGAAAACGTAATCCTCGAATTGACTGAGAGAAGCAAATGGTGTGGTTTTATAGACAGATGTGTCAGGGGCATATGTTGCCAGAAGTAGGACCTGCATCTTGGTTGGTCGAAAGAGAACTCCTTGAGCAAGTGGTGGGAGCAGTTGATTCAGGAATCCCTGTCCAATATAGAGAGTTTGCAAAAGTGTTTGAGAAGGGCAGAGCAGAAAGATTACCTCCTCACCACCACTATGATTGTGTCATTGAACTGGAGGAGAGGGCAAAATTACTGTGCAGCAGAATATATGCTCTCACAGAAACTGAAAATAAATATCTTAGGGAATATCGGTCTCCTCACCTTTATTTTTTGTCCCTAAAAAGGAAGGCACTTTATGAACCTGTATTGATTATCGGGCACTAAATACGGTTACTGTGAAAAATAGGTTTCCCTTGTCATTGATTTCAGTGTTGTTGGATCAAGTGAGGTCTGCACAGATTTACACCAAGTTTGATTTAAGAGGAGCCTATCATTTGATAAGAGTGAAAGAGGGGGATGAGTGGAAAACGGCTTTCCAAACTAAATTTGGGTTGGTTGAGTACCTAGTGATGCCGTTTGGTTTGTGTAATGCCCCCGCAGCTTTTCAGTTTTTTATGCAAGAAGTATTGCGAGACTTTATTGATATTTTTGTTATTGTCTATATTGACCATATTTTGATATATTAAGATTCGGCCGAACAACATGTACAACATGTGCAGGCAGTGTTGCATCATTTACAAGAATACCAATTATGTGTAAAATTGGAAAAATGTGCATTTCATGTAAAACAGGTTGAGTTTTTAGGGTTTATTCTGACCCCAACTGGTGTGGTACTAGATCCCAAGAAAGTGCAGGCAGTCACAGATTGGCCGTCTCCACAATGTATCAAAGACATCCAATCCTTTTTAGGATTCGCCAATTTCTATTGGCGCTTTATCAGTAATTTTTCTAAAATTGTCACGCCCATTATACAATTGCTTAAGAAGGCGATGAGTTTTGTGTGGAGTCCGGAGGCAGAAAAGGCTTTTAAAGAATTGAAAGTGGCCTTCACTACGGCCCCGGTATTAAGACATCCAAACACGGAGAAACCTTTTCAGGTGGAGACAGATGCCAGTAATATTGCCATAGGAGCCATATTATCAGAGAAGGATGAGGCAGGGGTGTGGCATCCTGTGGCTTTCTTTTCAAGGAAAAACTGGTTGTAAGCAAAATTATTCAATCACAGACAAAGAATTGTTGGCCATCCGGGCAGCATTCGTAGAATGGAGACATTATTTACTGGGAGCAAGACATCAGGTGCTGGTGGTAACTGATCATAAAAACTTACAGTATTTTAAAACCGCTCACACCTTAAGACAAAGACAGCTTTGATGGTCCCAGTACTTTAATGAATTTGATTTTGTGGTGACATTCAGACCAGGGAGTAAGAACGGAAAGGCAGATGCATTATCCTGGCAACAAAATATAGACAATACAGTAGGAGAAGTCAAGACCATTATTTCTCCGGAGAAAGTAATTGGGACGGTTACAAAACAACTAATTTACCAAATAAAGTAAGCTGTCCCCGCACTGCAATTGCAACATTGGAAAGACAGACACCCGGCACCTACCGTGCGAGAAGGGTTACCCTACCACCAGGGTAATTTGTATTTGCCCACTAGAAAATTGCAAGAAAAGGCTTTATTTTGGTGCCATAAATCCCCTTTGGCAGGACATGCAGGTCTGAGAAAGATGCAAAAAATGTTGGAGAAGTATTTTTGGTGACAGGTGACCTTGAGACAGGATGCGGAAAGATATCTGTTACAATGTGAAAATTGTGTACGTAACAAGGGAGATCATGTTAAAAAGAGGTTATTTACAGCCATTGCCCACACCAGAAAGAGTTTGGACTCATATTTCAATGGATTTCATTACTGATCTGCCTCCTGATAACCAGTTTGATACCATTTGGGTGGTGGTGGATTTCTTGTCCAAACAGGCTCATTTTGTTCCATGCATTGGTATTCCTTGGGCCGGCAAGTTTGCTGAGTTGTTCTTACAGCATGTTGTTAGGTTGCATGGGTTACCAAAGTGTATGGTCTCGGATAGAGGCTCACAGTTTACATCCTGGTTTTGGCGTGCTTTCTGTCAGATGCTGGTAATTAATTGTGCTCTGTCCACTAGCTATCATCCCCAAACTGATGGACATACTGAGAGAGTTAATCAGACTTTGAAACAATATTTGAGAGGTTATCTGGGAGATGGCGGGGACTCCTGGGTACAGGCATTGTGGTTGGCGGAATTTATCTACAATAATACCTTCCATAGTTCATTGGGAATGGCACCTAATGAATGTTTGTATGGGAAAGAACAAAACATGATCCCTGAGCAACTACCAGAGATTGAAACTATGCCGGTGCCACAAGACCGGAAACAGTTGCTTCTTGCATTCAGAGAGCACGCACAAATTTGGAAAGAGCCAAGAAAGCCTATAAGAAACAAGCTGATAAGCATAGGCAAGAGATTCCACGTTACAAGATTGGGGATCAGGTTTGGCTTTCAACTCGGAACTTATCCTTGGTAGGATCTAGGAAATGTATGCCTAGATTTATTGGTCCACATGACATCGTTAAGTGTGTATCTGATACTGCAGTGAAAGTGAAATTGCCAAAGACTTTGCCGGTACATCCAGTATTTCATGTGTCTCTGCTTAAACCTGCAGCTCCGGAAATAAAGACTAAACGACCTCCTCCTATGGTGAAAGAAGGACATCTGGAGTATGAGGTGAAACGCATTTTGGATGCCAAGAAGAAAAGGCAAAAGTTATGGTACTTGATTCAATGGGAAGGTTATGGACTGGAAGATTGTTCATGGGAGCCGGCGGAAGCAGTGCATGTGCCTCGATTAGTGAAACTCTTTCATTAGAGACATCCGCAAAAACCTGGGCTTAGGAAGAGGCCTGGGAGAGGAGGTAATGTGAGGAATAGGGGCTGGAAATGTACTGGAGTAACAAGCGTTACCTCTTAAAACTCCTACGGCACGTAGGGAGACAAAACTACAATTCCCAGCAGGCCATGGGAGGTTGTAGTTCAGGACAAGGACACAAGCGTATGGTCACGTGCGCGTTGCCAGCTGCAGTGATTGCGAGCAGCATAAAAGTGCAACGGCACGTGAATCAGGTGTGGCTTATTAATTCCTGGGTGCGGTTGATGGGAGGAGCAGGACGGCAGGACGCAGAATGAGTTACGGATGACGAAGCTCTGCCCGTCTGTACTCGGAAGTCGCAGCGAAGCTCTGCCCGTCTGACAGCTGAAGCCGTGGGCGTTCGCTTGCATCGCTCAGTGCGGGTGGACCGGCGGCTGATCACGGCATGATACCTTCAATTCGAGGAGTTCCGCGGGGCCCTCGGAGCTCAGATAAGTGCTGGCGACATTGCGGGGTGGGGCTCCGTTACATAAGTACATTCACCTGCATTTTTTATCGTGGTCTGGCAATCTCTTATGGCCAGAGGTGGTTACTGCAGTTTATTTAGTTATTAATCTAAGAATGCTATTCACTCATGTTTACCAGGTTACAGGTTCTGTGATTTGTAGCCCATTCACTTGCCTGATTAGACTCTAGAGACATGAATCTACATGTTTATGTGTTGCTAAAAGCTTGCCCTATGGGCCATGTGTTTTGTACTTCATCCATGGGGAATTCCCCCTTGTCTTGTGTTCATACCGCTTGCTACTACATGTGAATGCAATATCCTCTGTGTTTGTTATTGAGTTAAGGTGTGTATTGATTTGTGTTACAGAGGGTTAGGTATCAGGAAACAGGTATCAGATCGGTAGGGTTTTTTCCCTGGTGCTTCCCCTTCCGTATCCAACTTAGGTTTGCCCTAACCCTTTTTCCGGTTTTCCTAATTCCCCTACCTTAACCACAATCTCTCCCTAACTCCTCTTCCCACCATTGGCTGCCACGTGGTGTCCTGTGTACTACTTCAGGCACCTGTGCCAACCACGGTGGGAGGGTTGAATTCATTCGGCTTCTGTGGTTCAGGGGAGAGTGTCGATTCCCCTCCTCCATTATTGTAAGTGTTTTGACATGAATGTTCTGGTGGTCAGTTATTACGGTGATTGTGTGTCTGGCGCCCAAGAGGTAGTGCCGCCATGCCTAAAAGGCTGACTTAATGGCCAGGAGTTCTTTGTCTGTGATAGCGTAATTGAGTTCAGGGGGTGTGAATTTACGCGACCAGAAGGCAACAGGGTGTAACTGGCCCGTTTCGGGGTCCTTTTGTGAGAGGACGGCTCCCATAGCCTTGCTTGAGGCGTCCGTTTCCACAAGGTTTGGGAGATCAGGGCGAGGGTGGCGTAAGATTGGGGCAGATGTGAATCTTGCTTTGAGTTCCTGGAAAGCTTCCTCGGCTTCTGTTGTACACTGGAACTTTTTGTTGCTTTTCCTTAGCAATGACATGATGGGATGCACGATTTGGGAAAATCCTGGGATGAACCGGCGGTACAAGTTTGCAAAACCCAGCATACTTTGAACTCCCTTGAATGAATTTGGGGATGGCCAGTTCTACCTTGTGTACATCCATTCGGATTCCATTCGGGCTGAGAATAAAGCCCTGGAATTCCACCTCGGAGACGTGGAATGAGCACTTTCCGAGCTTGGCATAGAGCTGGTATTGACAGAGTTTCTCCAAAACGGATCGGACGTGTTTAACGTGGTCCTGCTTTGATGCGGAATATACTAGAATATTGTCGATGTACACTAGAGCACAGACATCAATCAATACCCGTAGGACATCGTTCACGAAGTATTGAAATGCTGCAGGCGCATTGGAAAGGCCAAAGGGCATTACTTGATATTTGTACAAGCCGTATTTGGTGCAAAAAGCGGTTTTCCATTCGCTCCCCTGTTTTACGTGAACAAGGTGATATGCCCCTCTCAGGTCTAGTTTTGTGTAGATTTGGGCATCTTTGACTTGATCAAGCAATTCAGGGATCAGTGGCAGGGGGTAGCGGTTTTTTACGGTAATCTGGTTCAGTGTGCGATAGTCGATGCACGTTCTCAAGTCCCCCTCCTTTTTCGGTACGAAGAATAGAGGACTGGCTGCTGGAGACTTTGAGGGACGGATGAACCCATTGGCCAGGTATTGGTCAAGATAGGCCTTCAGGTGCTGGTTTTCTGGTTCCTTGAGTGCGTAAATTCGCCCACAAGGGATTTGTGCGACGGGTATCAGGTCGATTTGGCAACCGTATGGTCTATGCGGTGGCAGGGTATTAGCCTGTTCTTTCTGAAAGACATCTTGAAAGTCCTGGCATTCACTTGGTAGGGTGCCGATTGCCACAGTCGCAAGCGTGGAGGTTCTGGTGTCTATTGGTTGTTTCTCTTGGCGATAACATGTGTGGGCGCAAGTCTCGGGAAAGGCCAATTCTTTTGCTCGGCAATAGATTCGAGGATTGTGAGCTACCAACCATGGCATTCCCAAAATTAACCGGAACTGTGGTGCCTTAATGAGGTCGAAAATTATAGATTCTTTGTGTCCATCCTGGCACAGAAGGGTGAAAGCTGCAGTGCATTGGGATACTGGACCAGAAGCTATTTCCGTACCGTCAACAGTGGTAACAGTGTCAGTGGTTGATTTAGGGCGTAACGGAAGCCCCATCTTTGCCGCAAGATCCTGGTCGATGTAATTCCCAACGGCTCCACTGTTAACGTACGCTCTTACTGCGTGCATCCAAGATGGTTGTTGGTGATTGATCAAGACCACAGATAGTGCAAAATGGGAGGTCTGTAGTTCACTTTCTTCGCTCAACAAGTGGACCCCTACACTTGCCGGGCTGGGGAGTTTTCCAATTCCTTGATGGTATCTTCCTTGTCCATGGCCCCTACCATCCTCCTCGGTGGCTTCACAGGGCACTCTTTAAGGAAATGACCTGACCTTCCACAGTACAGACATAACTGCTGCTGTCTCCTTTTATCCCTTTCCGCTTTAGTAAAGGGGGATCTGACCCCCCCGATTTGTATTGGTTCTCCTGAACCTTCCGTTGTGCAGGCAATATTGTCCTTTGAACACACATACATAGGGTGAGGGTCCGGTCTGGTTCGATCTGCTCTTTGGTCCTGCAACCTATGATCCAGTTGAACAACAAGGTCAATGAATTCTGAGCAGTCTTTCGGGGGGTTCACTACTTGTGCAAGAACATCCTTGAGCTCCCCCCGCAACCCCTGATGAAATAACGTGGTTCTCTTCTCCACTGGCCATTCTGCTTCAACTACGAGTCTATTGAACATTGCTATGTATGTTAATAGGTCGCGATTTCCTTGGCATATGGACAGAAGTTTGTTGTCTAATGCCTGTCCATGAGTACGATGGGCAAACAGCTTTTCCATCTCCTGCTGAAAGCCCCTGAAGTCATGCAGCAAAGGATCGTCTTGAGCCACAAAGGGTACAGAACAGTCTGCAGCGCTACCACTCAGGTAGGATAGCACAAAAGTGACCCGTGATTGGTCATTCGGAAAGGCCCCTGGTCTACAAAGGAAGTGCAGGTGGCACTGGTTCATGAACTTTGCAAACCTCTTGGGATCCCCCGTAAATCTTTGGGCGGGCCAAGGGAACTGCCCCAGGAAGGGTTATCTGATGGGATTGGCTGATGGTGCTGGCATCGAGGGCACGCTTCCTGGCAATGGTGCATGCCCTGCTTGTGACTGGAGAAGTTGCCGGCTTAAATCATCAGTGCGTTCTTTGGCTACTATCAGCTCTCTCCTCGGGGTGTTGGTCTCCTGCCTGGCTGCATGTACTTCGGAACGTAGCTGCCCCAACATGTGGGCTAACTGGTCGGTTTCTGACGTTTGCATGACGCCCAGGTGGATTTTGATGTGAGGCTTTGTGTTCTGTAATGCTCACCTGGTATCCACGGGGACGTCACTCAGCCTGTTCTGACCTCTTACGACCTCAAACCCTTCCCTGGAGTCTACTCGACTGGAGACTGGGCCTTGTTTTCTTGGAAAGTGTGCTCTCTGTCCTGCTTTCAGCGCAGGGGCGTGTTGATTGATGCGGGCTCGTTGTTGCCTAGTTACTTCACTGGCAAGAGTCCGACAGGTAAGTATAATGAGTCTTTTGAACAGTTCTCTAACTTCGTTCCTTTCCTTCCTTAGATGATGGCCGGCGTCCGGGGATGGCGACGTGCTGCTGAGATGAGTAGCGCTGAAGGTGAGTGAGAGAGCGATGCGCGATGCTACCCTTTCGTATTTGTATTGAACTGAGTTATTTTTCTGTGTCTTTTAGGTGCCGCAATGTTTTCAGCGTGGATGCCGGTTATGAAGAAGAAATGCGGTGAGTAAGCGTGGTATGCGGTGCCTTAGACGTTTCCACGCTAACTTGGAGTGTCTTTTCCCTCTTGCAGATGGATGAGTTCTGGAGACAGAGTTTCCCCAGAGAGGCTGGGATTCAGGTAAGCGTTTGAAGCTTGTACGGTCTTTAAAAATAAGCGAAGATTTGCTGAATGCTTAATAATGCCTTTTTTTCTGTTCTTTTCCCTTTTCCTTAGGAAGCAGCGTGCCGGGATGGGAATGACACCGCCGAAGAAGCCCCCAGAACAGAAGAAGCGATGAATGATGGGCAGAAGCGCCGCAAGGTAAGGCTGTTCCTAACAGTGTTCTTGTTCTTGCAGCAGCTGAGCGCAGAAGAAAGATGCAGGCCTACTGGAGACTCATCCGAACACGGTGAGTGTCACGCTGCAGGTGCAGAAAACACACAGCATGTTTCTCAGCCTGGGTGTGGCTTAAATAGTCTTTGGGTATCCCAGGTGTCTCTGGGCTGAACCACACCGAAAAGACTAGACTGCACATGCAGTTCAGGGAACCGAAATATGTGGGGGCATCCATCTTGTTCCCATCAATGCACTACACGTCCGATCCCCAATGTTATCCTATGGGAGTGAGTGAGTCTGGTGCCACAAGTGCCAAGTCTGACTCTAAGTGGGTCTTTGGAGGGATGGCGAGCCCCTTGAGTGCCATGTAGGTGATCGTGGCCTGGCTCCAGCCTGACATCTTGGAGGGCTGGGGACATGAGGGGCAGGAATCATGACAAGTGAAGCTGGCAGCCCTCTGCCTCTCTGCTGGGGGGTTGCCACTGGTGCCAGATGGTGTTGTGTCGGACATGGCAACCCCTGAGTCAGTTGTGGGTGGGCAACTGGGTCCTGGGGCTGGGCTGTGGAGTGATGGAATACCAGTCGCGAGTCTTCTGTTCCAGCAGGGGTGGTCACAGCAACTGGACCCCTGCAGATGGCTGACGTGCAGGCACCAAACAGCAGGGCACGTGGCCAGCAGGCAGGCAGCAGCAGATGACAGGTGGGAGCGGGCTCAGGGCTCTGGGGACAGGAAAATGGCCTTCGGGCAGGAGCTCGACCAGCTTGAAACGGAGAGATTTGGCATGTGAAAAAACTGCATGTCAGAGTGTAATTCGAGGAAAGGCCCTTAACGCGTAAACGTGTCTGTGACGTAACGCGCACGGGCGCTTCCCTCTACACGGGTGCATATTGATTGTACACATGCAAAAAGTGCACATCCGGGTGTCACTGCGTGTAATTCGAGGAAAGGCCCTTAGCGCGTAAGCACGTCTGTGACGTAATGCACGCAGGTGTTTCCCTCCACACGTGTGCATGTTGATTGTACACATGCAAAAAGTGCACGTCCGGGTGTCATTGCGTATTATTTGAGGAAAGGCCGTTAGCGCGTAAGCGTGTCTGTGACGTAATGCGCGCGGGCGTTTCCCTCAGCATGGGTTAAAGGTGAGTGGGGCCAGCAGTTTACTGTATGTGCCTTTCATGGAGACCAACGTGTTTGTTGCTACTTCATGTTGTTTCGCGCGCCATCACAACTTCACAGTGGATCAAGGACGTATCTCTTCTTTTGGTCGGGGTATTGGCTACGCATGTTTTTCATTATCACGCTAGTCTGACGGTGACTCGCGCACGCTATTTTTCCCACTGCGGGTCCCCCCGTGTATCGCGTACCCGTTTTTCGAGGTCATAGAATCCTGCGTGTCCCATGCATATGTGTTTTTCATGTCCCTGGGTGCCACCGCGTACTGCAGGATGTTAATTCCACACACGTGGGCTACTGGGGTTGTGTGCACGCCGTTACTGCAGTTTTGGGGTGCCTGAGCGTTGCGTGACACGTCACATTATCACCGGGGTCATATACAGCCTTGCAGGTGCAGGGGTGCTGTTAACATCTTGTATCCCACCCCCTTCACCCCAATTGCCCAGGACAATTGTCGTGTACACCTCCCATTTGCACTACTCCATCTGTGCCGGCACTACTACATCTGTGCCATGGCTGGGAGGCCACGAAAGGTGAGGGGCACCTCAGCTGGGTGTACTCCATGTGGCGGGTGTGGTCAGGGACGTGGCCGGGGTGACCAGGGAGTAGGGGGACTCCAGGGTGTCCAGGGTGGCTGCAGAGGGGGAAGAGGCAGCGTTGCGCCACTTCGTCACAATGTTGTGCCACGTGTTGGTGCAGTCATGCCACCACCCCCTGCGGCTCCGGGAGATGCAGTTCTTGCATCTGGCACTGGCACCCATGTGACCCGGCAGTCCGTTTCATAGACTGCTACGGGCCCAAGGGTAGTGGTAGCTGCAGATGCAGCTGTGGACACCACCACCTAGACTCAGGGTCTGCCAGGGCAGGCTGCGTTGGCACCTGTAGAGTCCCTGGAAGATTTCCAGGAGGTCAGGAGGCACACCGCTAGTGCACGCAGGGCTGCCCTAACCAAGGCACGTGTCCCCGGGGCAGTAATGTCATCTGCTGCCCTGACCAGCCGGGTGTTGGCAAGTGCATAGGCAGATGCAGCCGACACCACCCCGTTTGTGAGTTTACCATCCAGGACAGTCCCGGTCAATGAACCTGGCACAGCGGATGTTGCTGCGCAGGGTCCATTCCAGGGCACCCACCAGCCACTGACGCAAGTCAGGGCTTCCGTCCTTGTTCAACCTGCCACTCCCTCGGTTCAATTCACCAGCACCACAGCCCTTACTGATCAGGGTGGCATTTGCCAGCCAGGGTCCGGACCACTGTCCAAGAGGAGGAAGGTTGCACCTGCAGTAGAGGCTGTGACCCCAGACACAGCTCCGGCCTCCGGCACGTCGAGGAAGAAGCCTTTCTGCATGCAGGAACTGGACTTCCTTGTGGACTACGTGCGGGACCACAACCGTGATACGCTAGTGGGGCCGAATTGTCAAACTACGGCTGCCCATCGTATGTCCCACAGGAAGCAAGTTGCGGATTGTGTGAGTGCATTTGGCCATGAGGTGTGCACAGCTCAAGAGTACAAAAAGCGTTGGGATAACCTCAAACGCAGTACTAAGGCGAAGCGTGCCTCTAATTACAACATGACTCTGGTGACTGGCAGTGGGCCACCACCTGAGGAGGAAGACCTCACTCTGCACGAGTCAGTCGTTGCAGGGTTCATACCAGCAGGAATGGTCGAAGGAGTGGGAGAGATGCTGGGCTTTGATGCCCCGTCCAGTGAGTGTTGTTTGCGTGTTTGTCGAGCCCATGTGTGGTTTGCTTGTGTGATGTGTTGTGCTTGACTGCCACTACATGTCATGTGTACATGGTTCTCATGTGCAAGTCATGCAATGCCTCTCTGATGCATTCCATGCTGTGCAGGATGCTGGACATGTAGAGCAGACAAGGACTGTCCTCATCGCCACACTTGCACCCTACTCACATGCTACTCACCCGGCTGCCCGTCCAGTCCATGTTCTATCTCACTGGCCCTTCTACATGTAGCCTGGGGTGTCATTCCTCTCAGCACTGGGACTATGTCATTGCATGACTGACGTGCATGTGTCGCGGGCCTGCATGCGGGTACTCCACGTAGGCATGCTCCCTTGCCCCTCCACCCCCCCTGCACCCCAATTTCACCATGGCACTGGTGTGCATCATGTTGGCGTACTGCAATGGCCTGTTCAAGGCTCCTGTGTACATGCAAACTTCCACCAGCCAACCTGACAGACACATACAGTGGGGTACATCCTCTGTCCTTCATGCAGGATGTCTCACTTGGACTGTGCAGATGGCAGATGCTCCGCAGGGACATGAGTGCCCATTCATGCTCCATGTGCATTCCATGCATGCCCCTATGTGTCCTTGACTGGATGATCATTGTAGTACGTGTCCAGGAAGACCTACATTTCATGGCATTTGATCATCCATTACATGCCCACTCTGGCTCAGTCCTGCATCACACACATGTTTAGGGGGTCACAGTCTGTGTGGGGCACAGGCCTCCCCCTGTTTCAGGCCCACTGACTCTGTTCAACTGGTGTAGTGGCTTCTGCACACATGGGTGTACTACTGAGGGTTCATCATGTGTCCTGCTTACTGTCCCATCATCATCTGCTGTGTTGTCAGTTGACTCAGATGATGCAATTGACGCTAGTCAACATTGTCTGCCAATACACAGGTCTCTGGTCACCCTTTCGCTGCCATGCAATGCCTCCCTGCATTTCTCCTTGTGGGGGGTTTGCTTGTAGCCATGCAACCCATTGCATGCACATTGCACGTGATGCCAGAACTTGCCCTTGCACTGCCTTCACATTTTTTGATAGACATCATAATGTACTTGTTCATGTAGACAGTGAGTAACGTACACATGTTCGGCACTGCATCAGCTCACTTCTGAGCCGTGTTACACTTTTCTACATGCCTACTCACTGATGCAATGTCAAAGTGACCTGACATGTATGGTCAGTTTTTCATCCCTTCTCTGTCATGAATGCGACGGGCACAGGTGCATCCTGTGATACATGTACGTGCTATTGGAACTCCCTAGTGGTTGTTCAGATGAATTGATTGGTCAATCTGTGGTCTATACCAACTGGCTTAGGGCACTGATTGAATGTGGCCTGCCAATCAGGTTGTAATGACGGTGGAGCTTGCTTCACGTGTGTATGTGTGCACTTCCACATACATCAAAGCAAGCAGCGTTGTAGCTGCTTGCTTTGGTGTATTGGATGCTGGTCATGTTCACAATACAGGTGTATGGGAAAATGGGTGTTTTTCAACGCTTTCACATGTACATATGCAAGCATCATCATTGTTGTGTAGTGCAACTTTGTGAGTACTCACTTATGTTTTTGTGAAAGTGTTCATTTACACATGTGTCTTCCGCAGCTTTTTTGTTGACTGACTAATATGTAGTTGATTGACATTTATGCTGGTGAGATTTCTGCATTTCGCGCGTTATGTGGAACTGGCATGATCCTGAAGGTTCACTGTTGTGCAGTATGTGTATGCCCAGGCCCAGTTAGCTAATATGGTGGGTCCTGGGCGTGGAAATGTTCACAAGAAATGATGTAATAGGGCACATTCATAGGCCAATGTGCTCAATCAGGCCCTGAGGGGTGTTGTGGAGGCCTCGTGTCCTGCAGCTCGGACGGTACTGGGCGTTATGGTCCCTCATGCCTGGTTTTAGGCCCTTGCTTTGCTTGGGACATTCACTATATCTACATGGTCCATGCCACCCCGTAAGGGCCGAGCTGCAGATGGATGCAGCTATATTGCTGATGATGCTTTAGTGATGCATGTCTACTCTACATGCAAGTTTCCTGTGTAATTGTGTGTTTGGATTCACTTGCAGCAGTGGTCAATTTGCAGTTCAGAAATGCTTATGGTGTGTTGCATCTCTTAGTTGCCATCTGTCTTTTCTGCCTGTGACATGTGCCTGACAGAGGTGGTGTCTGATGGAGTTCATATACTGCATTTTGTAGTTGTGTAGGCCTTGCTATTTAGACACATCCATTTCTGCTTTTGGGACGTGTTTGCATATCAAGGCCACTGGATGCATGCCAGGTTCTCATTGGTGTGTGACATGTCTGCTTCATGTGTTGGCTGTCTATGTGATGTCTATGTGTGTGTGTGTGTTGTGTGCTTCTGACATGTGTACTAATGTTAATTTTTCTCCACTTTTCAGGTGATGACGCGATGGAGCCAGAGGATGGTCTTGTCATGCCAGGCACAGGGTTGCTATCACACCAGCAACCCACCACAAGTGGGGGTCGTGGGGTGGTAGGCCACGAGAACCCACTTGTGCTACAGACCATCTTGTCTATGGCTGGCAATGAGTGTGCCCGGATGATCACTCTGACGACAATGTCGAGTTGGATGTGCATCGGGTCCAATCGTCAGGGGTGAGTGATTCTGATGTGGACCCTCCTCTGTCCGCAACACCTGCACTGAGGGGCCAGACGGTGGTGGGACCTCCGCCTGTGGTGGATCAGGACGCAGGGTCACCCTCCACACCAGTTACTGATGTGCCTGGGGCATCACGGCAATGGAGGAATGTAGTCCTGCAGCCGCGGGCGGTGCCAACCCAACAAGGATGTCGGCTCCTTGGGCCCCGCAGGAGACAAGCCCAGCAACGCGGTGGCCACGCCACAGGGGTATACTGAGTGTGAGGAAGCCATGGTTGCCAATTCTGAACACCAGGGGGCAGCAATTGATAACATCGCTGAGAGCATGGAACGTGTGGCCCAATCCGTGCTCCCCCCTGCTAAGCAGGTGGAACTCCAGCAGCGGGCAGCACAGTCCACGGCCCGCTCGCTCAGGCTGGGCATGGTGGCCTAAGACAGGGGACGCCGGGATGAAATGGTGTCTTTGTGTCAAGCAATTGCTGCTCATGCAGAGGCACACATGGAGGCCATGAGGGTTGAGTATGAATCCCTCGGATCTACTCTGGGTGTGCTCTTGATGTCCCAGAGGCAACGGTCAGAGGAGAGGTTGGAGCAGCTATAGAATACCATCTCGGCTGAGCTGCGTGCTTGCCGGGAGGTGTACCAGTTGTCCAGCCAGGCCATGCAGGAAGAACTCTGTGTTACACATGTTACCTTGCAAGAGAAAGCATGCGTATCACACGAGGTTCTACATGCTGACCTACGTGTCATCGCCGCACAGAACCAGGCTCACCCATCCCACAGACTTGCTGCCAACGAGGGGCAAGCAGTGCCTAGGCGTGGTCAGGGTACTGTGCCACGTCAACCTTGTCAGCCAGATGGTGATGAGGACGCAAGTTATCTTCCACACAGGTCGGGCTGCGCAGCGTTGAACCCATGGAGGTTTTTTCTTTTGTCTCCACATCATCGCATGTGCCCACCCCCAGGTTGTATGTGGCCATTTTTTATTTTTATTGTTAGTTTAGTTAGTTAATATGGTTTTTCATAGTTAGTTTAAATAGGTAATATAGGTTTTTTTATAGTTAGTTTCATTAGTTAATATAGTTTAAAATTGCTTGTCTATTGTGCATTCATGTGACGGTGTGGTGCTTTGTGGCTTTTGAAAGCATCCACTGTCTGTTCCAGCTGGGCCCTTCAAGCTTGTCTCATGTATGTGTTTGCAGCATGGGGTCCTGACTCACATAGGCCACTCCTGCTTCCCTTATCCATGGGCTCGCAAGGATGGTTCGGTGTTACAGTCATTTACACACGGGCATTTGACTTTCCTCATATCTGTGGCCTGTCTGCTGCTGTACTACTTGTGTTAACAACCCTAGTGGGGATTAAGTGGGTTTTCTCCACGGCATGTCTGCAATCAATTTGGGTGAGTCCATGATTGATATGTCCATTTATTGATGTTGATTGTGATGTATGTTCTTTTCTTGCCTCTATATGTGCTTGATGCACTTCATGCTGTAGACAGTAGCCTGCACCCTTTGGCTGTCAAAGTCACACTGATGGTGGGAGGAGTTCGGATGTAGGTCTCCAACATGGGCCAGTGACAACCAGCATGACGACACACATACAGGGAACTTTCCAGACTTATTAATATCTTGTATGCCCTTTATGCAGGAAAATGAGCATCCAGACTACTTTTTCCAGCAGACACAGGGCCAAGAACTACTGAGACCTGGCTACGTTAGTTGGTGCACACGTGCGCATGTGTGCACAAGCAGAAGCACAGGGCATGTGGTCAGATGTCCAACAGAAGCAGACGTGTTTCCTGGAGCTCCAAGCAAGGTGAACAGCACAAGGGGCCACACTGCAGCCAACCTTCAACCAGGCCACTTGCACATGCTTGCAAAGTAGCGCCAGTGCTGATGAGCTTGGCCAGGCATTGTTGAAGAAGCGTACACTACAGCTAAGACGCGCTGAGGAGCAAAAGCCAAGTAGCTTTACAAGTTGTCAGAGGCACACGCAGAGGTCGTTTCACATATCCTTGAGTCCCCCCTGCTCCATAGAAGCTGAGTTGTTAGCACAGTGGTGTTCCTAGCCAGACACTAATACAGCGCACAGGGGTACCCAGCGAGGCACAGACTTGAGTGCAGTGCATATCATTTGCATGTGCAAATTGCCACATGCTCTGCATATTGAGATCCACGGCTGCCAGAACACGACTTGTACTAAAGTCGCACCTCGATATACGTGTCTTGCAGCTCACCCAGGGACCTTTCTATCATGTGTGATTCTTGACACATTTGTCTTCCATTTACCGTGCGGCCACGTGCGCCTGCCTTACTGCATTGACAGTGTATGAACCATCACTGGGGCAAGCTAACGTATACGTACAAAGCAGCAGACATGAGTGTTTGTTTGTAGAGCAGTCACTTAGTTTGAGGCATGAATGGTGTTGTGTGTGTTGAAAACACACACAGATTAGTAGCTCACGCTCTCTTTGTAGCATTGAACTGCTCCTGTTACCGGACCTGAGAGTGTGCAGGCAGGAGGCCAGCACTCACCCCAGAGATAAGTCTCTCTTTGGCTTACATTTGACTCATTTTGGACAATGTGCATGAAGAACATGGTTTCTCTGATTGGGTATGTGTTATTGTCAATAGTTGCATTTTGTATTTTGCCTACTTTCCCATGCCAATCCAACTCCCCTCTCCTGCCCCTCTTTCCGGTTGTCTTGAATACCAATGTCTGTCCAAACGACAGATCCCTGACCCTCTTTCCCCGCCGAGGTCTCGGAGGACTGTGTAAGTTTGACCTTGCAGGCGCCCAGACCATGGAGGGGGTGGTTGGTTAGTGCCACTCCTGCGCCTGGAGACCGGAGCTGTGACACTACTAATCACTTGTTGCATCCTCATTGTATATTGGGTACTGAAAATGGTACCCATCCTGTTGAACCATTGTTGAACAGTGCTACCTTGGATGTTCTATCATTCTGCTTGGACATGTGCTTGGACATTTTCTGCTACTTCAAGTCATCTACTGGAGACTCCTCCAGGGTTTTTGGTGCCTACAGGCTTTTTCCCTGGTTTGGGGGTTTGGCTTCTTGGAGTTCTCTGCGATTTGGTATTTTTACCAGTCAAGGTGGCCTCTGAAGGGTCTGGACCCTATTTACACGCAAGGTGGAACATGGAGACCAAGGGGTAGGGTGATCCTGTAACCAGGTAGACTTGAAGGAAGAAGGCTACATACCACAGACACAGTTGTTCAGAAGGTCATGGTGATGTGTAAATGATGGAGGGCCTTTTGTTGTCAGACAGTTGGTTTGGGCTACAGCATTTGGGCACTCTCTGACATTGTAATTGTGGGGTTCTATGTGCATGATGTGTTCTGCTGGTCAATGCCTGTTCCTGTTTTGTGTGTACTTTTCAGGTGTCAGGTGATTGGTGTGGTTTGACATGCTGGGGTGTACACATGGGCAATGTTCACATGTGATGTGTACAGGACACTGAGGGTCACTTGATTTCACATGCATAAATTGGGTGCATGTCCCTACTGACACACACAGTTGCACAATGCTCCACCACACGTACAACCACACTTCCATGCCAACAGGTTCACACAGATTGCCTTCTCGGGCACGCTGTGTCCCTGCAGCGCATGATCAATTACCATTTAGGGATCCTGTACATGTGTCAATAGGATATTTAGTTTGTTTGTCCTTTTCATGTGATGCTCAAGGTGTATCCCCAACACAATGGCTGCTCACTGTGCTGTGTGCTGAGCAGTGTGTTGCAGGAGACACACACAGGACACAGGTTTCGGAGTAGCGATTTTGCCTTGCCCAATGTGCATGTGAACAGGCATTCAGTGTTGTGTTCATGCTAGCACTGGTGGAAAGCATTTGTATATGACTTGGTATGTGTGGGAGGTTGTTGGTCAGTCATTTCATCTGATTCCATGTCAGGCGTCATTGTCGCGGGCCACTTTCCATTCATCACATGTCACTTCGTATCTTATTGGTCATGTGTTGGGCTTTTGCTATTGCATGCCATGTCATGGTGTGGCAGACAAGGGTGATGTGGGTTGGGAGGGTTTGGGTGACATACATGGGATTGTCATGGCCTGTTTTGCGGGGGGGGTTGATACACACCTTGCATGTGTTCCTTTTGGTCACACAGGATTGGTTATGTTTAGGTAGCTAGGGATGCAAACAATGTAGCACTTCCATGGCAACATCCTCAGGGTGGTAAGGTTGTGACAGTTGATTGTCTCCCTGTCATCATCGATTGTCACCTGGTATGTGCCAGGCTTGTGTGCACTCCGCAGGGGGTGGGAGTTTAGGTGAAAAATGTGGCCGCAAGCTGGGTCCAGGCAGCCTCACCACGTGCCCTTTCCCCTCCCATGGGCAGCGCCTGTGCCTGTGGTTGGGGATGTGGGGGCACCACTATGTCCACTGGTACACCCTGCCGTGTTGCAACATTGTGCAGGACACATGCTGCCACAATGATCCTGTACACTACTGGGTGCATATAGTAGCTGCCCCCCAGAGCGGTCAAGGGAGCGGAAGCGTGACTTGAGCACTTCGAATGTGCGCTCCACTATGGCCCTGGTTGCAATATGGGCAGCGTTGTATCTTACCTGGGGTGGTGTGGTGGGGTTCCGGATTGGCGTCATCATGTGCTTGCTCAGAGGGCAGGCACTTTCCCCTGGGGAGGTGATAATGGTTGTGATTAGTTGGGTTTGTGTATTTCTGTGTGACATGCATGCATGTGCACAGGCATTTGGACTCACCTAGGAGCCATGTGTCGCCATGCTTCCCAGCTTTCAGGGCCCGGCTCAGGGAGGACATTCTGTACATGAAACTGTCATGGGTAGAACCAGGGTAGTTTGCATAGACAGAGGTGATGATTCCCTTGGCATCGCATACAACCTGCACGTTGATAGAATGCCAGTGCTTGCGGTTACGATAGATGTGCTCAGTGGCCCTAGGTGGATGGAGGGCCCCATGGGTGCAATCTATGGCACGAAGCACTTTGGGGAAGTGTGCCACCCTCTATAAGTCCTGGACCACGGCCTGACTTTGTGCAGGTGTTCTGGGCATGTATATGTTACGCTCAACTGGTATCCATGGGGACGCCCGTATGCCCTGGTTGCCGGATTCCCCCTGTATGTGCCCAATTTGGGGTGATGTCTTCTGTGGCAGGTGGGCCTGAAAACACAGGGGAACTGGACTTAGAAACTGATTTTGTTTCCTCCCACCAGCCCCTTAGACTTGACCTGATGGCCCCCTCCTCACCTTGTTATGATGTCTGGTGTGCTCTCCGTCCTGCTTTCTGCACAGGGGTGTGTAGTTTTCTGCGGGTTGAAGCGACCGAGTTAACTTCACTGATGCCAACCATTCAAGTGTCTTTAAGGAGGTAAGTCTGATTATGGCAATCTCTATAGGCCTGATTTTCTTTCTTGCTATTAATGTCTTTCCTTGTTTGTCTCCCCCTCAGGTGTACGGAGGTTCGATGGTTGCGCCACTAGTATCAGGCTCCTGCCGGGATTATGGACGCGGAGCGTATGATGGACGGTAGGTGAAGTGTGAAGTGCGGAACGGTAATGTCATTTTGGGGTAACCTGTTTTCTTTATTCTTTTTCAGGTCGCGATGGTCTTTCTGGGCATGCGAAGATTTCTGGAGCGTAACCGGCGAAGAAATGCCCAGCCAGGTGAGGACTTTATGGTTACTGCTGTCAATGCCGTGAGTAACGTGTATAACGTTGTCCTTCTTCCTCTCTCCCTCCAGGTGCTTAGTTCTGGTGCGTGCGTGATGTCCTGAAGATGCTGCCAACCAGATGGAAGACTGCGAGCAGCAGTAATCGACGGATGGAAAGTTGCAGGTAAGCTGAAACTGCTAATGATGTTCTTTGTCTCCTCTGCAGGTCCGCTATTTCAGGATCGCCGGGAGCTGGTCTCCGAACACGATGAGCGTCACGCTGCTGGCTACAGAATAACGCGAAGCACATTCTGTAGCTTGGGTGTGGTTTATATAGCCCCCCTGTAAAGTAGTCCAAGTAAAGTAGTCTGGGCTACCACACCTTAAAACACTGCACCGCATAGTCTGGTTCTTAGGAACTAGACTGTGTGGGTACCTCCATGTTGGCTGCAGGCCTTCACAGAAAAGTAGTGTAAGGCCCTTGGGGCCCCAAATGAACCCCGAGTCCTAGCCCCACCTGGCATGTGATCATGCCAGTGGGGTTCTGGATCACGGGTCGTGACAGCACTCCCCCCCAAGGCCCCTCCTAAGGTGATTCTCCTGCCTGGTCCAGGCTTGTCTAGAAAGTTTCGATGAAACGTTCTAATTAAACGTGGTGCATGAATGTTCTCACTAGGTTCCCAAGTTCTGTCTTGAGGGCCGTCACCCTTCCAATCGACTAGATAGTACAGTTTGGATCTGGTATATTTGGAATCCAGGATTTCTTTCACTTCGTATTCGGGTTCTGCCTCAATCATTATGGGTTCAGGTGATGGTTTAACTCGAGTACCGGGTTGTACTGGTTTCAGCAGCGAGACGTGGAATACTGGATGGATTTGCATGTTAGCTGGCAATGCTAGTTTAACTGCCGCTGGGTTGATGATGGCTTGGACATGATAAGGTCCCAAATAACGAGGGCGAAAAATCTGTGTTCCTTTCAGCGGTACGTATTTTGCGGCTAGCCAAACTCTGTCTCCCACCTGATAGTCAGTGGCCTTTTTACGGTGTTGGTCAGCAAACCTTTTTTGTTTACTTTTGGCTTGGATTAACTGTTCTGTTGCCTTTTGAAAGGCTTGAGTAATGTTTGCATGAAGAGTCTTTACAGCCGGCATTTCTAGACTGGGAGGGCTGTCTAGTTCGGAAGTATGTGGATGTCTGGCGTAGAGGGTATAGAAAGGTGTTTAACCAGTACTGGAATGCAATGAATTGTTGTAAGCATATTCGGCTATGCATAACAGGTCTCTCCAGGGTCCTTCGACTTGGTGCAGCATGCATCGTAGATATTGTTTGAGAGTCTGGTTGGTCCTCTCTGTTTGACCATCTGTTTGGGGATGGTGACTGGTGGATAGCCGGATGTCGATGTGAGCCAAAGCGCAGCACTTTTTCCAGAAGTTAGCTATGAATTGGCTACCTCGATCAGAGACCAGGACTGAAGGGAATCCATGCAGTCTAATAATGTTTTCCAAAAACACTTATGCTAGATGAGATGCATGCAGGAGGCCTTTGAGAGGGATAAAGTGTGCCATTTTAGAAAATAGGTCCACCACTACTAAAATGGATTGGAATCCTTGTCTGTGAGGTAAATCAGTAATAAAATCGAGAGAAAGTGTGTGCCATGGTGCCGGAGGTATTTCTAATGGTTGCAGGAGGCCGGCTGGTTTTTGTTTCAATGACTTGTTTTGTGCACACACCCCACATGACTTAATGTATTGAATGATGTCTCGACGCCTAGTGGGACATCAATAATTGCATTTCACTTTGGCTAGGGTTTTGGCAATTGCGGGATCCCCCTCCATCAAAGAATCGTGATAGGGGGCGTGGCCAGTGAGCGCGCGATGAAGACTTGAATCTTCGGCGCTCCCGTGGCCACCTGAAACATCCTGTAAAATCCTGCCATAAGGGTTGTGTAAAAGCAAAATAAAGATAACTCCAGGCGGCGGAACATCGGAACAATACCCGGCGGAGAACAGTGCTAAGCTCGCAAAGGGAAACACGAGATATCGGCGTTGGAAGTTTCGCCCGGGATCTTCCCGAGTCCGAACAAGATGGCCGCCACCAAGAGCCGCTGAAGCGTGACGGGGATTAGCGAATGCAGCCCACAAGCCCCGACAGCTGAACACAGCAGCCGCACCTAGCACCCCGGGGCGATCCTATGGTGTGCCGCCACCGAATCCTGTCATCTGTCCCCGGTACGGCCGGGGCGGGGAAGACCAGAGTGGGCAAGCCCCCGGCCTGCGACATCAGCTAGGTCTGCTGCTGGAGCCGCGTGGTGCGGCCAGGGGACAGAAAAGTTTGCTGACGGAGAGCGGATCCCCCTGGAAGGGGGAACCCGACACAGGCAGCGACAGCTCGGAATCCAACCTTCCGCCCCCCAGAACCCCGGAACTAAAGCGAACGGCCACGGGTAAGCCGCCACGCGGGACCTGCCAACCTGAATCCAGTGTGCCCATAGGGAGTGCCCCTGGGGGAAACAGTAACTTACACCCGTTCACGCAATACGGGCAGAAGCATACCAACATGGCCAGTACACAAAAGAAGCCAATCCTGTCCAACGGGGCCTCCTCTACTGGCACTGACAGATATACGGGGCCCTACACAAAGCAACACCATGGGCAAAGAAAAGAGCAGAAAGACCTTGACACAAAGCACCATGGATCAATACGCCACAAGCACATCCACTGTACAGGGCACTGAGGACCATGGGGTGACCTCCCCTCTGCCAGACGAGACCCTCTCGCTCAAGGATGTGATGGCCGCCATCGCCAGCTCGTGCTCCTCGGTGGAGCAGAAAATGGACGCCATCTCTACCAAGGTCTCATTCCTCCGCCATGACCTCCAAAAACTGTCATCCCGAACTGGGGAGGCGGAACAACGTATCTCCGGTGTGGAGGATGGCCTTGGTGGGGTACACCAACAACTGGCGCAAGCATTAACCAGATTGAAAACCCTGGAGGCCCAAGTGGATGAGGGTGAAGGCAGGTCCCGCCGCAACAATATTTGCATCCTGGGACTGCCGGAACGCAAAGAGGGACCCAGCATGGTGCATTTTCTGGAGGAATGGTTGGCAGACCTGTATGCGCCAAAGACTCTCTCAAACTTTTTCTCGGTGGAACGTGCACACTGCATACCCGCAGGCCGCCCGACCCCGGGCGCACCCTCAATGACAATCATCGCACGGCTGCTCAATTATCGAGACAGGGATGCCATCTTACAAATGGCCCGAACCAAAGGACAATGACATATAACGGAGCCAGAATTGCCTTCTATCCAGATTATACCCGCAAGGTCCAGAAAGCCAGACAATCCTTCGAGCACCTTAAAAGGAAGCTCCACTCTATGAACATGAGATATGGGCTGCTGTTCCCGGCCCAGTTAAAAATACAGCATGAAGGTAAAACCGTCCACTTCACCGATCCTCAGGAAGCCTGGAAATGGGCCGAGATCCACATCGTAGGGGACTGGACTGCACCCGTTCAAAACCACAGAGGTAGACCAAGACCAAGACCCCGACCACGTGGAGAGGGACCCGCCCAACGACCCATACCGGAGATCCCAGCAGACCCAGACGAAGACCGCGACCCCTGACAGGCTTCTTGGAACAGTCATGTTGGCCAGAGAGGGGAACTCACGGTAACATCAGTACCCTCAATGATCGATCCCTTTCTTGGCAACCATTTGCAATGCAACGCTCCTCCCGGGACGACACCAGTGATGGGATGCCGTCGCTCCCACACAATTGATCAGAGAGCCACGCGCTGCCATCGCTAACACACCATGCCATCGGCGGACACCACACCCCTGATCCGAGTTACCAGACCCGCAAGCGAGTAGTAAGTTGGTGAGAAGGTGACCACAGTTCACATTAAGTTAATCTGGCGACACTGTTTTGAGCCCCAGTAGAGTTTGGGTGACAGATACTTCATGTTGGGGAGGAGTATGGGGAGGGCGAAAGGGATACAGTTCTACGTTAGTTACTTTCCGGGAAATCACACTTTATCCACATTGATCAAGATGCCACCGAACACACCATCTCCGATGGCAACGCCTCCACCTCACACATACGCCACATGTCCACGGCCAAACACACCTTGCACTCATCTGGCACAACCTTCCAGATCTCTAGACAGCAATGACCACACAGCGCCAAGATGACCCCACTTATGGAAACGTACTAGCCCCAACGACACCCAACGAACGCCACAGGTCACTCAAAATCATTACTTGGAACGTAAACGGCATGGGCTCAAGTATCAAACGCTGATTAGTCACGCAATTCCATAACAGACACTCTCCCGACATAGCCCTCCTAACCGAGACACGCTTAGCGG
Source organism: Ambystoma mexicanum (assembly GCF_040938575.1). Lineage (NCBI taxonomy): Eukaryota > Metazoa > Chordata > Amphibia > Caudata > Ambystomatidae > Ambystoma > Ambystoma mexicanum. The sequence continues at coordinate 477,051,564 of NC_090931.1, read as the reverse complement.
GTTCAACCTGCCAGTTCTTTCCCAGAACTAATTACTGACTAGCATGCTATACAGGGTACACATGGGCTCCCGGGGCTCCCTGAACCTTTTACATAAGCGACTCCCGTTTGATCTATCTGCTGTGGTACAGGACCCCGCGGGACGTTTTGTGATGATACGGGGAGAGACAGTGGCCATTCTAGCGATATATTCCCTGCTGGCTTTGGGGGAGGGTCTCCTGAGGGAGGTGACGGCCCTGATGGCACAACAGCAAGCAGAGGTGTGGATTGTGGGGGGGGGTTAACGATGTTGTGTGCAATACGCTTGACCGGACCCACATCCGCAGCCGGAACCCAGACCGTCCCACGCGGCTGGCGACCTTCACATCAGCGCTTGGTCTGAGTGACATGTGGCGAGAACTCAACCGTACAGACCAAGGATTTTCCTTCCACTCGGGGCCCATGCATCCTTATCCAGGTTGGATTACCTCTTCCTCCCGGCCCCAGACGCATATAGGGTTATATCGGCAGATTTACTTACCCGGGGCATATCAGACCACTCTCCCCTGGAGGTGACGCTCCATACGGATCGTCCCTTGCCACCCAAAACATGGCGGCTAAATGGCTACTACTTGGGCCTCCCCGAGTTCGTGGAGCACATCACGGACAAATCCAATGAATTCTTTGTGATCAATACAGGCTTGGTAGAGGATCCTATGATATTATGGGAGGCACATAAGACAGTGCTTAGGGGGGAAATGACAGCCTGGATCTGTAACCAAAAGAGAGAACATCACAGGAAGGTGACGGAGGCAGAGGAGGAAGTAAAGAAATGGGAAACTAGATATAGATCTAACGCTTCCCCAGAAATGCCCCACTCCCTCCTGAAGGCTAGAGCAGCACTCCATAACACGGCGCTTGATAACGCACGGCAGGCGCATTGGGATCAAAGACTAGAATTTATGAGCAAGGGGACAAAGCCGGCAAACTATTGGCATGGCTGGAAAGATGGGAGAGGGGGTACAGACATGTCAGACAGATCACCGACGGCCCGAACGGGCCGGCCCGAACAGACCCAGAAATAGCGGAGGCCTTTGCCAAATTCTATAGTACGCTTTACGCCACCCCAACGGTCCCCACAGACGCTTCCCTCTTGGATGAGATTGTGCTTCCGCAATTATCGGAATTGCAGAAAACTCACTTAGACAGTGGATTAGATGAAACTGAAATAGCGGAAGCCATGACCCAGCTACAATCTGGGAAGACACCTGGCCCGAACGGCTTCCCGGCCGAGACCTGGAAGAAATTGGGCAGCAATAAGATGGCCACCCCCCTCCGCGACCTATTCCTCGCCGCTAAAGAACAGGGCACCCTCCCACCGGATCTATGAATGGCCAACATAGTGGTCATTCCCAAAAAAGGCAAACCCCCCAATCAGTGCACATATTATAGACCGATATTGCTTCTTAACAGCAAAACTAAAATCCTTGCCAAAGTACTGGCCAACAGGCTTCAAGGGGTAATATCCTCACTGGTCCATCAAGATCAATGCGGCTTCATGCCGCAAAGATCGACCAGGATGAACCTACGCCGATTACACCTGCTTTTGGAAGAGGCCCCAACCCTTAACACTCAACTCGCACTCCTCGCAATTGATTTTGAGAAATCGTTCGATTCGGTGGTGTGGGCTAGCCTCTGGGCAACAATGAGGCTCATGGGCATCGGCGAAACGTTCCTTAGCTGGATTAAACTCCTATACGAAACCCCACTAGCTACAGTTAGGGTGAATGGCTGGACCTCCGGGACCTTCCCGCTGGGCAGAGGCACCCGGCAGGGCTGTCCTCTGTCTCCCCTCCTCTTCGCCCTAGCAATCGAGCCACTGGCCCAATGGCTCCGACAGGTCGCCACGTGGTCCGGATTCCATTGGCCAAATGGACGGGAGGATAAGCTTTCTCTTTATGCGGACGACCTATTACTCTCCCTGAGTAACCCAGACCAAGCATGCCCAATCATAACCTAAATGTTAAAGACCTATGGAGACTTCAGTGGCCTTGGAGTAAACTGGGGGAAATCAGTTCTCTTCCCAGTAAAAGGGGATGATCTGGCAATCCCCCGGGACTCCCCATACCGAATAGAAAGAGAAGGCTTCCGCTATCTGGGCATATGGGTTTCCGGGGTTCTCCAAGACTATGTGTGTCACAACCTGCACCCACTGACGGCCCGCTTCGCGGGGGATGTATGACATTGGATGCACCTCCCCCTCACACTCATGGGAAGGGCGGCCCTCTTCAAAATGATGGCACTTCCACGGTTTCTCTATGTACTGCAGAACGCCCCACTGGCCCTACCAAACTCGGAATTTGTCCGGGTGGAATGCGGCCTCAGGGAATTGGTATGGAAGGGGGGGCAACCTCGAATTGCGCTGACCACGCTGCAGCGATCGATCTGGGAGGGGGGTATTGGAGTCCCACACCTGAAGTCCTGCTACTGGGCCAGTCAACTAAACATAGTCAATGACCTCCTCCACGGGGACCGTGACCTACCACACATCAGAGCAGAACTACCCTTCAGGCAAGATACCCCACCACTCACAACAATGTATCAATGCCTACCCAGACCCCCCGCACAGACAATGTCCTCTCACATCGCGATCGTCTGGAGGCAGGCACACAAGCACATAGGCTGGGGGAATAAGATTACCATGGCACAACCACTATGGAATAACCACATGCTGACAGAAGTGTGGAAGCTGCCCGCCTGGGTGAGGGCCGGAATAACCACGACAGGAAATATCTTAACAGAGGGCTCTATTCTTTCATTTGAAATGCTCCAGCAGGAATATGGTATTTCGGCAGCAGAACACTACCACTACACACAATTATCACACGCACTTAGTGGCCACAGGCAAGGACTTGCTGACGCACCAGACTACACGCCCCTGGAACGCAACTTACTTCCACAACACATCCCCACCAAGGTAACCACCACCCTATAAAAAGCTACTAATGCATTTGCCACCACAGAGCTGACCAGCCTCAAAGCCAGATGGGAACGGGATGTCAGGGACATTGAACCTGATGACTGGATCCAGGTTCTCCTGCATCCACTATAGACTCCAGAATAAGACTGGTACAGCTAAAGATACTACACAGGGTATCCTAACCCCCGAGCGGCCCTTTTTGGTTGGGGAAGGGCAACGGATCCAAACTGTTTGAAATGCCGGGGGGAAGAGGGCACCTTCATCCATCTCCTTTGGGACTGCCCTAAAATCAAGACATTCTGGACACAATGCTTACAAATTTTGGCAAGAGATTGGGGTTGCACGATAGAACTGCGACCCGCAATAATATTACTGGGGGTCCCAGATGAGAACATCTCAAACAAATGGGTGAGCATTCTTCTCTCCACAGCAATGGGCCTGATAAATGTGACATTGCACAAAAATGGGGAGCCCCGGAGTGCCCGACAGCGGCTCAGTGGTCCAACGAAATGGACATCTGCGCGGCGAAAGAACTCAGAATTCATACAGCACGGGGATTCCCAGCAAAGGCTACTAAAATCTGGGGAAAGTGGGAAGAACGTGTGACCTGAGATCGGTCTGAGGGGTGGGAGAGCGGGAAGCGCAGGAGCACAACATGGACATGGCAAAGAACATATTACTGGACAGGTGATGTACAGAGTGGCAAGAGACGAACAGATCAACGATCGACCTGGCAAAGGGAGACGGAGGGTGGGGGGAAACAGTTGGTATGTTGTATGAATGTTCAAAAAAATCTTCAATAAAATATATTATTAAAAAAAAGAATCGTGATAGTCCGAAATGATTTGTTGGTGTAGCTCGGTTTTAGGCACATACAGGCGTTTATCAAAGTGCGGCAGTTGATCTTTGACAGTGTATTGTTTTCCTTTGGTATGCCATTCCTGTAACTCGCTTGGGGTTATTTTGTGCTGGATCATGTTTCTAAGCTCGGTTTGTGTTAAAACTGTGGTGAGGCCTAAAAGCTTGTCTTCAGGTATAATGGCCACTGGATCCGGGGTTGTATATTCTTTTTCATCGATGCCCATGCGAGATAGTGCGTCAGCTTTCCCATTTCTTACACCTGGTCGGTAGGTGATTACATAGTCATACTCGGCGAAGAATAGGGCCCAGCATAGTTGGCGCGAAGATTGTGCTTTTGCTGTTTTTAAATATTGTATGTTTCGGTGGTCTGTAATTACAGTGACAGTATGCCTGGCCCCATGCATTGAAGGCGGTTTTTATAGCAAGCAGTTCCTTATCGGTGATGGCATAATTGAGCTCAGGAGGGGTGAATTTTCATGGCCAGAAGGCCACCGAGTGCAATTGGCCAGTTTCAGGGTCTTTTTGAGAAAGGACCGCCCCCATAGCCATGCTGGTAGCATCAGTTTCCATGATGTAAGTAAGATCCGGGCGAGGGTGTCGTAAATCGGGGCTGAGGTAAACCTTTCCTTAAGTTCTTGGAAGGCCTTTTCGGCATCTTGTGTTCACATTAATTTTGTATTGCTTTTTCGTAGCAGTAGTGTGATCGGATGCACGATCTGAGAGAAGTCTGGGATAAATCGACGGTAGAAGTTTGCAAAGCCCAGCATGCTCTGAACCCCTTTTAATGATGTCGGAGGGGGCCACTTAAGAATGGCATCCACCTTGTGCGCATCCATTCTAATGCCTTTTGGAGTAAGAACAAAACCAAGAAATTCTACTTCAGTTACGTGGAACAAACATTTTTCAAGCTTTGCGTACAGTCGATGTTGGCGCAATTTGGCAAGGACAGCGCGGACGTGTTTGACATGGTCTTGTTCTGAGGTTGAATATACCAGGATGTCGTCTATGTAGACCCGGGGTGCAAACATCGATCAGTTCTCTTAGGACATTGTTCATAAAATATTGAAACGCTGCTGGGGCATTGCAAAGTCTGAAAGGCATGACCTGGTACTCAAATAACCCATACTTAGTACGGAAGGCTGTTTTCCATTCATCTCCTTTTTTAACTCAGACCAGGTGGTATGCTCCTCTGAGGACTAACTTAGTATAAATCTGGGCATCTTTGACTTGATCCGGCATCTCGGGAATAAGGGGCAGAGGGTAACGGTTTTTCACGGTGATCTGCTTCAGGGCGCGGCAGTCAATACAGGTTCTCAAGTCCCCTTCCTTTTTTGGTACGAAGAATAAGGGACTGTCTGCCAGTGATTTGAATGGGCGAATGAACCCATTCGCCAAGTACTGGTCCAGATAAGACTTTAGATTGGTTTTTTGGTTCTGTGAGCGCATAGATTCTGCCGCAAGGAATCTGTGCACCAGGTATGAGGTCAATCTGACAGTCGCAGGGTCTATGCGGTGGTAGTGTATTGGCTTGTTCCTTCTGGAACACATCCTGGAAATCTTGAAATTCTTCAGGGAGAGTACTGGTTGCGCCAAGTGTAGATATGCCGATTCTTGGATTCGTAGGGACCTTGAAACTGGGTTTGTTTTCTTGGAAATTACAGGTGGAGGCGCAAACACGAGGGAAAGTCAATGTTCTTGCACGCCAATCTATCCGAGGGTTATGAGCAACCAACCATGGCATCCCTAAAATTAGCTGAAACTGAGGTGCCTTGATGAGATCAAAGGAAATCGATTCCCGGTGCCCATCTTGGCACAGCAGGGTTGTTCCTGCTGTACATTGGGTTACTGGTGCGGAAGCAATTTCAGCTCCATCCAACGTGGTACCTTTTCTGTGTTCGGCTTAAAACTTAGGGGAAGCCCCATCTGTGCGGCCAGATCTTGATCAATATAATTCCCAATTGCTCCGCTGTCTATGTAAGCTTCAACAGAGTGCATCCTTGAAGGTTGTTGGTGATTGATTAGGATCACTGGTATTGCAATGATCCTAATCAATCACCAACAACCTTCAAGGATGCACTCCATTGAAGCTTACATAGACAGCGGAGCAATTGGGAATTATATTGATCAAGATCTGGCCGCACAGATGGGGCTTCCCCTAAGTTTTAAGCTGAACACAGAAAAGGTAGCCACAGTGGATGGAACTGAAATTGCTTCTGAGGTCGATGGCTCATTCTTCTCACTTGACAAACTGACCTCTACTTTTATCGAGCTAGGTAGTTTTATGACTCCTTACTCTCATTCCTTTCTGTGGCTCCCACAATAAACCTGGGGGGTTTTATTGGACAGTCTTTGAGGAAGTGCCCTGATTGTCCGCAGTACAAACATAACTGCTGTTGTCTTCTCTTGTCTCTTTCGGCTTTTGTCAACAGTGGTTGTATGCCTCCAATTTGCATTGGTTCTGTGGTATTCTCTGACATGCGCGGAGTAACATCCTTGGCTCGTAGATACACGGCCCGTGTGTCTGACTTGGACCGATCCGCTTTCCGATCTTGTAGTCGATGATCTAGTTGTACCACCATATTGATGAATTCACTACAGTCTCTCGGTGGATCAACTACTTGAGCCAAGACGTCCTTTAATTCCCCTCGAAGGCCTCGGTGAAACAATGTGGTTCTCATGTCCTCAGGCCACCTGGTTTCGGTCACCAATCTATTGAAGGTTGCTATGTATGTTAGTAGATCCTGATTCCCCTTTCGGAGTGATAAGAGTTTGTTGTCTACAGCTTCTTCATGGGTGTGCCGAGCAAAGAGCTTTTCCATTTCTCTTTGGAAGCCCCCAAAGTCACGTAGTAACGGGTCATCATAGCTCACAAGCGGCACTGACCAATCTGGTGCACTATCACTCAGATCTGACAAAATAAAAGCTACTTGTGCCTGATCGTTTGGAAATGTGCCCGGTCTGCAGAGGAAATGAAGGCGACATTGATTCATCAAAACAGCATACTTCCTTGGATCACCTGAATATCTTTCTGGTGGTGCTAACGGGATTGTTCCGGGTAAGGTGATTTGCACTGGAGCGGCAGACGGCGTGTTTGTCTGTGCCGGTGAATTTGTCCCAGGTAATGGAGCTTGCCCGGCTTGTAATTGCAGTAACTGCCTGCTGATTTCTTCGGTGCGTTCTTTAGTGACGACAAGATCCCTTCGCAGGGTATTAGTCTCTTGCCTAGCCAAATGAACTTCGGCGCATAATTGTCCTAATAACTGGGCCAGTTAGTCCATTTCTGAAGTCTCCATGGCGCCCAGGTGGATTTTGTTATGAAGGCGTTGCATTCTGTTACGCTCACCTGGTATCCACGGGGACGCCTGTATGTCTTGGTTGCCGGATTCCCCCTGGATGTGCCCAATTCGGGGTGATGTCTTCTGTGGCAGGTGGGCCTGAAAACACAGGAGGACTGGACTTAGAAACTGATTTTGTTTCCTCTCACCAGCCCCTTGACCTGATGGCGCCCTCTCACCAGGACTCGACCTGATGGCGCCCTCCTCACCTTGTTATGATGTCTAGCGTGCTCTCCGACCTGCTTTCTGCGCAGGGGCGCGTAGTTTTCTTCCGGTTGAAGCGACCGAGTTAACTTCACTGGTGCCAACCATTCAAGTGTCTTTAAGGAGGTAAGTCTGATTATGGCAGTCTCTAGAGGCCTGCTTTTCTTTCTTGCTATTAATGTCTTTCCTTGTTTGTCTCCCCTTCAGGTGTACGGAGGTTCGATGGTTGCGCCGCTAGGATCAGGCTCCTGCCAGGATTATGGACACGGAGCGTATGATGGATGGTAGGTCAAGCGCGAAGTGCGGCGCACTAATGTCTTTTTGGGGTAACCTGTTTTCTTTATTCTTTTTCAGGTCGCGATGGTCTTTCTGGTCATGCGAAGACTTCCGGAGCGTAACCATCGAAGAAATGCCCAGCCAGGTGAGGACTGTATGGTTACTGCTGTGAATGCCTTGAGTAACCTGTATAACGTTGTCCTTCTTCCTCTCTCCCTCCAGGTGCTTTGTTCCGGTGTGTGCGTGAGGTCCTGAAGATGCTGCCAACTAGACGGAAGACCGCCACCAGCAGTAATCGACGGATGGAAAGTTGCAGGTAAGCTTAGACTGCTAATGATGTTCTCTGTCTCCTCTGCAGGTCCGCTATTTCAGGATAGCCGGGTGCTGGTCTCCGAACACGATGAGCGTCACGCTGCTGGCTGCAGAATAACGCGAAGCACGTTCTGTAGCTTGGTTTATATAGCCCCCCTGTAAAGTGGTCCAAGTAAAGTAGTCCGGGCTACCAAACCTTAAAACACTGCACCGCATAGCCTGGTTCTTAGGAACTAGACTGTGTGGGTGCCTCCATGTTGGCTGCAGGCCTTCACAGAAAAGTAGTCCCTTCAAGTAAAAGTCCCAATCTGAACATGAGCCTGGCGCCGACACAATCCAGGAGAGTCTGTGATGATAATGTAAGGCCCTTGGGGCCCCAAATAAACCTCGAGTCCTAGCCCAGCTGGCATGTGACCATGCCAGTGGGGTTCTGGATCACGGGTCATGACAGTATATATGCCTGTGGACTGAGGGGCGCGCGTCATGATTGCCAACACCTGGTGTAGGCAGCGTGACTGCGTGGCCTGTGAGACCCCCCACTATGGCAGTTGTCCGCTGAAATGACCCAGTGGCCAAAAAATGCAGAACATTGAGCACCTCCTCCAAGGGGCTCAATGCTTGGGAGCATAGGGTGGGGGATGTAAGGTCATCTTCCCACTCCCTGACCAGGTCTAGGATGATACAAGGTGGAAACCTCTACCTGCCATAGACCTGTTTGTCAGGCATCCCAAAAAGGCTGGCCCGGGGCAAAATAATGCGCGGCCTGGCTATTCTCCTCCTCCTGCGGTGTCCTACGATCAGTGCTGCGACAAATGGGGCATTCATCGTAGCTGTATATACGTGTTTGTTGTTTGCGCGCACTTTTATAATGCGCGCGGGGACGCTTCCACCTGCCTTCGTGTGGCGGACGTGTTGACGCCTGTGCGTGTCTTTTAGCATGCGCAGGTTTCCCGTATTCGATTCCATGAATACGTCTTGTTTGCGTGCGTATGGGCGTTCCGTGTATTTCCCTGCAGTACTTCCCCAGTTACGCCTTCTTGTTCAGTTGTTGTTCCCCATTCCCCGTGTTACGCCCTGTGTCCTGGCTCCTTTTTGGTGTGTGCACCAACGTTGTGCGCTTTCCCTGTGCATGTCACGCACGGCGTTCAAGATGTTGCTGTGACGAGTGCGCCCGTGCGTGCCACACTCGGATTTGGCACACATCCCACAGTGAACACGCGCCGACCCTCCCATGAATCACACGCGTGTGTTTGCTTTTTCACGCTTGCGCCGGCTTGTGCCAAGATTTTCGGCGCACATTTGTTCCATGAATCGGCCCCTTAGTTTGGCGCCGTGGAGCTGTTACCTGTAGAAATGCATGTAGGCGACTTCCCTGCCGCCAAATTATGGCCATTTGTACGGTGGATTGCAAATGTGCAGGGCAAAAGGCGGTGTACAAGCATGCACTCCACCTTTTGCCCTGCACATTTGCACCCCACCATGCAAATGAGTAAACGCTGCCTGCAATGCACTCATGGTAGGCAGCTCTTAATTGTTGTATACGCTGCCTGCCGTGTTCAATGGACCCCTATTGAGTTTGCCAGATGTATGCTGGCGCATAAAGGCAGGCTCCACAAGGATCCTCAGCATTTACACCAGCATGAAAATGCATGGTGGTGTAAATGCTGGTCATTTGTAGGGACAAGAGCAAGAGAGGCTGTGAAAACGCAAGTTGAATTCCACCCCTCCTGTCTCCCATACAAATGGACGAAAATGAGGCGAGCCGTTAATGGAAGGTGTGAGAGCCTTACTCAGGGCGTTTACGCCTTCCATCGTTACGCCCCAGACAAAAATGAGCTCCCTCTTGTCGTCTTTATGTACATGTTGCAGGTTCTAGTTACTCTCGCTAGTCCTTAACACAGACAGCCACCTCCATCCTAGTCTCACTCCGTTTCCTTGCAGATAGTAGACACAGAACCAGTGTTCATTCAGCTCGTGCTCCCAACATTCCGCTCACCTGACCAATCATCCTCATTCTGCTGACATATAAAGTGACCTTGCAGGACGAGGTGCAACACTACTCTTCCGTTTCTCTGAAGCACCTGGCCGCTGTAGCCCCAGGCAGTACCCTCGCTTCCGCCAACTTCTCGAAATAAATCCTATCTATAGACCACGATGCTCGTGCCTTCACAATGTAATTCCCTCCCTGGCGAAGGCTCCTGTGACATATTCCCTTACTGACTCCGAATACCTTCTACACATTCACGCACCATCCGGGGCCAATGTAATGCAGCTTTGCACACACATATATTCTGTAGCCAAATCATGTTTTTGTGGACATCCTGGTTTTGGAACAGGGGCTACACGATTTCAGAAAGTGCTCAGTAGTGAGGTTGAATCTTTTATCTTTATTAGACTTTGGCGTGAGTCCAACCCTTATAAGCCGCAGCCTCTTGGTTTGCGAGAGATAGTTTGGTTCCCATGTGCGGAATCACTGTCTGTTGGAGTCAAAGCTGTATCAATCCGCACTTTACTTATCACTGAAAGGAAACATGTCAGGCCACAGGAAGCCTAATGCTGTCCTGTGCTGCTCTTATCACGAAGGGGTTGGGAAATCGTGGAATTCCACTGGCTTACAGATGACCTCAGTTCGACAAGGCCTCTAGAGGAATGACGCGGTGTGAAGAGTTCAGGGCGCTTACACTTCGTTTGCACGTTCCGTCAAGTGTTATATAGTATTCTCTCTATTGGAAACATGATTGCACACTAAAACCATTATCTTCGTTATATGTAATTAACATGTCACAATAATTACCCTCTACAGAAGACGGTCACTCCAGTACATTGTGAGCAGGGACATATGATAGACCATGGAAACAGAGTAGATTATGAAAGCCTATTATTCAGACGTGCAGAGCATGCAAACAGAGCCTCGCAAGTGCCATGTCACAGGCTAAGCATGAACACAGAGGAGTGGAACCTGGGCTATCACAGTTGGTCATGAAAACAAAAGATCTCAGGGTGAAATTTCACAGGCCATAGGAACATGGGACCCCCAACCCGAAACTTCATAGCAAGATCAGATTTTAAACTGAGACCGAAGTATTAGACCATGAACAGAGGACCTGAACCTGGATTTCGACAGCGCAAGGGGACGCTGTTTTATCTCGGGGGAATCGGCATCCATTCATTTCAGCAATGGTAGCCAAAGATCCTGCTGCTTTTTCATCAGCGCCTTCTTGCGCACTGATGAGAGATCTTGGCTGTGGCACTAGCAAGTCTGGGAGTGCTCCAGAGGCGGGCTCTGCGGCACAACACCTAGTTGACAGAGTTCACCAGGAGAATTAATCAGAGAAGCAATCACCTTCTGTTCTCGCGGAGGCCCAACAAAGGAGATTGCAAGTGATTTGCTACAGGGATGGAGATCCATGAGCCTGCTTTGCACGTTTATGGGCAGGTCACATGGTAACAAGAACGCATATAAGCGCGCGCTAGTCAAACCCCATTCAAAAATATTAAAAGTAAATGACATTGCAAGCAGTATTTTCACGGTGTGTCGAATACTTTCAGACCGTATTTATTGATTTATTTTATTTATTGGTCGTTTGTTAGGTGCTTATACAATCATCAAAAACTGTTTTAAAGCGCCCACAGGGCAACAGTGTGGGGACAGGAGAAGGTAAACAATGAATTATAACAATGATAAATGTTTGAATTAATAGTACAAACAATATGTTCTGCAGTGGTTGCAATATTAGGTTTGGGTTTGTATTCATACATCAGGACGTATGTGTTGAACTGCAAGGATGCTCTCCCAGCTAAGGGGATTATGGTGTACTTGGATACAGTTTTTAAGACCTGTCATCTTCATGACTCCTGGTTTGAACCCATTGTAAGGAATTTAGCTGTTCCTGTGCCATTCAATGGGGCGGGGGGGGGGGGGGTGTTGTTGTCAATTGTCTTTAGATAAGCAGCTAATCCTGGATTGTCCTAGTGAAGTCTTGGACCTCACTCTGAAGGCACCTTCTTTGCAAGTGAGTAGATCCATCTCACGTGGTGCTTCGGAGAGTGTGTTTTGCTGCATTCATTTTGCCCCACCGCCCCCGTCCAGAATTTAATGGTGATTTGAAGGGTAATTTGTTGAGTCTGGGGGGCATAGGCCTTGGTGCTCAATTGTTTAGCGGTCTTGACCCACCCTCCATCCAACATGCTCCTCAGGCAGGAACTTTTTGTCCATCTAACAAGTCCCTGATCCGTGACTCCTTTCAAATTTGATTGTAGAATAGCTGGCTAGTAAATATTCAGATTTATGGGGATGACAAACTATGGATCAGTTGGGCGCTGGTAGGGTATGATGGTCCAGTGGTCGTTGTTGAGCGAATTAATCAAATATATGGTCCAGTCAAGTCTTAGTCATGAATTTGGTTGTTTATTTTTGGTTAGTTAGCACCAAAGAAAACATCATTGTAGAAATGAATGACAATTTTTGACATGGTAAATCGCTACACAGCCGATGCGCGTTTCAACCTAAGCCGATCTTTGGCTGGGTCCGGCGAGTTCGTAGCGTGCGAGCATTTGCTGATTTCAAACGCTCGCACGCTACGAACTCTCCGGACCCGGCTAGCGATCGGCTATCCATCCCCCGTGGCGCCCTTATCGTGGAGGACCATCCTACAGCATCTTGAAGCCCACCCCCTAACTCAACAGGCCTTGAAAAAGACTTAGGTTGAAACGCGCGTCGGCTGTGTAGCGATTTACCATGTCAAAAATTGTCATTCATTTCTACAATGATGTTTTCTTTGGTGCTAACTAACCAAAAATAAACAACCATATATATATATTAAATATATTACATGGCCACGCTAGTGGCCATGTAGTTATGGTTAAGTTGGTGTTTCCATAGGAAGAGCACCTTTTGGGTGGCTTATAACTTCGCTCCCCCTGAACGAATCGTCACCAAACTTTGGAAAAAGAAGTATATGGCCCACTCTGAATTTTTTTGCAAAGTCTGGTGAGGATTCGTCCAGGGGGGGAAAAGTTATAGGGGGGGTCCCAAAACTTTTTTTTTCCCATAGACTGAATGGGAAAAAACTTTGCGCACGGCTACAGCCCGAACCGCTGGACGGATTTACACCAAATTTGCGGCAGGAGCAGCGGCCTGGTCCCGAAGGCGTGCTTTTGCAAATTTGGTGTACATCGGTCCAGTAGTTTTTTTTAAAAATGACCAAAATGTAAGGCAAAAAAATTAGTGATATCTGTTTTCGCTTCGCGGACGGACTTCCCTGTTTGCTCCGCGGACAGCACCCCGATTGGCCCATGGCCTTGCGTCATGTCCGCGGACATGTGACGTGTTCACTGATTGGATGGCGTGGGGCGTGGAGCGCGTCAGATTTTCTGTGGCGCCCACCATCTTGTATTCGCCATCGACCGCGTACAGCGCGGTGAAACGTGGATAAAAAATTGTATTTAGTGCCCTGCGTTGGTGTGTAAGAGTGTTTGGGGAGGGCGGGGGAGTATGAGATAGGTTCAATGTTTTTTTTTTTATGTGCTAGACGTTTTTGTTGCGTTTGATTTGTCCGCGGAGAACACGGCTGTTCTGACATTTTGTAAATAAACTAAATGGTGGGGTGTTTAGAGGACGGAGTATGTGTCATTTTTGTTCGCAAGGAAGGTAAAAATGAGCTATGAACACTCGCGGTGTATTTAATTGTTCGTAATTACACAAACTGGGGGTGTCCTCAGGACGCTGTCCGTATTGTAATCTGTCTAGTTGAATGTATTCTAAGAACACTCGCGGTGTCCCGAAATGGTTGCAATTACACAAAATGGGGGTGTTCTGAGAACGTTGTTTGTATAGTTCGTTGTCAGGGTGAAAGTGTTTTAAGACCACTCCTTTTGTCCGCTAATAGTACAATTTCCTATGGGCGTCAACCGACTTTTTGTCCACTAAAGAAACGATAAATCCGGCTGGTGTGCGCCGACATTATGTGATAATCCTATGACTGGCGATATTGACCTGGCTGACTTGCTTTTGCGATACTAAATCATATTTCCCGCCCATAAGCCTGATATTATCAAAGCATTCATATTCCCCGCCTCTCTCCGTGACGTTACAGAGTGTGTCATCAAACGCCCCCAGTCCTCTCCAGTCCTAAGTGACTTTACACAGAACCCGGAAGACAACACATATTATGTCACAACACAGCGCGCCACAATTCGGAATATGAAACCGTGATTTAAAAGCAAACAGCAATATTGTAAATTTTGTAAAGTACATTTATTTGACATCAAATGTTTAGAGAATATTCAGCAATTTGCATTTGTCTTTGTTGTCGATCCGCAAAAGTTCATGTTGAGGCACGCGATGTTCCCTTGCGGTACAGAGGGTGTTAGATCAGCTTACAACTCAGTGCGCCACAATTCGGAATATGAAACTGTGGTTTAAAAGTAAACAGCAGGATTGTACATTTGGTAAAGTACATTTATTTCACATGAAATGTTTAGTGAATATTCAGCGATTTGCTATTGTCTCTGCTGTCGATCAGCAAAAGTTTATTTGGAGCCACGCGTTGTTCCTTTGTGGTAGATAGGCTGTTGGTTTATGATAAAAGCAGTAAATGGTCGCTCTGATAATCGGAAGGTTGCTCCAAAAACGAGCCATTAGACCACCCTATTGGTTGGTATGTTGTTTGTAGCCGCTAGTACTGCGTAAGGGCATATTGGTCCTTGGCGATTGTCCCATAAAATGGTGAGGGTCATGAAGTTGCATATTTGGAACTGCACCTGGCAGTTGAAGACCCCATCCGCTGGAGTCTGTAAATCGTGACATAGGCAAAATGGGGCCACATACCTGTTTTAAAAAACATAAATTAGTCTCACCAGCCGATCTTCATTAAAAATCATCATTTTATTTATTAGGGCGTGAAACTATTTGCTATCGAAGATAGTGCAACGGAGTATGTTAATAATAAAATAATAAACTGTGCGGTATCTAAGCGGTGCTTATTATTAACCACGGTGTGTGGTGCTCATTTATCGACCACGGAAGGATGAAAGGCTGAGTTTGGCCTTGCCGGGATTCGAACTTGCGTTAGCAAGCTGTGCACGGATGTCAAAGCGAGCGTTGTACTCGCTGTGCCATTTGACAGGCTACAGTGAAGTGGCACAGCGAGTAGAGCGCTTGACCGCCTATAGACCGATTAAATTATTTCTATTAACCCACCCTGTGTCGTCTGCCTTTTTGAGAGCCCTCTAAACAACAGGGGATCAATTCGGCGGTGATAGTGCGCGGTAGGAAACATTATGCCACTTTCAACGAACAAGTTCAACTTGAGCGGTCTTTACTGCTACGCTATTGTAATTATATTTGGTATAAAATAATCTAAGGGTTACTTACAGTACAATTGCAATTTCCATTGTCTACGAGTGTTGCAGTCCCAAAATACGACTCCACGTGTGCCAACAATCTTTCGCATAGTGATATAATATATAAAAGTGGTTTTGTTTCATAAATTTCATCCTTATCTTCTCTTACGTTTTAGCAACACCCCTTCAAGAGAAGTCTTTCATCACAATCTCTGTCTGTCAAGGTCAAAACACAATACAACCTTATAGTCCGCTTCGTGAGCCTCTCTGGGGCCCGAGAAAAAAATGGAAGCAGCTGACCTTCACTGTGAACAAGCCCAAATTCTTACTTTGCAACATTCTGTGTAAAGCCATCTGTAGAAGTTGGTTTTTGCACGCCATGTTTGTATATTTTTTGCGTGATATTAAAAAAAGTTTGTTTAAAGGACGTTATGGTTTTAAGTACAGCCGAAAGACCCCTGAAAATCGCAAGTTATGGTAAACTATGAAAAATAACTCACGCCACCACCATGCACTGCTAAGACTAACACCCAGGACATCAAAGATGACATTGCATATGTCATTGATGAAATCACTGATGACATCACATGTGTATGTACTTTTCATGGAATTTGTGTACTAGGGATTTTTATTATAATGTTGCGAAAAAAGTGTCAAGGATATTGCAATAAATATCAAACCGTTATTAGTGCTTTGAACGATGCATTGATATAAATAGCATTGTATTATGGGATTCTATATAGTATACTGAGCTACTAATGGAGAAACATAGCATCGTGTGCAGAGTACAAGATGAAAGTATAATATTTGTAATGTTAATATGTTGAATAATGAAATGATAATTGTCCTGAAATGTTCGAAAATTCACAAAATGGGGGTGTTCTAAGGACGTTATTCGTATTGTGTGATTGCTTAGCTGTATGCAATGAGGGAATGGCACAGAGAGTAAAGTGGACGCCGTCAGTGGACACTGCGGCTGTTCGTGGACAGGGCGTGCTACATCCGGGTTTTTCCAGGAAATCCAACATGGAAAGAAGACTGTACGGATCAGCCAATCAGATGTCGAGGTTGTGGATTTGTGTTGAAAGAGACTGTGTGTGGTGAAGATGGCAGAAGTGGAGAAAGTCAGGGTGTTGGTGCTCGGAGATATGTTTGTGCATGGTTTACAGCAGTACGCTGAATGCAGGCATGTTGCAAAGAACTTTGATGTGAAAGGAGTGGAGGTGGTGTGGAGCACTGTGCCTGATTGCAATGTACAGGGAATTGTACAAGTTTGTGAGGATATGGCCACGATGAACAGTCCGCATGTGGTAGTTTTGCACTATGGTGCTTTCCATTTGGGCAACGCCAGTGCCCCTACTTTGTTGGCTGATTTGGAACGCTTGGTTCAAGCCGTAATGAAGATCCTTCCAAATGCGAAAGTAATTTTTTCTGGATTACTACCTAGGGCAATATGGGACAATAGTTCAGTTTTTTGTCCTCAGAAAAACATTGCTAGGTGTGTCATCAACCGAGGCATGTGTGCCTCCATGCTTAGAGCTGGTATGTTCTTCTGTAACAATGAGAATATTGATGCCAGTAATGCTGTTAATTTTAAAGAAGATGGCATTTCTTTATCTTTTACGGGAAATGCCTTTCTATTTTGGAATGTAAGGGTTGCTTTGGAGAAGGTTATGTAAAGATTTTAGGATTAAAGTAAGAAAAAAAAACAAGAAAAAAAATACAAAATAACAGGTGTCTGTCAAGCATCTGTAAAAAAAAAAATGGCTCTTTTCACAGCCAACTTCAAAGGGGAAATTGGGCACAATATTTAAATTTACATTCACCACGTTCAGATTTTCGATATGTCCGCGGACATGGCAGTAGTCCGCGGGCATGAAAATCACTACGAGGGGATTAGTATGTTCTATGTTACATGTATATGAAGTCAGGGTTATTATGGTTAAGTTGCGCTACTAAAAAGCTATGAAATTCAGTAAAAAAAACGTTGTTAAAGGGACGTTATGGTTAAGTTGCGCTACTAAAAACCTATGAAATTCAGTGAGAAAACTTTGTTAAAGGGACGTTATGGTTCAAAGTAAAACCGAAAAACCCCTGAAATTCGGCAGTTATGGTAAGATAAGCAACCATAACTCGCGCCGCCACCGTGCACTGCTAACACTAACACCCAGGACATGAAAGATAACATCACAAACTTCATTGATGACATCACTGATGACATCACATGTGCATTTACCTTTCATGAAAAGTCTGTACAAGGGATTCTTAGTGTAATGTTAATAAAAAAAGTGTCAAAGATTATTGGAATAAATATCAAGTACTAATCAGTGCATTAAGCTATGTATTGATATAAATAGCATTGTATTATTAACTTCAATCCAGTATACTAAGGTACTCATGTAGAAACATAGGCATTGTGTGCAGCATACATGATGGAGGTGCAATATTCATAAGCTTGCCATGTTGAATATTGAAATGATAACTGTTTTCATATTAGAGTTTTGCGTACAGTGAAACTTGTGATAAGTAGGTAATAAAACCCACTTACTACATAATTGCATTATTATACACAAATCACAAAGAGACAACACCACATACAAATATGAATACATACAAGGGAATTGAAGTAGGAAAAAGAAACAGCAATAGTAGCAGAAAGAGTTCATAACCTAACTGATTACCTTTATGGAGAGAAATGATTGCTCTGTTTCAAAGCTGTTACTTACCGTATCTATATATATCACATGATCTGACTGGACCCTAAGGAAAATAGTGTGAGTACAACATATAAAAATATGAGCATATACAGGGAAAGTACAGTAATAAAAAAACATCAAAAGTATCAGAAAGTGCTGATAAATCTACTGATAATTTTAATGCACAAAAAGGATTGCTGTCTTTCAAGGTTGTGACTTCTCCTATGTATATGTTTCATATCATATGACTGGACCATAAGGGAATTATTCTAAGAACATACTTGAAGGATAAGTCTACGAATATAGTAATTTACAATTTTTAGTTCCTGACTGTTACTGAAGAAAATCATGTGGCCTAGATATGTCAGGAAAGGAAAAAAAGGGAGAGCCAGCCACGTGATGTCATCAGTGATGCCATCAATGACATTTGTGATGTCATCTTTGATGTCCTGGGTGTTAGTGTTAGCAGTGCACGGTGGCGGCGCGAGTTATGGTTGCTTATTTTACCATAACTGCCGGATTTCAGGGGTTTTTCGGTTTTACTTTGAACCATAATGTCCCTTTAACAACGTTTTTTCACTAAATTTCATAGGTTTTTAGTAGCGCAACTTAACCATAACGTCCCTTTAACAAAGTTTTTTTTACTGAATATATATATATACACAGTTTCAAAATAAACCTTGTTTCCAGGAGTTTGGTGAAACAGAGTATTTTCCTGAAACCATTCAGGGGAAGGGAAACAAAGTTCCATTAAGTGTAATAACAATGTGTCTTCCTTTGGTATTTTTCCCTGGGATGGCACGGCAAATGTTCATTTTACAATACAGGTTGAAATATATTGAAAGACTTTCTTTTATAATCTATATGATGGGCAAAAAAAAATGTTCAGTTTTAACAAAGGCTTGATATAATAAAAGTTTCTTTTCAACATGACCTTAGATTCCCTGGTGTACTGCCCTAGCGGGAACTCCTATCACGCGCTGTGCCCCTTGGCACTTGTGGACCGCTTGGAAGCGGCTCCGCCATTAAGATTGTTCCACACTGTCCTTTCACTTCCTCATTTCCCGTTCTAGTCTTTCTGTCCGCATACTGTTTATGCCCTGCTTAGCCACGCCCCACTGTTTCTGCCTTACGTTGCAACCCTACGATTTGCCTCGGGTGAATTCGCTAGTGCTTCTCTCTCACGTTTGCTAGTTTTTTGGCTTCTGTGCTTTCTCTGACTCTCCTGCACCTTTGTGGTCCTCCCCTATATTGCCTTCCTCTTCTTTTCCTGCCCTGTTCCTTACTTCCGGGTCTCGCCACATTTTGCTCTGCCTCTTCTAGCTTATCGGTGCGTTTCCTCACACCGGTGTACTCTTCCTACCTCCGTTTCTCAGCCTTCCTAGTTTTTCACTGTGTTTTTCTGTTCCGTCTACTCCTTTTGGGCAGTTATCATCCTCCGCTGCCTTCCTCTGCTATTCGGGTCTTTCCTTTCCGAATCTGCTATACCTCCTTTTCTGTGCTTACGGTCTGACTTCCTTTTACGTGTTGGTCCTTTGTTTTTTACCAGTCTGCCGACTACCAAGAAGCCTTCCTTCCTCACCTTACTGGCCCACTCGAGATTCCAATCTCTGATAAAAATACTTACTTAATTCCTGTGGTTCTGACAAGATGTTCCACTTAGACAATCCATCGCCTTTCTCTTCCATTTGGAATCCATTGCTCTGTGATTGTTAGAGCTCCACTCTGGACATTGGAAAGAGGTTTTTTTCTGCCCCCGGCTTTTTCCTCTCTTGGGATCTTTCGGGAGGGGCCTCCTTTGCTTGCCTCTACCGATAAGGCGGCACAGTGGCTTCTTCCCAAGGGAAACCCCACCTCTTCTAGAAGAGACGTCAAGATCACAAAAAAAAGAAGGGAAGACGACAAGACCAATCCTCAGACAAGACAGGTGAGGAGGAGGGGGTATTCAGATCCAGGAACAAAGCAAGGAACAAAGCTAAACCGGATTAATCTGACAGATTGCAATGCCAAAAGGAACCTACCATGGCCACTGCACAGCAATTACAGGAAGTGATGAACATGGTCCAAGGACTCACTCAGGAGGTACAAACCTTGAAAACTGAAAACACTATGTTACATCAGTTGGTGGCCAATCGTGAGCTACCACGTAGTGAATTACCACCTATGCCCTTGGCATCCTGCAAGTTTGACGGGTCACCCTTAAATTTAAGGAATTCATGGAAGCTTGCATCATCCATTTCACTTTCCACCCACAAACCTATGCTTGAGATCAAGCTTGTATTGGATTTCTTGTCTCAAACCTAACCGGGAATGCCTTAGCTTGGGCAACCCCCTTGCTAACCAGTGCCAGCCCTCTCTTGCAGGATTATAGTGCGTTTACTGCCCAGTTCAAACACACTTTTGAAAGACAGGAATCAGCCCAAGCCGCTAGTGAAGAACTGCTGGACATTCGTCAAGGATCCTCGGTTCTCTTGTCCTACATAACCCACTTCAAGCGAGTAGCGGCTGAGACCGAGTGGCCAGAAGCTGCTCAGTATACCATCTTCCGGGGAGGCCTACGAGAAGAATTGAAAGTAGTTTGGTGAAAGACACAGGTCACGGGGTGCGAGCCAGTTCATCTTTCAACAGTTTTACAGGTTGATTTCCGCCTCAACGAGAGGCGCTTGGAACGAAGGAGGGCTGCGGTTTTTGGTTCCTCCCAGAAGTGCCTCGACCAGCTCCACCCTCCTCACCTCGGCCGACCAAGGATGAGCCCATGCAAATAGGGACCACAAGAGGACCGTTGAGTGCTGAAGAAAGAAAGAGAAGGAAGCAGAACAGTCTCTGTATGTACTGCGGATCTGATAGCACATGTTACGTTACTGTCCTGAAGTCCCTCCACGCAAGTCGGGAAACAGCCGTCCTCGGAACTAGAGGGGAATAAGTCTCCAAGGCATCATCAACGATCCCTACATTTCGATGTCCGTAACCACCACTGTTTCTACCGAGGACAATCATCTCATGGTGGTGGGTGTTCAACTGCAGACTAAACTCAAGAAGGTGGATGTCCTGGCCCTAGTCGACTGTGGGACGGCAGGTTGTTTCATGGATGCCGCATGGGCTCAGAAGTCAGGTATTGAGACACTTGAAAAGGCCAAAGGCCAAAAGGTTGAAGGTGTGGCGGAAAGCCTATTGGGGTAATTCATGGAATAATTGTGCGCCAAAATGTGTGGCACAAGTGTGAAAAAGCCAGCGCACGCGTGCGATTTGCACGCAAGCGATTCATGGAAGGCTCTGCACATGGCTTTCCCGGGAGCTGCGCCAAATCCGCGCTTACCCTACACGTCACTGCGACCATCCAAACGATGTGCGTGACATGCACAGCGAAAGCGCACAACTGCTAGCGCACACACCTAAAAAGCGGGTGGAACATGTGGAATGAGGAACAACGCGTGAAAATGTGGGCCTAACGTGGAAAGCACCGCTGGGAAATACACGCAAGGCCCACACACTTGCGAACACCACGTATTCATGGAATCAAATAGGGAAAACCTGTGCATGCCAAAAGACACGCACACGCGTAAATACGTCTGCCACACGAAAACAGGCAGAAGCGCCCCTGCGCAGTATAGAAGTGCGTGCAAACAACAAACAAGCATATACAGCTACGATGAATGTCCCATTTCTCGCAGCAGTGATCGTGGGACACCGCAGGTGGAGGAGAATAGCCAGGCCCCACATTTTTTTGCCCAGGACCAGCCTTATTGGGATGCCTGATGACCAGGTCTATGGCAGGTATAGGTTTCCACCTCATATCAACCTAGACCTGGTCACTGAGTGGGATGATGACCTCACATCACCCACCTTGTGGTCCCAAGCACTGAGTCCCTTGGAAAAGGTGCTCATTGTACTGCATTTTTTGCCCACTGGGTCATTTCAGCGGACAACTGCCATAGTCGGGGGCGTCTCACAGCCCACACAGTCACGCTGCCTACACCAAGTGTTGGCAATCATGACTGCATGCCCCTCAGTCCGCAGGCACATATACATGCCCAGAACACCTGCAGAAAGTCAGGCCATGGTCCAGGACTTCTACAGGGTGGCAACCTTCCCCAAAGTGCTCTGTGCCATAAATTGCACCCATGTGGCCCTACGTCCACCTAGGGCCACTGAGAACATCTACCGCAACCTCAAGCACTGACATTCCATCAATGTGCAGGTTGTATGCGATGGCAAGGGAATCATTACCTCTGTCTATGCAAACTATCCAGGCTCCACCCATGACAGTTTCACATACAGAATGTCCGCCCTGAGCCGGGACCTGGAAACTGGGAAGCATGGCAACACATGGCTCATTGGTGAGTACAAATGCCTGTGCACATTCATGCATGTCACACACAGAAAATCACCAGCCCAACTAATAAAAACCATTATCACCTCCCCATGGGACAGTGCCTACGCTCTGAGCACCTACATGATGACGGCAATACGGAACCCCACCACACCACCCCAGGTAAGATACATTGCAGCCCATATTGCAACCAGTGCCATAGTGGAGCACACATTCGGAGTGCTCAAGTCACGCTTCTGCTCCCTTGACCGCTCTGGCGGCCAGCTACTATATGCATCCCCAGTAGTGTGCAGGATCATTGTGGCAGCATGTGTCCTGCACAATGTTTCAACACGTCGGGGCGTACCGGTGGACATGGTGGTATCCCCACATCCCCAAGCACACGCACAGGTGCTGCGCATGGGAGGGGAAAGGGCACGTGGCGAGGCAGCCCGTACCCAGCTTGTGGCTACATTTGTCACCTAAACTCCCACCCCAGTGGTGTGCACACAGGCCTGGCACATAGCAGGTGACAGTTGACTGTCCCTTTGTCATCATCGGTTGTCACAACCTTACCACCCTGAGAATGTGTCCACGAAAGTGCTACATTGTGTGCATCCCTAGCTACTTAAACATTACCAATCCAGTGTGACCAAAAGGAACACATGCAAAGTGCATATCCCACCACTGCCTCTGCAAAACAGGGCATGAAAATACTGGTATGTCACCTAAATCCTCCCAACCCCCCTTGCCCCGGTCTGCCACACCATGCCATGGCATGCAATGGCAAAACAGCAAACCAAATGCACAACACATGACACAATTGCCACGAGGTGCTACGTGAGAAAAGTAAACAGGCAGTAGACAATTACACCTGATATGGAATCTGATGAAATGAGTGACCAAAACCTCCCACCAATAAAAAGTGTGGCACAAATGCATGCCACCAGCAGTACTAGTAACAAAAGTTAAAATGCCTGTTGCCCTGCACATTGGGCAATAGAAATTTGCCAATAGAAACACTGTGTGCTACGTGTGTGTCCCCTGAAACACACCGCTCACCAGACAGCACAGTGAGTCTGCTGTGCGTTGGTGAAAGCCCTTGAGCATCATGAAAAATAAGTACAATCAACCAAAAGTACCCTGTGATGCATGTACACGATCAAGGAATTGAAAGTGATCATGCACTGCAGGGACACAGCATGCCTGAGAAGGCAATCTGGGTGCATGTGTGTGCATGTAGTTGTCGTTGTTGGTGTGGGGGTGTGTTGTCTAAGTGTTTGTGTCAGTAGGGACATGCACTGAATACAGTAGACGTGACCCTCAGTTTTCTGTACACAGCACATGTGAACATTGCCCTTGAGGACCCCCCAGTGTGTCAAACCACACCAATCCTCTGACACCTCAAAAGCAAACACAACACAGGATCATCTATTCACCAGCAGAACACATCATGTACAGAGTACCCCACATCGACAATGTCAGACAGCGACCAATCACTGTAGCCCAAGTGTCCCAATGTGACATTGTCACCACAGGATCCCTCCCATCAGCTGTGTGTGTTACACAGCCAAAGGGTGCACTGGACCACCTACAGCAGGAAGTGCATCAACAACATAGACAGGCAAGTCATAAAAAAACATCATAAGCAACATGATGAAATGCACAACAAAATACTCACCCACTAGGGGTGTATACACAAGTAGGACTGCAGACTGGCTACAGATATGACGGAGGCCCAATGCCCCTGTGTAAGATGCTGTCATACCGAGCTGTTCTTGCGAGCCCATGGAAAGGGGAAGCAGGAGTGGCATATGTGTCAGGAACCAAAGCCACAAACACATACACAAGACAAGCCTGTATGGGCCCAGCTGGAACACACAGTGGATGCTTTCAAATGCCACAAAGCACCACACTGTTACATGAATGCACAATAGACAAATAATAGAAAAAAGAAAAATGGCCACAATAGACCCGGGGGGCGGGAGGGGTTACCCAAAAGAGGGGAGGTACAGGGTGTACCTCAACACCCACATTTGTTGATGTGAGGGATAAGTTGTCGTCATGGTCACCCTCTGGCTGTAAATCAGAAGGTGGACGTGGCACAGTTGCCTCACCACGCCTATCTGCAGCAAGCATGCAAGTCTGGTAAGCCTGATCCTGCATGGCTATGGCACGTAGGTCTGCATGCATCACATCACGTGATACATGTGCTTCCTCCTGCAAGGTCTCACATGTATGAGGGAGTTCTGCCTGCATGGCATCACATGACATACAGAGCACCTCCCGGGTTGCACTGAGTTCAGCCGAGATGGTGTTTTCAAGCTGCTCTATCCTCTCTTCTGACTGCGTTCTATGGGTCATCATAGGCACACCCAGAGTAGATCTGAGGGATTGGTGTCCTTCACTCAGAGCCTCTCTGTGTGCTTCTGCCTGAGCAGCAATTGCTTGGCGTAGAGCCACCATTTCAGCCCAGCGTGCCCTGTAGGAGGCCTCCATGTCCAGCCTGAGTGAGCGGCACATGGACTGCGTTGCCTGCTGCTGGAGCAGCACCTGCCTCGCAGGGGTGAGGATGGAAGAGACCTCACTTTCCATCCCTTAAGCCATCATCTCAACTGCTCCCCCCTGTTTCTGCGCGATGGCATACATGGCATGGTCCCACTCAGTGGTCCCCGGTGGTGCACGGCCACTGCGTTGCCGGCCTCTGCACCTGCTGGGCCCAAGGAGCCATGGTCCTTGCTAGGTCGGCACTGCCCACGGCTGCAGGACTGCATCCCTCCATTGAACTGATGCCCCAGGAACATGAGCAACTGGTGTGGAGTGTGACCGTGCGCCTGTAACCACCACAGGCGGACGTTACAGCACTGCCTGGCCCCTCACTGCATGTGTCGCGGACAGAAGATCATCCACTGCAGGATCACTGACCGGCGAAGGCATGTCATGATGCACATCCAACTCAACATTGTGGTCAGAGAGTTCATCAGAGCTTGACTCATGGCCAGCCCTGGACACAATGGCCTGGAGCAAATATGGTTTTTCGTGGTCTACCACCCCACGACCACCACTGGTGCTAGGTTGGTGACTTAAACCCACCACCGTGTCTGGAATCACATCCTCATCCTCTGCCTCCAGTTCCTCATCACATGTAACGTAAACAAAAGAAAGATGAGCACACATGTCAGAAACACATACCACACACATAGACATTACAACATCGACAGCTAACACATGAAGCAGACATCTCACACACAACTCAAACTCTGACATGCATCCAGCGGCATTGCAATGCAAGGGTATCCCGAAAGCAGAAATGGATGTGTGTAAAATGTGAAGCCTACACATGTACTGCATGTTGCATCTCACCTGCATCACACACAACCTCTGGCAGGCACAGATCCAAGCCAGAAATGAGAGATGGCAACAAAGCGATGGCATGTAGCATAAGCATGGCGGAACACCCAAAAAGCTACATCTGCAAATGAAACCAAACACACCATGACACATGTAAAATGCATGTTGACATGCAGCACTCAACAAGCATCACTAATTTGTTTGTTTTCGTATAGAAAAAAATAGTGGTATTTCCCCAAAAAACAGGGGTTTTGGGGGGGCCCAACATTTTTTTTTTAAAACTGCATTCAAATTTATTTTTTTAGATCCATTTGGTTTGAAAGGATTGCATTCAATCCTTTTGTATTCGACCCTTTGACTATAAACCAAAATGATAATTCATATCGCGCTCGTACACAGGTGTTTCAGAGTGCAACCAGACAAAGGGAGGGGAACAGAGGAGAAAACAGAAACAACAATCTTACTGGGCCCAGTGACATTGAGAACACACAAGTGCATGGGGACTGAAAGGGGGGAAAGTGCATCGGAGGGGGGATTTGAGAGTGCAAAGCATAAGAGAGGACAAGATAAATAATGAGTAAATAAACAAATACACATGGTGATCCAAAACAGTGGAAGTGCAGCCTGTGAGTGGCCAAGTGCAAGGTTAGTCAGAAAGGGAGTATCTGATAAGTGCAGAAGAAGAGGGGGGCCTGTATGGGTACAGATACAGGCCCAAGTGTGAGGGTTGGCCAGGAGGCAATGCAGGAGGGTGGCAGGGTGAGCAGCTACCTGAGCCTGAAGGGAAGAAGGTGGCCAGGTACAGCATTGCTGAGAGAGTAAGCAGATCAGCAGGGGAGAAGAGGGGCAAAGGCAGAGGCGAAGAGGGAGGTCTTGAGGAGCTTCCGGAACAGTAGATGGTTCTCCTCAAGTTTCAAGGTGGCAGGTAGGCAGTTCCAGGTGGAGGCCCCCGCAGAAGATAAGGTTCTACCACCAGCTCGTTCCTTTGAAAAATGGCTGACCCTGTGGGAGTTTGAGGTGGAGTAGTGAAGGGCTCTAGAGGGGAGGTATGTACAGAGGAATAGTTGAAGGTAATTAGGACCCAGGCCCCAGAAATCCTTGTGGACAATGCAAAGGGTATTACATTTATTTTTTGCAACAAACAGGGAGACAATGAAGAGATTACAGAGGCAGAGTGATACGATGCCAGGGCTTGAGGTCCTGGGCAAGTCTCCCAGTCCTGTTCTGGATTAGTTGTAAAGGGCGGTGAGTGGAGGAAGGTAGATTTAGAAAGAGGCTGTTAGAGCAGTCCAATCTCGAGAGAATCTGAGCTTGGGAGACAAGGATCTTCTGTGGGAATGAGAGGAAAGGAAGAGTGCCTTTAAGGGGTGCAGAAAGAAGTTTGACTTTTTGGTGACATCAGAGATGTGTGCAGAGAAGGAAAGTGTGGAGTCAAAGATGACCCAAGGTCCTTAGCTTCGCCGGTAGGGGCAGGAGGAGGGCCAAGGAAGGCCGGCCAGAGAGTGAGGGGAAAGGATGGAGGGGGTGTACCAATGAGGGGGGGTCTCAGTCTTGTTGGCGTTTAAACAAGGATCATTTGCGGCACACCAATTATGAATGGCGATTAGGCAGAGATGAGGGAAGGAGAGGAGGTGGCTGAGGGAAACCTGAAAATGATTTGGGTGTTGTCAGCAGAGCACTGGAAATTTGAACAGAAACTGGAAATGCAGTAGGCGAGAGTTGCCCAGTATTGATGGAAAAGCCAGGGTGAGAGGTTAGACCCCTGGGGAACACCGCAGGTAGGGAGGGAGATAGAGGATAGGAAGGACCCAAGTTGTACCTGGGAGGGTCGACCAGAGTGAAAACGCAGACCATCTAGCAGGGTTGAATGGTTGACCGTGTCAAAAGCAGAGGAAAGAACAAGTAGGATGAGGACAGAGAGAGTGTAAGAGTCAAGGTTGGAGAGCAGAACATGTACCGGAGGTGCAGCCGAGTGACTTGCATGTGAGTAGGGTGCATGTGGGGACATGAGGACAGTCCCCGTGTACATCACATATCCTGCATGCATTACAACAGGCACGCATCAGTGAAGCATTGCATGACTCACACATGACAACCATGTATACATAGCATATAGTGGCATTCAAGCACAACACATCACATAAGACAAACACACATGTTCTGGACAAACACACATCGACACTCACCGGACGATGCATCAAAATCCATCCCCTCTCCCACTCCACGGATTAGTTCTGCCTCAATTAACTCTGCAGCGATCTCCTCGTGCTGAGTGAGTGCATCCTCCTCTGGTGCTGCCCCACTGCCAGTCACCTGAGTCATGGTATAATTGGAGGCACGCTTTTGCTTTGCACAGCATCTGAGGTCATTCCAACGCTTGTAGCAATCTTGAGCTGTGCCCCCTGGAATCCCATGGCATTCACACCATCTGCAATATGCTGCCAGTGGAACCAACGCTGAGCAGGCATAGTATGGCACTGTGGTCCACCAGTATGTTGCGTTTGTGTGCCGACACGTAGCCCACAAGGAAGTCCAGTTCCTGCTTGTTGAAAAGCTTCTTCCTCATCGCGCCGGAGGCCGTAGCCATGTCTGGTGTCCCAGCCTCTTGCACGGTGGTACGGACCCTGAGTGTCCAATGTCGCCCTGATCAGTAGGGGCAGTGGCGCTGGTGGACTGGACCAAGGGAGTGCTTGGTGGAACCAGGACGGAAGGCCTGGCTTAAGTCAGTGGCTGCTGGGTGCTGTTGCTAGGACCCAGTGCCACATCTGCCGCAGTGCCAAAGTCTGTGACCGACACAGTCCTGGCTGGCAAACTCACAGCCAGGGTGGTGTTGGCTGCATCTGCCCATGCAGTTACCACCACCTGGCTGCTTGCGGCAGCAGATGTCACCACTGCCCTAGATACGTGTGCCTCGGTCACAGCAACCCTGGACACACGTGGTCTGTGCTTCCTGGCCACCTGGAATTCTGTCCAGGAGTCCTCTGGTTCCAAAGCAACATGCGCTGGCCGATCCTGAGCCTGGGTGGTGGTCGCCACAGCTGCACCTGCAGCTACCACAACCGGTGGGCCCATGACAGCAGATGTTACTGACTGTCGGGTCATATGCGCGCCTGGGTCAGATGCAACAGCTGAATCTCCCGGAGCCACAGGGAGTGGTGGCATGGCTGCACCAACACGTGGCTGGACATCCGGCGCCAGTGTTGCACCCCTGCCTCTTCCCCCTCTGCGGCCTACCTGGACTCCCTGTACCCCCTGGTCAGCCCGGCCACGTCCCCCGACCACGCACAACACTGGGATGACGCCCAACTTTGCTGCCCTATACCTTTGGTGGCCTCCCAACCATGGCACAGATGGTATATTGCCAATGGGAGGTGCACTCAACAATTGTCCTGGGTAATTGGGGTACAGGGGGCAGGGTATGTGATGTTAAATGCACCCCTGTACTCCTGCAAGGCTGTTTGTGACCCCTGGTAAAAAATTACTGGTCAAGCAATGCTCAGGCACCCCAAAATTGATGACAAATGTGCACGCAACCCCTGGTAGCCCACGTGCATGGAATAAACCTCCCGCAGTACGCTGTGGCACCCAGGGACACACAAAACGCATACGCGTAGAACACATGAGCTACTATGACCGCGAAAATGGGTACGCGATACACAGGGGCACCCGCAGTGGGAAAAATAGCATGTGCGACTCACCGTCTGCCTTGCGTGGAAAAGAAAAACACACGCGCTTGTGCGCGTAGGCAACACCTCTGCCAAAAGAAGAAGTACGAACTCTATCCGCTGTGAAGTAATCGCGTGTGAAACCACAAGAAGAATAAACACACGCGTCGGTCTCCACGAAAAGCACGTACAGTGAACTATTGCCCATGCTCACCTTTAACCTGTGCTGAGGGAAACGCCTGCGCGTGTTACGTCACTCACGCGCTTACGCGCTAAGGGCCTTTCCTCATATTTCACGCGATCTCACGCCGATGTGCTGTTTTTGACCGTGCAGATTCACTCTGCATCAAGCTGGTCACGTGACAACAAGCGGAAGACCACGTTCCTGCCCAGAAGGCCATTTACCTGCCCCCCAGAGCCCTGGGGAGCCTCCTACGAGCCATCTGCTGCTGCCTGCCTGCCTGCTGCCAACGTGCCCTGCTATGTGCTGCCTGCACATCAGCCACCACCAGGGGTCCAGTTTCTGTGACCACCATTGCTGGAACAGAAGACTCCTGATTGGTGTTCCATTGTTTCACAGCTCAGCCCCAGGACCCAGTTGCCCACCCACACCTACCTGGGGGGTTGCCATGTCGGACCAAACA
This sequence comes from Ambystoma mexicanum, assembly GCF_040938575.1. Classification (NCBI taxonomy): domain Eukaryota; kingdom Metazoa; phylum Chordata; class Amphibia; order Caudata; family Ambystomatidae; genus Ambystoma; species Ambystoma mexicanum. The sequence goes on along the minus strand of NC_090931.1, from coordinate 477,021,609 downwards.
CCATCTGGGACCAGTGGCGACCCCCCGGCAGGGAGGTAGAGAGCTGCCAGCTTCATTGCAAAAGAAGTTGGCATCCTGGTGGACCAAGTCCTGGAGCATTCGATGCCCTCTTCGGACAAGCACGTGCTGATAAGGATGGACGAGAGAGGATCTGGTTGGACATCGTGGGTGCCATCAACGAGGAGGGGGTGGCACCCTGTGACTGTAAACACGTCCATACGCACTGGGAGGACTTCAAGTCCAAGACCCTCAGGATGGCATGGCCCATGTATGGACGTGTATGTGCAGGGACATGACCGTGCTGCATTTGAGTCCAGTCATGTGTGCTGCACATCAATGGTGTATGTGTTGTGATGCATGATGCACAACTGCATGTGAAGATGCACACGTGTTTGCATGCCTGTGTGTGGACTCAGCCATGTTTGGGGAATGACACATTGATGCTTGTACCACCTTCATGTACGTGCACGGTGTACATGTGCGTGTATATGGTGTGTGTGTAACTGTGAAACGCCATGGATGCATGTGACACAGACATGTAGGTACCCAACTGGCAGATGTGACATAGTGGATGATGATTGCACTGTGACAGGAGTTGGAGATGGCCAGATGTATGTCTGTCTGGTGGCGTGTGCGCATATGAATGGCATGCTCCATGATGCTTGTGACATCATGCCACCCTTAGGATGTTCATGCAGTTCCATGTGAATGGATGCAGGTGCCTGTTGCATGTTCCCTGCTCGTTTGTGCATGTGTGTGGGTCCAATTGACCCGAGTGATGGGCAGTGTGATGCTGTCTGTGAGGTTTGACACTGCCACTCATGTGCTATAGTCATGTGTCTAGCAGACCATTGTACAGTGTCCTGATGCATGTGTTCTGTCTCTCCCTGCCTGCAGCATCGACTGATGAAGAGGGCGGAGATGGCGCTGTGGAGCCCAGCAGCAGTGATGCCACCACCAGCCGGAGACGCAAGGCCCTGCCCCCCTCCCAGGTAATAATATCTTCTGGGAGTGAGGGGACTGGTGCCGCGTCCATGGCCGGAGCTGCCGAAGGGAGGTTCAAGAGGCCAAGGTTGGATGTGGACTCCTCGGCAGATGAATGGGCAGGTGAGCCCCCACAGGGGCATGCTACGGAAGACGCCACAGAGTCATCCAGGTTGGTGGGGGTTTGGTTGAGGAGGAGGCCATATCAGACCCATGCATGGGGCCTGGAGGGGGTGGTTCCACTGGTGCAAGTGGTGCAGTCCAGGGGCAGGGGCAGGAGGCAGCATAGGTTGCTTTGAAGGTGCCTGTGTGTAATCCTGTCCCTGATCCTGTGACTGCATCATCCTGAACCAACAGGGATGCCTCTGTCCAGGCCTGTTCGCAGGTAGAGGATGTGTCTACGTCAACTAACCTTCCTCTCATACTGCGGACGATGCAATCCGTGACAGGGTTGAGCCTGTCCTAGTCGGTGTCACGTTGCGCACACGGGTGATTCGGGATGCGTGGTTCTAGGCAGGAGAACACGCATCATTTTGGACACCTGTGTGGCCGCGTCGACTTGCTAGGACAGGTCATTGGCACTGGGTTCCTCCGTGTGCTGGACCTTCTTGCGACCCCCTCCTCATCTGCACACCCTATGCGCCAGTCATCCTCCGTGCTGTCTTCCCGCCCATGTCTCACCTGGGCACTCAGTGGACCTTCCCCATCCACCACGGCCAGGCTGGTGGAGAACACATTCCTGCCACAGTCGGGAGTCGGAAGACCAGCAGAGGTGGTCACCCCAACAACTGGACCCCTTGATGGAGGATGTGCAGGCACCTCCGAGCAGGGCACAAGCACAGTGGCCCCGGGGGATTCCATCGTCCCGGAGGCCATAGTGGTTGCAGAGGCAGTTGGCATTAAGGCAGTGGCAGGCACGAGGTGGGAGGCGTCAGGCCTCGGGCTGTCTACATCACGAGGGTAGTCATCGGCCGATGGGCAGGAGGACCCTGGACTAGGTGTATCTTCTGTGTGGCAGCAGTTGGGCCAGCAGATAGAGGCAGAGCTCACGATGGTCAGGGCGGAGAACTCCATGCACCGGGCATTGAGGCGGGCAGCCTTCCTTGAGGAGACTCGCAGGAAGTTGGTGGCGACTATGATGACGTCCCTGCAAGCCCTCGAGGACACATCCCAGGCCTGCCTCCGGGACATCAACATGGAGTTCGATGATGCCCTGGTCAAAGACATTAACATCAAGAAGTGAGCCATAGGACTAGCCCACTGCCATTGTATATAGTTTATTAGGCTTAGGTTTCCTTTCATTTCATGTTTATTTTGGAGTGGATGCTCCACTTTTTTGTACATAGTTGTTATTCTGTAGGTGTTTTGGTAGGTTTCATTTGGTTTTGGGATAATGGACCCTGAGAATTTTCATTGTATATAGTTGTGGAACTATGGACATTTATATTTTCTGATTTTTAACACCCATGCTGGAATGTTTTTTTTTTTTAATTTACCCTTTGGATTATGATTTTCATTTTTCAGGAAATGGACCACTGGAATTTTTTTCTTATTTTTTGATGACATATTTTTGGGAATTGCCATTTCAGTTCTCTTCACTTTCATTTATCCTTGTCATGTTTGGTTTTCGTTTGTGAGATTTCTGTTAATTTAATACATTTTCATCTGTTCATATATTTCTTTTGTGTGCTCTCATTGGTTTGGTGCATGTGTCAGTCATCATTGCCTCAGTCATGTGTCGGTGGTGTGTGGCCATGTTTGGTATGTCTTTGTGTGCATGCATTTATGCTTCAGTGCATGACATGCCATGGGGCCTGTACTGGGAAGTGGGGACAATGGATGGGTGTGGAGTTGCACTGTGGGGTGCAGTGTGGGGTGGCATTTGGGTGGACATTTGGTACATGCATGTATGTTGTGTTAATGTGTTGGTTGGGTGGACATGAGTTGGGGCCTGCTGGCAGGTGCCCGTCACTGGTGAGGGGGATATGAGTCGGGTCCTGCTAGCAGGTGCCCATCACTGGTGGGGGGGACATGAGTTGGGGCTCACAAGTGCATGATGCCATGTGGGCTGGCTGCGGGGCATGGTCAAGGGTGTAGCGGGGCCCTGTGGTGGGGGCTGCCTGTGGGGCATGGTCAGGGGTGATGGGCTGGCTGCGGGGTATGGGCACGGTTGTAGGGTGGTCACCTATGGTGTGGGCTGCCTGGGGGGCATGGTCAGGGGTGATGGGCTGGCTGCAGGGCATGGTCAGGGGTGTAGGGGGGTATGTTTTGGCTGCTGGGAGCAGGGTACGTGTATTCAATGGGGTGCATGAATGGATTTTCACGCGTTTTGGCTGACACGAGCGGGGTACACATAGTTTTCACTTGATTACGGTGCAGAGGGGGCCTGTAAACTGATCCAAGATTTGCGCGTTCTTGGGGGAATAACCGGCACTGCTGGATGTTCACTGCGCCACGGCTGCAAATGGCTTGGGAAATCCATGAATGGCGCACGCTCCCTCTCTGCGCTGGCTGCCCCTTCTGCGCTGAATTCTATGAATTACCCCCTTTGAGTTCTGGTCTCATAACCCATTCTACAATGGCACTGACTATGACCGTCAAACAGCATAAAGAGAACATCAGCTTCAACCTCATTAGGGGTGCACATTTCCCTGTGATACTAGGCGTGTCTTGGCTTCGAAAACATAATCCCTCCATAGACTGGGCAAAAAACCAACTGGCCTTTACTTCTGACTTTTGTGTCAAGACCTGTCTCCAGTGTGTCAATTACACCACCGTGGAGACACTATCCCAGATACCCAAACCTCTGACTACTATGGCCATACCAATGAGCCTCCACATCTTCCAAGATGTTTTTTGCAAAAGTAGACCCAAGAATTACCCCTGCATCATTGAGAGGACTGCGCCATAGACCTTCTACCGGGTGCCAGGGTGTTTTCTCATTCGCTTAAGGAGAAGGATGCTTTACGAAGGTATTTGGACTGCGATCTTCTAAACGGCCTGAAACAGCCTTCGCGTTCTCCAGCAGGAGAATCATTGTTCTTTGTTCCTAAGAAAGACACTCAAGAACTGAGACCTTGTATCAACTGTCAGGGTCTCAACAAGGTCACCATTCGGGATCGCTATCCTATGCCTCTCATAAAAGATATTTTGGACAGTGGGCTGTGGTGTTTTCTAAATTGGATCTAAGAAGAGCCTACCATCTCTTGCGTGTCCGTGCGGGGGATGAATGGAAGACTGCCTTTCACACCCCGTACAGGCACTTTCAATACCGGGTTATGCCCTTTGGACTCGTTAACGACCTGTCCATATTTCAGAGATCCATGGACCGGGTTTCCCTGACCTTCTCTGTCATACCACCATTGTTTACCTCAATGACATCCCGTTTATTCCTCTTCACTTCAGTCTCACCAAGAATATCTACTTCAAGTAGTACAGCGTCTCAGCGATCATAACCTTCTGGTCAACCCCGACAAATGTGTTTTTCGGGCCGATACCGTTCCATACCTGGGCTTCATTTTATCCAGAGACAGAGTTAGAATGGATCCACGGAAGGTGAAAGACATCCTCAAATGGCCCTCTCCCACTTCCGTCAAGGACGTTCAGAGATTCCTGGGCCTCACAAACTTCTATCGCAAGTTCATCTCAGGTTTCTCCAAAGTGGTTTTGCCCATCACGTCTTTACTTAAGAAATCTACAACCCTGTTTTCATGGAACACACAAGCCAATGAAGCCTTTCACCAATTTAAAAAGGTTATTCTGCTCCGCTTCCATCCTTTGCCAACCTGATCAGGGACGACCAATCATCGTTGAAACAGACGCTTCCGCTGCTGCTCTAGGAGCTGTCCTATTGCAAGAACACGATGGAGCAGAGTATCCAGTGGCCTACTTATCTAAGACATTGACCTCAAGCCAGTCTAACTATTCAGTGATAGAAAAGGAATTGCTGGCTATGAAAACGGCCTGTGAGGAATGGCGTCATTTACTCCAAGGCGCCGCATACCCCTTTTCCCTTAGGACCGATCACAAAAACCTAAAAGTCATCTAGGGGTTGGAATGTGTCAACTCTCATTAAGCAAGATGGGCATATTTTTTCTCCCAGTACGATTTTGTACTCACATATTTACCGGGATCAAAGAACGTGCTGGCAGATACCCTCTCCAGAATACCTATTCCGGGCACTTCTTCTGACCACCTACCGGAACAAGTCATCCCACCTAGTAAGATCGTCAATCAGGTCTCTACTTTCATACAGAGAGTCAAGGAAGCTTCTAGTCTTGCTACTAACCATCTTCCCATTACCACTCGTGATACTGTTCATGAGAGTGAAGGGTTGTTTTTTGTCAATGGACGTTTGTTTCTTCCAGATCCTGCATACAGAAGAGACGCTCTCCGATGTGTCAAGACAGCCCCTCTGCTGGACATCGGGGTGTTGCCCACTGAACTAGTCAAACACCAATTCTGGTGGTCAGGTATGTCAGCCGACATAACAAGCTATGTGAGAGCATGTCCTGTCTATTGTCGCTCCAAGTACCATACCTAAAGGCCTGTAGGTCTTTTACAGCACAATGAGCCTCCCACCAGACCATGGAATGTACTCACCACCAATTTCATAGTGGATCTGCCACCATCACAGGGTCTACTTGTTTAATGGTAACAGTTGACACTTTCACCACAATGGCTCATTTCTCGCCTCTGTCTGGACTTCCTTCTGTTGCGGAGATGGCATTGTTCTTCATCCGAGACATTTTCCTTTTGTACGGAATACCAGAGAAAATAATATCCGACAGAGGGAGTCAGTATACTTCCTGCTTTTGTAAGACGATGTGTAACAAATGGGGTGAAATCCTGATGACATTGCTCTTTGGATACCCAAATACCAATGGGCAAATCAAGGTTAAATGCATCCTTGGAGCAGTACCTACGCTGTTTCACTAATAATCAACAAGATAATTGGGTGACTCGGCTGCCGACCGCTGGATTCTCCTACAATAACGCTAAACACAGCGCTACCACTCTTAGTCCTTTCTATTGTCCATATGGGTACCACCCTCATGCCTTTCTTCCAAGGGATTTGAAGACCTCATCAGGTCCTTCTGTGGATGCCAATCTGACCAACATCTCTGAGGCCCATAAGAATGCCTGAAAGAGTCTGATTGAGGCACGCCAGCGGTATGATTCCCAACAAAATACCTCCCTCGCTGGTTGCGAGTCTCTGAATAGTCTCCACGGTATATGGGTCCCTATTCCATTCTCCAACAGATTAACCCCGTTGCTTACCGCCTTCAGTTGCCCAACCATATGAAATGGAATCACCCTGTTTTTCACTCCTCCTTACTTAAGGAATATCTGTCTGATCTTTACCTCCGTTCCTGTCCACGATCTCCAGCTTCAAAATCAGTTCCATCTGATGAATATGAGGTGACTCAGGTGTTGGACTCCATGTATAAGAGTGGTCGCTTGGAGTACTTGGTCCATTGGAAAGGATATCTGCACTTGGAAGATTCTTGGTATGATATGATATGATATGATATGGTATTTGTAACGCGCCTATACACAAGTGTTTCAAGGCGCGACGAGGCAGGGAGGGGGGGAAACAAGGGGAAGACGGACAAGCGATCCTACTAGGCCAGGTGTCATTCAGATCGCGCAAGTGCAGAGGTAAGGGGAAAAGGAGAAAGTGCAGGGGGAGGAGGTGGGGGGAAAAGTGCAGTACAAGGTAAGTGGCGTAATAAAATAATAAATGATAAATAATAAATAAAAGGGCCAGCTGGTGGCAAGTGCGAGGTAAGTGAAGAGCAAGTGCTGGGTAGGGGGCTGTAGGGATACAGTGACAGTCCCACAGTGCAGGGGGAGCCAGGGGGGCAGTGCAAGTGGAGAGTGGCTGGGCCCTGGACCGAGGTCGCTGAGAGTGGCCCAGATGCAGGTTAAGTGTAGAATTCAGGGGGGAGTTAAGCAGGTTTAGCAGGGGAGAGGGAGAGAGAAGGCAGAAGCGAAGAGGAAGGTTTTGAGGTGCTTCCGGAACCGGAGGTGGTTCTCCTCAAGTTTCAGGGAGGCAGGCAGGCTGTTCCAGAGGGAGGCCCCTGCTGCGGAGAGAGATCTACCCCCAGCACGTTGCTTCGAGAAGCGGCTGACCATGAGGGAGTTAGAGATGGATGAGCGAAGGGCTCGTGAAGGAAGATATTTAGGAAGAGAGAGTTGAAGGTATTTAGGCCCCAGGCCCCAGAAGGCCTTGTGGACAATGCAGAGGGTTTTGAACTTAATCCTCGCAGCCACTGGGAGCCAGTGAAGAGATTTCAGTCCTGGAGAGATACGGTCCCTGGGCTTGAGGCCAAGGACAAGTCTCGCAGTTCTGTTCTGGATAAGTTGCAGAGGGCGGAGAGTGGAGGCAGGGAGATTAAGATAGAGGCTGTTACAGTAGTCCAGCCTTGAGAGAACCAGGGCTCGGGAGACAGTGAGCTTCTGGGGGAAGGAGAGGAAGGGAAGAATACCTCTGAGGAGGTGCAGCTGGTAGTGTGATTTCTTAGAGACATCAGATATATGAGGAGAGAAGGAGAGTGTGGAATCGAAGATGACCCCGAGGTTTTTAGCCTTGCAGGTAGGGGCAGGAAGGGGGCCAAGGGAGGCCGGCCAGAGAGCTGCAGGGAAGGAGGGAGTGGGTGCGCCGATGAGTAGAATCTCAGTCTTACTGGCGTTAAGGCAGAGGTCATTGGCGGCACACCATTCCTGGATAGCAGACAGACAGTCGGAGATGAGGGAAGGAGAGGAGGAGGCCGAGGGTAGCCTGAAAATGAGCTGGGTATCGTCCGCATAGCACTGGAAGTGGGGGCAGAGGGCGGCGATGCGGTGGGCAAGGAGTGCCAGATACTGGTTGAAAAGCCATGGAGAGAGGTTGGATCCCTGGGGGACACCACAGGTGGAGAAAAAGATGTCAGAGAGGAAGGAGCCCATTTGGACCTGGGAGGGTCGACCGGAGAGGAAAGAGGTCAGCCATGCCAGAGCCTGACCAGTGATACCCAGGTTATCACGGAGACGGTTGAGCAGGATGGCATGGTTGACAGTGTCAAAGGCAGAGGAGAGATCGAGCAGAATGAGAACACAGGGAGTGTTGGAATCAAGGTTCAGGAGCAGGTCCTCACGGATGTTCAGGAGAGCAGTTTCCGTGCTTCTGGCCGCTCTGAAGCCGGATTGATGGTCATGAAGATTACCAACAGATTCAGCATGGAGGTTAAGCTGGGAGATGGCCAGTTTCTCCAGGAGCTTGCCCAGGAAGGGAGTAATGGAGATTGGGCGATAGTTGGCCGGGCAGGAGGGGTCGGAAGAGGGTTTCTTGAGGAGGGGGTGCACAAGGGAGTGCTTGAGGGGGGATGGGAAGACTCCAGAGGCGAATGAGTGGTTGCAAAAGTCAGCCAGGGCAGGAGCCAGGGAGACGATGTGGTCCTTGATGGTTTTGGAGGAACAGGGGTGAACCTGTTTAGACGAGGCTTTCATAGATCGGACTTGTCTGGAAACCTCGTCAGCAGAAAAAGGTGGAAATGAAGAGAAGGAGGGCGGAGGGGCGGCTGCAAGAGAGCAAGAGGAAGAGCCGGGAAGAAAGGGAGGGAGGAGAGGGGAGGAGAGTGAGGACAGGATGTCCTGAGTTTTTGAGATGAAGTGCGAGGCCAGTGCAGTGCAGAGGGCCTGGGAGGGGACAGGAGAGGTAGAGACTGCAGCAGGGTTGGCCAGCTCCTTGCAGATTTTAAAGAGTTCGGCCGAGTTGTTTGATGCCTCAGAGATGCGGGCTTGGATAAGGGCTCTCTTCTTAGTGAGAACGGAGAGCCGGTATTGCCTTTGGAGCAGGCGGCAGGCCAGTTTGTCAGAGGATGAACATGAAGCACGCCATTTCCTCTCTGCCACCCTGCACTTGCGTTTTAGGGTGACGAGATCCGAGTCGTACCAGGAATTACATTTGGCTTTGGGCTTCAGGCGGATTCTCATGACGGGGGCAAGGATATCGAGAGTATCAGATATAGAGGAATAGAGCATGGAGAGGGCTGTGTCGGGGTGGGAGTCAGCCGAGGGGGGAGGAGGGGGCGAGAAGGTGGCAGCGAAAGCCTCAACTGACACGCGCTTCATGGGTCGGATGACCGAGAAGGTGGGTGGCAGTGAAGAGGGTGGCTTTGCCTGTGGGGTAGGGAGGGAGAGGTGGGAGGATAGAAGAAAGTGATCGCTCCAGGAGAGAGGAGTGGAGAGAGGGAGGGAGAGGGGAAGGTCAGAAGAGATCAGAGCATCAAGAGTGTGCCCTGCAGAGTGAGTAGGACCAGAAGGGAGAATAGAGAGTGAGAGAGAGTTGCAGAGTTCGCGAAAGAGACCAGTGGGGGGACAGGAGGCATCAAGGTGGATGTTGAAGTCACCGAGAAAGAGGAGTTGGGTGGTTGAGGACAGGAGTGAGGAGGAGAGATCAGCCCACTCAGAGAGGAAGGAGGAAATTTGACCAGGTGGCCGATAGATAGTAGCCACTGTAAGGGAATGGCTAGGAGAGAGAGAGAGTCGGCAGACAAGACATTCAAAAGAGGAGTAGGTCTGCGTAGGAGTGACAGTGGCAGGAATCCACTCAGGGAAGATAAGGGCAACACCACCCCCTGAACGGTTGGGCCTGGGCACGGAGAGGATCTTGTAGCCGTCAGGTAGGAGTGTGTCGAAGCTGGTGGCAGAGCTGGCAGTGAACCAAGTCTCAGTGAGACCGAGGACGTCGAGGTCCAGTTCCTCAAGAAGGCGACAGATATCAGAGGAGTGCTTGATGGCAGAGCGAGAATTTAGAGTGGCAATGTGGAGAAGGTTGCCACCCTTGAAAAACTTCCGGGGAGGGGTGCAGATCAGAGGTACACCCTGCGGAGGTGTTAGAGAAGGAGTTGATGAGGGAGCAAGGGAGGGGGCAGGGAGGGAGGGGGGAGGCAAGGTAGCTGAGGATAGAGGAGGGGGGACAGCGGGAGCGGAGAGGAAGTTGATGAGGCATGGGAAGCGTCTATCAAAGAGGTGAAGGTTGGCCTGAGGGCCTTGGACCAAGACGGTCCCGTTAGCATAGACATTAATGATGGCTTTAGAGGAGTGGAAAGGGGCCAAGAGGACATCCCAACGGGTGCCACCATTAATGGGAGAGGTGGAGAAAGGAGAGAGCACCGCGACCATGTGAAGGGTCCATAGGTCAGGTGAAGGCACGAAGAAGAGAATGTCAGTGAGAGTTTCCTTGGAGCAGGCGCTCGTGTAGGTGTCAGCGATAGGGAGGCCTGGGTTGGAGACCAGGATGTCCTTTTTAAACTTTTTCCTACCGGATTTAGTGAGGAGAGCAGGATAGTCAATGGAGAAGCAGTTAGAGTAGATAGGCGAGATGGAGAGCACCATGGAGTAGGAGGGGAGGCGAACGACAAGAGTATGCAGACAGGAAGTGATTGGAGGGCACTAGTTTACCACAATGCAGAGCAAACAGTAATGCGTAGTGGGTCAGGGCCACCTAAGTTTGAGATTCCTGCGAGAGGAGAGAAACACCCTAGTTTACCGGGAAATTGGAATAGGGGGGCGAGGCATCATGCGGGTGAGGGAAGCACTGTCTCATTTACATGCCCCTATCTTGGTTCAGAGATTCCATCATCTCCACCCCAGCAAACCAGGGGGGACCTGCATGGGTAGGGGGTATACTGTCACGCGCTGTGCCCCTTGCTGCTTGTGGACCTCTTGGAAGCAGCTCCGCCATTAGATTGTTCCACACTGTCCTTTCACTTCCTCATTTCTTGTTCTAGTCTTTCTTTCACCTTACTGTTTCTTCCCTACTTAGCCATGCCCACCTGTTTCCGCCTTGCGTTGCAACCCTATGCTTTGCCTCAGGTGAATTTGCTAGTGCTTCCCTCTTGTGTTTGCTAGTTTTTTGGCTTCTGTGTTTTCTCCGACTCACCCGCACCTTTGCGGTCCTCCACTCTATTGCCTTCCTCTTCTTTTCCTGCCCTGTTTATCACTTTTCAATTACTGGGTCTCGCCCTGTTCTGTTCTGCCTCCTCCAGCTTACCGGTGTGTTTCCTTACACCAGTGTACTCTTCCTACCTCTGTTTCTCAGCCTTCCTAGTTTCTCGTTGTGTTTTTCTGCTTTGTCTACTCCTTTTGGGTAGATATCATCATCCGCTGCCTTCCTCCGCTATTCCAGTCTTTCCTTTCTGAATCTGCTATTCCTCCTTTTCTGTGCTTACGGTCTGACTTCCTTTTATATGCTGGTCCTTTGTTTTTTCCCGGTCTACCGACTACCAAGGAGGCTTCCTTCCTCGCCTTACTGGCCCACTCAAGATTCCAATCTCTGATAAAAATACTTAATTTGTGTGGTTCCGACACGATCTTCCACTTGGACAATCCATCACCTTTCTCTTCCATTTGGAATCCATTGCTCTGTGATTGTTAGAGCCCCACTCTGGACATCGGAAAGAGAGGTTTTTTCTGCCCCTGGCTTTTTCCTCTGTTGGGATCTTTCGGGAGGGGCCTCCTTTGCTTGCCTCTACCGATAAGGCAGCAGAGTGGCTTCTTCCCGAGGAAGACCCTACCTCTTCAAGAAGAGACATTGAGATCACAAGAAGAAGAAGGGAAGACAACAAGACCAATCCTCAGACAAGGCAGGTGAGGAGGAGGGGGTATTCAGATCCAGGAACAAAGCAAGGAACGTAGCTAAACAGGATCAATCTGACAACTCCTCCAATGAAATATACAATTCCAACACAATCTTAACAGAACAAATCTCTTTATCTACACAACATTACATTTCCTGGTACATTCCTCTGCCAGGATTATTCCCCCTTTGGCACACACAGATTCTCTGGTGTAGTCTCCTGCCAGGTATCTCTTTCAAAAAGGTTCCACTACCTGATGCTCTTATCAGGTCTCTACGCAACATTTACTATTCTCTTAAATGTTTTCACAATTTCTCCTCCTCAGGGGCACAACCTTGTGGATTTCCATTAACACTTGCACCTGTTTTCCCATACTGACATCCCTTATATGAGGGTTGATTCACGCTCCTTCTGTTTACCTCTCCTTTAATGTCTCTTGGCTCTTGGTAATGCTTGTTCTAGGTTTCCCCCAACTGACATCTCACGGCAGGTGAATTGTACAACATCTGCCTCTGTTTCTCTTATAATGTCTTTTGGCTTATGGCAATGGGGGTTCCAAATTTCCCCCAACTGACATCTCTCATCCCAAGAATTTCCCTGTGTTTTCCTTCTTGTTCTCTCTGTAATGTCTTTTGGCGTATGGCCATGCTGGTTCCAGATTTTCCCCAACTGGCATCTCATGTCAGGGGAATTGCACCATGTTTGCTCTCTTGTTCCCTCTTTAATTCTATTTGGTCGGTATTCAAAATGTTTACTTAATTGTCCATGCACCGGTTGGAATGTCCCATGGTCCCGATTATCAAAGGGCTAACTCACTGGTACCTCCTGGCATCTCCGACTCGTGGTTCGTGCTGGCGGCAGAGTTTTGCTTCGGGTATGACTTCTACAGCTTGTCAAACCGCTTTCCAGGTCCTCTGCCGTCCTCGTGGTCCCTCACCAATACTGGTGCTGTTCTCCGGTCCCACAGCATCATGGACAACCTCTTTGTGGTTGCTGGCTCACTCGCTGCACCTCCCCAGAGCCTGTCTGACTCTGCTGTCTTTCCCACTGCGCCGGTATGTCAGATTGACAAGTGGCAGGTCAGGAGTACCTCTCCTTCAGTCTGGTTCACTACCGCATATCTGCCTTTCTCTGTGGCTCAGCTTCCTGGGCCACACTCTCTGCAGCCCGATCTAGCCCATTCTTCACCTTCTATTTCTCGTTCTCCCCTCTGCAGGTGTTTCTCTGATTTAAATGTCCCATGCAGTTGAATGAATGTACAGCAACTAGACTGCATGTTACTATTGGCACTACTATTGATCACCATTGACTCTTTACTCCTCTTCTTCATCCCAGTATCTAAAGCTTTCTGGGATTTGAATTGCAAAGGATAACCATAGTGTTTTAAGTTCTGTTGTTGCTTCACAATCAGCATCAACATTAAATGTTAAAGGTTCTGTCCTTGGCCCCTATCTCTTCTCTCTCTACACTTCCTTCTTAGCTCCCATGATCTCCTCCTTTGGTATCTCACACCATTTCTATGCTGATGATACCTAGCTCTTCCTCTCTTTCTCCTCCTTCTCTCCTGATATCCACCATAAGCGTTTTTCTTGCCTCTCTGCTATTAAATCTTGGATGTCCTCTCACTTTCTTACTCTTAATGCAGATAAAACCAAAATCCTATTCTTCCCAGCCAGCACTCTTCCTCCTCCCTCCCCTCCTCCTTTTATTCTCTTCCCCCTTCTCAATCCCCCTTCTCTTCCCAGGCTCGCAACCTAGGTCTCCATATTGACCCCCACCTCTCTCTCTCTCACCACATTTCTCTCACTGCCAGATCCTGCCGCTTCCACCTCTATAACATCCATAAAATGTGACCCCTTCCTAACATTTCACGCTACTAAACTCTTAGTCACCTCCCTCATCTTCTCCAGACTCTTCTACTGCTCCACTCTTTTCTTTGGACTCCCTTCCTCTCAGCTCTCCCCCCTCAAATCCATCTACCACTCTGCCATCCGCTCCCTCTGCCTTCTCCAACTCCATCTCCTCTTCTCTCAACTCACTAGGATGGCTCTCATTTCATTCACAGCTCAAATTTAATTTCCTCTGTCTAGTCTTCAAATCCCTCTATGGCCTTGCCCCTCCCTACCTATCCTCCCTTCTCACTTTTTAAACTCCTTCTCGTTCACTCCGTTTTGCGGATCTCTTCCTTCTCTCTCCTCCTCCTCCACCCTGTGCCCCTGCCCGCTTCCGCTCATTCCAACTTCTCGCTCCTTTCCATTGTAACCGCCTGCCCCTCCCCATCCACTCTATTACCTCCTACCCCTCATTCTGCACTTCTCTTAAATCTTATCTATTCCACTCACCCCACTAGCATCTTTTTTGTTTCCTCTCTCACTACTGACTCTACTTACTCCTCCTACCCCCTCTCTCTCTCATTTAGTCCCTTTCCATCAGCACCTTTCCTCATCTATAATGTAAATGGTTCCTTGTACTGTTTTCTGGTTTAGATTCATTTGTCATGTATTGCTTGTTGTATTATGCTTGTTCCTCTTGTAAAGTGCCTTGGATTAAAGCGCTATATAAATACAAATAAATACAAATAAAGGAGTTTTAGAGGAGTTATGTGCATGTGAAGCATAAATAAAGTTCTGCCTTAGATGTTTAACAGAAGCAGGTTTTAAAACCTCACAATTAAAGGGTTCTGAATAATGACAGCAAGCTATAGCCATTACAAACTTTGGGAATAGGGTTTCTTCTTCACAGTCAAGGGACGAATACCAGAGCGATAACCTTCCTCCAACAGCCATCACCTCCCATGTGATAGACTCTGAAAATACCAACCCAAGGTCAGAATCAGGTAGCGGCTGCTTTCCCCTGGCCACATGGGAGGAGGCTTTAGGTTAGGGATCAGTGATGAGTCTGCAGGATTATCACAGTGAGAAGACAGAGACAAGGGAGGAAAGATCAGCAGAAGCCATGCCATGGAGGCTTTTGAAGGCGATACACAGAAAGTCAAACAAAAGACGGGATTCAAATGAAAGCCATTAAAGGGATATAAGAGCAGGAATGATAGAATCACAAGGAGAAAGTCAGAAAAGAAGTCTGATTGAAGAATTGTAAATAGATCTCAGTGGTGCTAGTTGATAAGCAGCGAGACTAAGGAGAAGTGATGAATAGTAGAAAAGGTGACAGAAAATTCACAAAGAAGCCAGGGTTGTTTTGCCATGGGAAGAGGAAGGAATGAGCAGGTCTAACATTGTAGAGGCGATAGCAGCAGGAGCGTGTGACAGCCGAGATATGAGAAGAGAAAGAGAAAGTGCAATCCATAATAACTCCAAGATTACGAGCTGAAGATAAAATTGGGAGAGAAGAGAGAGAGGGAGGCAGAATAGTAGAATCAGGGAAGAGGATTTCATTCTTGGATGGATTAAGATATAAAAGGTGTTCAGACATACAAGATTGGACAGATGAGACACAGGCAGGTCAGCGAACCTTCTGCACAAAAATGTTGAGATAGGCCAAAGGAAGAGATAATAGATGCCAGAGGAATGATGTACAGAGTGAAGAGGAGCGGGCTGGGTATGAAGCCCTACAGAACACCATATTGAAGGGGGCCAACTGAAGAAGACAAACCGGCCCAAGAGACAGAATAAATGTGTTCACATAGATTTGAAAAAAAAACTGTTGAGAACTGAACCCCAAAAGTGAGAGAGTGAACGGAGACAGTTAGGGTGATCAGTGTTAGGGAGAATTCTCTGTTAAGGCTAATTTCCCAAACCTAGTGAGTCCCCCAGCAGCTTTGCTGGATTTTTGGGGTTTATTTTTTTCTCCTGCTAAAAGTGAGATATCCTTTGACTTTGTAATATGTTTTATGGGCTATGGGGTCTTTTACTCCATAGGGTTTCATATGTTTTTGGTAAGTGTGTTACACAGCAACCTCAGTGCAGTAACACAGGGTTGTCATAGTGACCCCCAATCATAGGCTCCATACCCTGGGACTAACTACTGTCTCCCAGGGCATGTAAAGTCACCATTGACTTTACTAGCCTTAAATTGTGAACAGAACCAGTACAAACCATCATATTGTGGAAGTACTGGTAGGGGTAATTAGATTGCCCCTGGGTCGGTTTTTCGAGGGGGCACTGTGCAGTCCCCCCTCGTTGAGTTTCTGGCTGTTGGCAGTGGTTACCACGCAAAATATTCCACCGGAATAATTCCTAAGGGATTTTCCCATTCATTTTAAGCGCACCACTTCTTTTGGTGCAATGTTAAAGATACCGCCAGGTTATTTATTTAATATTTATTCCCCGGTTGGGTCTTTTTGCCAGGACTCGGTTTTAAAATGGCGTTTGAGTTCGCCTCTGTAACTCCAACCCAAGTCGAGCCCTTTGTTCCACTTTTTGGCGGGTTTCTGCACAGAAGCCTCCAAAAGTGGGGCCACTCTGTCTGGGTCTGCAGGATGTGTGGGAGGGGGGTTTAGGCACCCTGGACTGAGTTGCCTCGGCAACTCAAGTCGCACTCTTGTGTGATTGGCCCAGTCATGAGCCGTCCGGCTCACCACTTAGCATGTTTGAGTGACAGCTAGGATTGGTGAATGGGGGTTTTCTGCATAAAAGCAGGGCTTTGGGGACTGGAACTTCAGAAGTCACCACAGGACCAAAGAATCCGAAGAGGGAGAAGCTGAGCCGACCTGCAACGACGACACCACCGGTGGAGCCCTGCTGAACCGTCTCACCACTTCCCAACGACAGAGAAGATCTTCATCCCGGAGAGTCTTCTTCCTCTGAACTGGTGGGAATAACCAGTTTGCCCTCTTTTCGCCTTCCTCGATCGTCTCGTGGTCGAATCGCCTGTGCCAAGCACCCCGGCGGCCGGATAGCCATGCTTCACCACTACCGCAAATAAAAGGGTAGTACCTTTTAACCGGGAAACTCTGCGGCTGGTTTCTTCCCTGGCATTGCAACGACCTCTAGCTTTCCTCCACATCGAGATCTTCTCTTCCCCTGGACGAAGCACTGACTTGCACCCGCTGCCAGAAAGAACTACCCCCGCTGGAGCTTTCTCAACATTTCAGGTACTATGTCCCGCCTGGTCTCCCTTGCAACAGATTGTTCAAGGTGTCCCGTAAATCCTTGACTCTCTATCCTGGGGTGACTTGGGACCTGCTAACTTACTTTTCCTGAACTGATCCAACCCTTTTTGAACTATCTGCAAAGACTTTTTAAAGTACTATTCAACTGTGTGATCTTGGACACATTCCACCTTGCTCTCTCCAAGAGTGGGGCTGGCCTATGAACTTTCTTGCTCTAACAGTAGACTCTGCCTTTTTCTGACTTGCTGTGGTTCTTTTAAGAAGTGCTGGTATTGTGCTGTTCTAATTCAACCTTTTCCCTCCCTTTTTAACTAACTTATTGGAGTGCCATCTTAGGTTAAGCGCTTACCTCTGTCTGCAAATAAGTGGTGTTTTAACTAAGACTTGTTCAATAAGTAATCAGGGATGTATATATATTGATAGTGACTGTGTTTGAAGTGGCTTGCCATATTAGTGTATTTTACAAGTGTGTTTTTAAATAAATAATTATATACTTTTATACCCAAGCTCTGGTCAGGGTTTACTTGTGCTACTGTATCCTTGTACCTATTTTGTATACTCTATATACTGTCTAACTCTTCTTGAGAGAAGTCTGGCTGCCAGTTTGGATCCTCTTTTCCCTTCCTTTGCTCAGCCACAGCTACCAGGTAAATCTGGGTGGTACAGACTGCTACCAATTGGGTTTACTGACAACACCTGTAGTCCTAAGCATTTTGCAGTGGTCCCTAAGGGAACTGCACAGGTTTCTGCCTAACAATCAGCAGTGTCAAGAGCTGCAGACAAGTCAAGAAGAATAAGAAGAGAAGATTTTTTGGAATTGCCAGGTGACAATAATAGGGAATTGCAGACAGAAAGGCACAGAAACTCGACTGTTAAAGGGGAAGAAAAGCGGAATGATTTATACCGGAAGAGACCCGATTATAGACAGCACATTCTAAGAGTTTTAGAGGAAAGGTAGAAAAAATAGGATGATAGTTGGAAGGTAAAGATGGGGTTTAGATTATTTTTTTGTTGAGAAAGGGACGCATAGAGGCATCTTTAAAGGATGAAGGAAAGGTTGCAGTTAAAAGAGAGAAATAAAGGACTATTGTGAGGAATGGGAAAAGGAAAGAATAGACTTTATGGATTAGAGTAGATGGAACTGGGTCAACAGTAAGATGGGGTTTATATAGGATAGCCAAATGTTATTTATTAAGAAGGGGGCAAAAAGTAGCCATAGAGGATGGGACAGAAGCATAAGGGAACAATTCAGTGTGAACCGGAGGGAGGCTGAAGGGAACAGAAGAACAAAGGAGGGTAATTTTTAACAAAACTATTGTTGGCAGAGGCAGAGAGAGAAAGGAAGATGAACGATCAGCAGACAACTAAGATAGAATCAGATTAGGAGCTTGAAACAGGTGGCGTGGGTGGAAAGCAGAGGAAGCAAGAATGTTAGTGAAGCATTGTTTTTTGGCGACGAGTAAAGAGATGGCAAGGACAGAAAATGAGTGTGACCTCCGCCAATGGCACTCAGCTTAATGTAACAGATGTTGAGAGGAATGGAGAGGAGGAATCATCCATGGTGGTTGTGGTTTTGAGATGGGAGAACATATGAGCATGATAGAGGGAATCGAGAGTATTGCCGTGGGCAGAGGATAGGAAAGTCTCTACATTATCAGCAGATAAAGAGGATAGAGAATTCAAGGAAGGAATAGAAGCAATGAAAGTAGATGTATCAAATTGTGGAAGATCACGGCATATGAAATAATGCAGCAGAAGAAACAAGATGGAGCAGAGGGAATCAAAAGTGTAAAGGAAAGTAAAAGCTGGTCAGAATATGCATAGGAAGAGCAGAGATCAAGGAAACAGATGGTTATGTTGAGAAGATTAAATCAAGAGATGACCCAGAAACATTAGGGTAGGGTGGGGGTTAGGAACCTGGGAAAGATAGTAGGAATGAAGAATAGCACAAAGGGGAATAGAAGAATGGGATGAAGCAGGATGAAGGTTAAAGTCGCCAAGAAGAACAATTGGACAGGGGTGAGATAGAATTAGAGATAAGACTGAGTCACAATCATCAAAGAAAGACCTAACGTGGCCAGGGGGATGATAGATTAAAACAGGGTGTGCTTTATGGAAAGCAGAATAATGATATTCAAAAGACGAGAATACGGAAAGATTGGGAGAGGGAGGAATTTGGAATTCTGCATCAATACTCTTTTCTGTCACGCCCCAGCGACCAGTTGGTTGGGGGAGAGGGGAGTATGAAAGAAGGGGGGAAAAGATGAGGAGAGTGCAGTTGAGACAACATAGTTCAAAAGTTAATCCACATCTCGGTAAAACATAGGAAATGGAGATTAGAGCGTGTAGAGATCAAGCTAGAGTGAGCTTTACTGCAAATGGAATGACCATTCCAGAGTGGCACGTATATGCGAAGTGAGAAATCAGATAGAGGTGGGCAGAGTAAATCATGGGGGTTTGAGAAGGAGGCATGATAAGGAGATTGGTGAGAGTTGATATGAGTTGATTTAGGGAGAGACATAAGAGCAGAGGAGAAAAGCAGGAGTCAAAAAAGTGAAAAGAAAAGCATTAAGCAAAAGTGTGCGAAGAATGAGTGATTAGGTGCCAGACTGTTTTAGAAAAGTGATAGTCAAGGACAGAAGTTGGCTAGGGCGCAGTAGATAGACAAAGTCAAGGGACCCCAGATGGAAGGCTGGGGGGCTGTTGTGATGGGAGGGCGAGAGGATACAGTAAAAATAAAAGAAATAGTAGTAAAAACAGAAAAGAATAGAGTAGAATGTAAATACTCAGAGACATGGTCCACCGTGGACAGCCACAGACAGCAGGGGACTTACCAGGAGCTTCACACCGGGAAGGGTGTTTCAGCTTCTGGGTTGTGGATGGTGGGCATGGGCGTGGTCAGTGCCGATGGAGAGGTGGCTCTAGAAAGGCGGGAGAGCCACCAGGACCCAAGGAGCGACCAGGGCTAGCTAGAGCAAGCAAGCGCAGATGTGGCAGCAGAGCAAGTACGCCAGGGATCAAAAATCATGTACTTGTAGCCATGCCCTGGATGGAGCTTATTCACAAAAATATCATCAATATATCGCAGCCACACGGTTAGTTGGGCGAGGTAGGGATTGGTCTCAGGGTAGATATGTTGGCGTTCAAAAAGGTATACATATAGGTTAGCAAGGCTGGGGGCGAACATGGCCCCCATTGCGGTTCCTGAAATCTGGTGATAAAAAATGTCTTCGAACAGAAAATAGTTCCTAGTCAATGCTATATATTGATGATATTTTTGTGATTTTCAAAGGCTCTGAACAAGATGTAGACGCTTTCCATACCTGGTTGAACTCCCTCAACCCCCACCTGAAGTTCACCATGGACAGAGATAGACACAACACCCATTTTCTTGACCTGGCTATCTGAGCAAACAATGGGAATCTCTCCTCGTGCGTATACAAAAAAACGACAGACAGAAATTCATTGTTGTGCTATTCTAGCTATCATCCCAAAGCACTCAAAGACAATCTCCCTTTTGGGCAATTCCTTCGCTACAGGAGGCTATGTACTCAGTCCACAGTCTACACCTCACAGTCTAAACAACTCCGAAAACAATTGGCCGACAGAGGTTACCATGGGAGGATTATCAAGGATCCCTATAAAAGAGCCAGGAACATACCACGGTCAATCACCCTACAGCAAAATACCAAACCCAGAGACTCCACAACCTTCACAGCTGTCTTCAGCTATTCCCCCTTGCTTAACAAAATCAAACGGGAACTGAAGAAATTATGGCCCATCCTCAACACGGGCCTTTCCAACATTCCCGTTCCACGTTTCGCCCTCAAGAGACGTTGTAACGTGAGAGACAAGGTCGTCAAGACCTTGATACCCAGTACATCCAGGGCGGAGCCTAGCCAGGGCACTCTATGGAACATCGCACCCATTATGGGACATGCACCCATTATGGGAAATTGCTCCATGTGCCCCCAGACCTCTAAAACCACAGAAATAGAGATTGGATGGAAAACATCACCTGCCCCTGCAATCTCAGGTACATTGGCATGACTACTAGGTCCGCCCGCACACGCATGATCGAACATAGATCATGCATAAGAACGAACAAGCTCACTGCGCCCCTAGTGTCTCACTTCTCATCCAAAGGACACACTGCAGACCAATTCAAGTGGACCATCCTTGAGAAAATCATACCGCCCCGCAGAGGCGGCAACTTTCACAATATGTTGTTCAGGAAAGAGCAGATGTGGATTTTTAGGCTTAATACCTGTTCTGAAGGCCTTAATGAACAAATCCAGTGCCACGAATTAGCTGTACTGCCTTAAATCTTTTTCTACTAATATCATCAGTGCCCAGCATGTAACACCTCTTGGGTCTCAGTATTTTCCCCTTTCCATCCCGCATCCTGCATTTGGGTCTGTTTGCAGCCTACCAGGCCCCTTTCAGTGACTTTATGCCCCCCCCTTTCCCCTTTTCTCAGATTTATTCATCTATTTTTTCCAGTACAGGTAATAGCTTCTTCCACTACACCTGGGACAGCACTACTCATTCGCCGACATGACCGCGTTTCTCCCTTGGTGTTTAGAGGCGATTGAGCCTCTTTCTCTACGCGGCAGGCAGGTCCGAGCCACACTACCACGTCATATTGACGTCAGTACGTTACATTGACGCAAGCGCGAGCACGCTCTTCTCTTTTCTTTATGTGCGATTGGCCCTATTCCACCATACTCGCCCTTCCGGAGCTGTATACGTTGCTACAGCACTAGGCGCATATGGAAGCTAGCAACAACTACCATTCAGGTACGTTGTTTTCCCTGTCAGATCCTCTCTGACCACTAGTAGATAATCGCTCTCGCTAATCTGCCACATTGTGATCATATTCTCCTAGATGGCCTAGATGTGTGCATGAGTTGCTGATTGCCATTGCTTCCTGTCACCTGAGTGTCTTCTGACATTCTACCACCTCCTTGCTCCCTGGATGCCCTCCATTAGGTATGGTTCCCTCCATATGTACGGGTGTTTTTTTTCATTCACTATAAAGGCATGGGTCCCCCATCCCTCCACCTGCACAGTGGGCTATCTCCACCCAAGAGTTATGGTTTTTCCCCCACCCATACATAGAGGATGTTTAAAATATTATTTATATGCATTTACCTTCCACCACCCCCCACGCATAGACACCGCAGGTCCTCCCGCACCCGTCTCAGCACCTGTACACACCGGGACCCTTGGCTCCAGGGTCACTTCAGTTCCCTTTCCCTCCTCCTCTCCCCCCCTCTTCGGCGGAAAAGACCTCTCACAGGTGCCCAGACACCTTCGAACTTACCAACCTAAATCACTTGGTTTCTTCTATTTGCACATTGTAATGCATGAAGACCATCTTCACGCTAGCACACATTTATTGTTGCCAGTGGTCCATTTTAACCCCCTTCCCTGTTGTTTCTTTTTCCCCCCTCTTGCCCCCCCTTTTTTATCTCAGGAGACACCAACACTTCTCTTCAGTTCAGCAATCCTGAACTCCGACAAGACAGCTTGTATCATGATACAATGATTGAAGCCATCTTCATCAGGAGTTCACGGTCCTGATGAAGATGGCTTCAATCATTAACGCCATTGAAACCGGTCAACCCTTTTCGGTCATGAGGGCTCTCATTACCGACCTTTGATCTCTATCACACCAACAAAGAGACTTTGCTTTCTGGAAATTGTTTGCTTGTGCACACTCAGTACTAACGAGTGAGCAGGTTTTATAAGAGCCAACTTTTAGCCCTGCAGCCCCTTGGGCTATCTTATTGACGTATTACCCAACAGTGGGTTCTCCAGTTGTACTGTTTTCAAACTCTAAACCAGAGTAACCTACGGGCTGTATTAAATGATTATACTGTGGATAGAATAGAAACAGTTGACCTGCCTCCCAGGTTGTACCTATGTCTAAGACCCAGCAGTCACAGGATCTAATCTACAGTTCTATGAAATACTGCTATACCACTCTGGAGAACACCATTTTTTCAGCTTCTAACGAGAATTGAATCCCTTTGTCTACCTCTAGACATTGCCACTAGTATAGAAGATTGAGGGACAGCTCCTTCCTCTATATCTGTTAGATAGGCGATGCATCACGCGCCACCCAGGGAAAGGCACTCCTGCCAGGGACACGGTGTTCTTCTTTAGGGTGAGATACGCTGAGCCGGGCGGCCCCCTTCCTTTGTGTTAAAATGTGAGCAATCACCTTGACCTATTTTTGCATTTTTGATTTGTATGAATGACTACCTTCCCAGAGAACCGTTGTTTCTGTGTTACCACATGTTTTCTTGTTAACGGTTAAAAAGGACGACCACGGATGTCCGTGCTCTTTAGCTTTCTCAAGCTTTCCCTGTTTGTTTCTAGTCTCCTTACAGATGTCAGATGGTAAGTTTCAGCAGCCTTCCTGATGGTCTGTCGCTTCTCTCTGTCCTCCTGTCCTTCTCCTTTTTATGTCTCCCTGGTTTTTTGTGTCCCCTGTCCTAGTGCAGCCCCCCCTTATGTAGCAGCAATGGCATCACTAATTTTACAATCTTGGGGAAGTACCCTGCAATAATCCATTCAACTAGGATTGGACAGTTACCCACTCTATCTGCCCAAACCCAGCCTCCAAGTCCGGATTGGTTTAGGGGTGTGGAGCAACATATGTTTATTCCCATTTGTCATCGCCCCTTTGTTCTCCTTTCAACTTTTTTGGCAAAAACGAGTTATGTATCACAACTTCATGATTTTCCTAGTAACTGCCATACTAAACATATTTTCTGTTTTAGCTGATCATGGAGAATTAGATAAGCCGACCACCAAATCCATACGATGTTGCATGGCCATGTGGCACATTTCTGCCGTTTCCATAAAAAGTACAACAGTTATGTTATGTTATTTTATGTTATGTTGTTTTGCATTTATATAGCTCCTTATGTATCATTGGTATGATCTCAAAGTGCTGGTAGGTTGAACACCCTCGGGAACCGTAGTTCAAGTCAGTTGAGAGAGAAAGAGAGAGTCGTAAGGTGCATGGGTGCACCGGATATGTGTGCAGCTGGTGTGGCACTTGCATGATAGCTGCTTCTTAGCGGTAGGTGTGGTGGTTGGGAGGTCAGGAATATGTGTTCATTCTGGAGGGTTGACACCCAGACTGATTTCTGGCTGTGTTAGGCCTGAGGAGACGCTTAGGTTAGCAGTGTGTGCTTAATTAGGATGTTGAGGAGTAAGAAGCAGGTGTGCTAACTTAAGCTAACTGTGCTTAATTAGGATGTTGAGGAGTAAGAAGCAGGTGTTAGTATGAGAACAGCTATACCGAATGTGTCATAGTATCGCTGTGTTCTAGTTGAGTGGTGGTCTATAGGAGAGAGTAAGTGTGGTAGTGTGATATGGTAGTTTTCAGTAAGGCTGTTCATCCACTCCGTCTGTTCTATCCACTCCATCCGTTCTGTCCATTCCGTGCACTCCATCCGTTCCATCCACTCCATCCGTTCATCCACTCCATCCACTCCATCCGTTCCATCCACTCCATCTGATCTATCCACTCGATCTGTTCCATCCGCTCTTTCGTTCCATCTACTCCATCCATTCCATCCGTTACATCCATTTCATGTGTTCCATCCACTCCATCTGTTCCATCCACTCCGTCTGTTCTATCTGCTCTATTCATTCCATCTGCTCTATCTGTTCCATCCACTCCATCTGTTATTTCCACTTCGCCTGATCCATCTACTCCATCTATTACATCTGTTCCATCCAGTCCAATCCGCTCCATTCGTTCCATCTGCTCTATCCCTTCTATCCATTCCAACTTTTCCTTCAACTCCTTCATTTCCATTCACTCCTTCAGTTGCATCCACACCATCAGTTCCATCCACACCATCAGTTCCATCCACACCATCAGTGCCATCCACTCCATCAGTGCCATCCACTCCAGCAGTTTCATCCACTCAACCAGTTCCATCCACTCCATCAGTTCCATCCACTCCATCAGTTCAATCCACTCCATCTGTTCATCCACTCCATCTGTTCATCCACTCCATCAGTTCCATGTTCATCCACTCAACCTGTTCCATCCATTCCATCTGTTCCATCCATTATATCTGTTTTGTCCACTCTACCTGTTCCACCCACTTCATCTGTTCCACCTCCTCCATCGGAGCGATCCACTCCATCTGTTCCCTCCGCCCCAATTGTTTCATCAACTCCAACTGTACTGTCTACTGTATTCGTTATATCTATTGCATCCGTTCTATCCATTTGATTTGTTTGTTCCATCTGTTTCATCCGCTCCATCCATCCCTTCTATCCATTTCCATCCACTTCATCCGTTCCATCCATTTGATCCGTTTCATCCGTTCCATCCACTCCATCCCTTCTATCCATTTCCATCCACTTCATCCGTTCCATCCACTTCATCTGTTCCGTCCGTTCCATCCACTTCGTCCTTTCCATCCACTTCATCTGTTATACCTACTGCATCCGATTCATCCGCTTCATCCGTTTCATCCACTGGATCCATTTCATCCGTTTCATCGACTGCGTCCGTTTCACCCATTGCATTTGTTTTATTTGTTTCACCCATTTCATTTCTTTCATCCACTTCATTCGATTCTGTTCAGTTTATCTGTTTTAATTTGCACTGGAAGTTTTAGTTTTCCATTTTTCATGATCGGGTCTCGATGCTTTTTTGATTCAGCAAACATGGGTTGCTGTTTATTGTTGCTATTTACTCTGTTTGTGATTAAGAGATGTTTTTTAGGGGAAAAGCCAAGTTTTCAGTAATTTGCGGAAAAACATGAGGTCTTCAGACAGTCGGATGTGGGGTGGAAGGGAGCTCCACAGAGTGGGGGCCAGGGCTGAGAATGATGATCCACCTAACCTAGCTGAGTTGGTTTTTGGTATCACTAGGAGGCGGGCAGAGCTTGATCTTAGAGTGCGTGGTGGATGGTAGGGTCTTAGTTCATCCTGTAGATATTGAGGACTGGTTTTATGCATTGCTTGTTGCGAGATGCATAAGGTTTTGAAGGTCACCCTTCGGCCAACCGGGAGCCAGTGCAGAGTTTTGAGAGCTGGGGAGGTGTGATCCCTTGGGCCAAGTGCTAGTAGCAGTTTGGCTGCGGCATTTTGTGCTTTGGCAGCTCGGATTTGAGTTAAGGAGTTTTAGGATTAGTTGGGTGTCGTCGGCATAGTTGTAGCACAGGATATTGTGCGAGCGGATTATTCGTGGGACGGTGGACATATAGAGGTTGAAAAGGAGGGCTGATAGTCACGCTCCTTGTGGAACTCTGGTATTGACTGGTCGGGCAGCGGAAGTAAAGGAGGAGAGTAGGGTTATTTGGTTCCTATTGCTGAGGAAGGATGCTATCCACTTGAGAGCATTTCCACGGATACCAAGAGAGTGGAGGCAGTCGAGGAGGATTGAGTGGTAGATTGTGTCAAAGGCGGCGGATAGGTCAAGAAGGATTAGTGCAGCGCATCCTGCTGAGTCTGCAGTGTTTTTAAGTTCATCCCAGATTGAGGCTAGGGTGGTTTCGGTTCCATTTCGGGGACTGAAGCCTGATTGAGCGGGGTCTAGGAGATTGTTGGCTTCAACAAAGGCATTTAGTTGGGACTAAGCGGTTTGGTCGATGAGTTTAGCAAGGAACCTGGTGTTTGAGATGGGGCAGTAGCTTTTTGGGTCGTGAGGGTCGAGGGAAGTTTTTTTTAGAAGAGGCTTGACATGAGCAGTTTTGAATGCGTCAGGAAAAATTCCAGAAGAGAGGGAGTCGTTTATGATGGTTCTTGCATGTTCTCGCAGGTAGATGCAAATATTTCTTTGAGGGTGGAGGCTGGGCAGGGGTCTAGCCGGGAGCTGGATGGTTTGCGGGCGGAGAGAAGTTTGAGAAATTGGTCAGTTGATATTGGTGTGAAAGAGTCAAATGTCGAGTGGGTTAGCAGGTGGGGTGGGTGGATTGTGTGGTGGGTGTAAGAGGGCCAGTTTTTGATTAGAGAATTTGTTCTTTCGAGAGCAGTGGTGTGGAAGTGGAGAGAGAGTGAGTCGCAGAGTGTTTGAGAGGGGCTCGATTGGGTGGTGAATTCAGAGATGATTTTATGGAGTTCTTTGCTGGGTCACAGTTCAGGTTCGGGAGTTGTTATGGGCCTTTTTTTGCTTTCTGGATTTCGGCTTTGTAGTGGCGATGGTGCCGGGCTAAGGTGGATCTGCTCAGGGTGGTTTTGTCTTTCCGTCTTTCTTTCCGCCATTTGTGTTCGAGGGATTTATATAGTTGTTTTGCAGTCTTCATTTCTGGTGTAAACCATCTTGGAAAAAGGCCATGGCGAGCTGATGATTTGCAAGTGGGGGTGAGCGGGATTAATGAGGTATTGACCCATGAGTCAAAGGCGTCAGAGGTTAAGTGTTCATTGCGTGGCCAGGTAGGGGGAGGCGACTGAAGGAGCGCGTCAGCTAGGGCTGGAAGGATTTTTAGTTTCTTCCAGCATTTGCATAGATTTGGAGGTTGTGGTTCGGGTACAGGGAGGGGGTGGGTGAGCGAATGGTGAAAGAGACAATGAAGTGATCGGACCAGATGGTAGGGGTGGAGGGGTTTAGATGTATCTGATTGTGGGAGCTGAAGATGGCATCAAGGGTGTGCCCTTTATAGTGAGTCAGCCCGTTTATGTGGGTATGGAGGTTAATCGCAACTAGGCAGACGACCAGAGAGTGGGTCATAAGGTTGGTGGGGATGTCAAGCCAGATATTGAAATCTCCTAGAAGGGTGAGGGTGGGATGGTTTAATTGGATGGTGGCTATCGAGTCGCATAGGTTGTTTGAGAATTGTCTGTCATGGCCAGAAGGTCTGTAGATGGTTAGGAAGCTGTGGGAGAATGAAGGGGGGAGGGATAGTTTTACGAGAAGCGATTAGCAGGAAGGGATGGTGGGTTGGCTGTCGATGATTGAGGCGGAGAAGTGTGACTTGAAGGCGATTGCTTCTCCTCCTCCTCTAGAGGGACAGTTTAGTGGGATGAGGGAGTAGTCTGTGGGGAACGCTTCATTGGCGATAGGGACAAAGTCGTCGGAGAACGAGGTCTTTTTTGTCAGAGGCAAGGAGGTCAAAGATGCTGTGTCTGTTTTTTGCTACAGATCGGGCATTAAAGAGGATGCATCTAACTTCAGTACAGGAGGATGATTTGGATGCTGCAGGGTTGGAGGATGGGAGGGGAGGGGCAGTGGGTCGGAGGGGTGGTGGGGGCACTGGGTGGCAGCGGGTTAGGGGAGAGAGTGGAAACTGGGGTGAGAGAGGGGGTGGTCGGTTGGAAGAGTAGGCGGGCAGTTGAGATGGTGGGTGTGGGCGGAGGTGTTGGACGGGTGTGTGGGGTTGGTCGGTTTTGGGTCCGGGGACTTAAAGGTGGGGTGTAGTGGGTTAGGAGTTTCAGTTGTGGTCAGTGAGAATTCAAGGGAGAGGGGTTTCAGGCAGGGTGAGGCGGGGGGAGGGTGGTGGTGATCGAGATTGGGAGATTGAGGTGGGGGGTTCGTGACAGGAGTGGTGAGGAGTACTGAGAGATTGAGGGAGACCAGTTATGTTTTCTATTCAGGGCTTTTGTTGAGGTTGGTGTGTGAGAGAGGGTGGGGGAGTCGGAGGGTGGCTACTGTTCTTGCCAGGGCGAGACGTGCAGTTTTTAGGGAGGGGAAAGAGTGGGGTCAGAGGAGGATGTTGGTGGGAGTTGATGAGGGGAAGGGCGGGGGGTGGTTGCAGGTTGGGTGTGCCTGGGGGGCTGGGCGGGCCGATAGTTGGAGGGGATGGGGTGTGGGTATGATGATAGAGGGCGGGTGGGTGGAGGGGATGGGAGGAACAGGGGACTTAGGGTGGTTAGCTCGCCATCGGGCTCCTCTGGCTTGGTGTTTGGATAGGAGGTTGGGTGGGGGCGAGGGGAAGGGTAGGCTGGATTGGGATGGGATGGTTCTTCTGGCTTGAGGGTCGGGCAGTGAGTGGGCTGAGATTGTGGTGGTGGGTGGGCTGGTTTGGGATGGATTGGTTCTTCTGTCTTGGGAGTTGGATAGGGAGTGGGCTGAGGATGTGGTGGAGGGCGGGATGATTTGAGGAGGGGAGGTGGGAAATAGGGCGAGAGGGAAAGGAGGCAGGCGTGAGCGGCTCTCTTTCCACAGACCTTGGTGGGTTGGGTGAACTCAAAGCGTGGTTAAATTTGAACTGTGTTACAGTTGGCATAGGATGATTTTGTTCACACGTTCCAAGATCAGCTATACCACCGGATGTTAATTGTTCACACTTTCTATGTTTACCTGTACTACAGTTAGGGATAGATTCTAGGTTCAATGTAAACCACAGCAAGATATTATTCACTCTTTCTAAGTTTACCTATACTACAGTTTTGGACAGTTTCTAATTTCAACTGAGCCACCGGCAGATATTATCCACACTCTCTAGGTTTATCTATACCATAGTTGGGGACATTTTCTTAGTTCAACTGAACCACAAGAAGATATTATTTACACTTTCTGAGTTTTTCTATACCGCATTTAGATATTATTCATACTCTAAAGGTCAACTATACCACAGGATGATATTATTCACACTTTCTAGGTTTAACTATACCATAGGGTGGGGTTATTCACGCTTTATTCACACATTCTAAATTGAATTAGACCACAGTTACGCTATTAGGTACACTTTCTCAATTGAAATAGACCACAGTTACGTTATTAGTCACAATTCTAAATTCAATTTTGATACAATGACGTTATTAGACACACTTTATAAATTGAACTAGACCACAGTTATGCTGTTAGGTACACTCTCTAAATTGAACTAGACCATAGTTACGCTATTGGCATACTTCTAAATTCAACTTTGAGGTAATGAGGTTATTAGACGCACTTTATAAATTGAACTAGACCACAGTTATGCTGTTAGGTACACTCTCTAAATTGAACTAGACCATAGTTATGTTAATTGGTACAGTCTCTGAATTGAATTAGTCCACAGCTACGCTACTGGCACACTTTCTAGATTCGCTTTTAGGGACACTTCTAAATTCAACTTTGACACAATGAGGTTATTAGACACTTTCTGGATTGAACTAGCCCCCAGATACGCTACTGGCACACTTTCTAAATTCAACTTTGATACTGTGAGGTTATTGGACACACTTTCTAAATTGAACTAGACCACAGTTGCGCTAAAGGCATACTTCTAAATTCAACTTTGACACAATGGGGTTATTAGACACACTTTCTAAATTTAACTAGACCACAGTTGCGCAACTGTAATACTTCTAAATTCAACTTTGATACAATGAGGTTATTAGACACACTCTCTAAATTGAACTATTCCACAGTTATGCTATTAAGGACACTTCTAAATTCGACTTTGACACAGTGAGGTTATTAGACACACTTTCTAGATTGAAACTGGACCCCAGCTATGCTACTGGCACACTTTCTAAATTCAACTTTGACACAATGAGGTTATTATACACACTTTCTAGATTGAACTAGACCACAGCTGCGCTACTGGCATACTTTTAAAATCAACTTTGATACAATGAGGTTATTAGACACACTTTCTAAATTGAACTAGAACACAGTTACGCTATTAGGGACACTTCTAAATTCGACTTTGACACAGTGAGGTCATTAGACACACTTTCTAGATTGAAACTAGACCCCAGCTACACTACTGGCACACTTTCTAAATTCAACTTTGACACAGTGAGGTTATTAGACGCACTTTCTAAGTTGAACTAGACCACAGTTGCGCTACTGGCATACTTTTAAAATCAACTTTGATACAATGAGGTTATTAGACACACTTTCTAAATTGAACTAGACCACAGTTACGCTATTAGGGACATTTTCTGAGTTTGTGAGGTTTGTGCAGACAATATAGGTGCGAGATTCAGCTCACTTAAACTAATTAGGCATGCTCAATGTTGTTGGGAGTACAGTGAAGGTGCAGGAAATTACAACAGTAGGGCTTGTAGGTTTGAGTGGTAGGGTTGTCTTGAGTGAAGTAATTCCTTCAGTCCCCACCCATGCCACACTTACTTTTTGGTGGGTGCTGGCTTCCTGCTTCTCCTGCGGATACCTGCAGATATGATCTGGAGCCGTCCTTTGCATTGGGTCCTTAGCAGTGGGCCTGCCGGGCAGAGGGCTGCCCTGGGAAGGTCAGTATTGGCCAGGTGAGTCAGCCAATCAGGGCGGTGGGCGGGCTGGGGAGGCGGCAGCTACAGGCGAAGCCGGAAGGGAAGTGCTGGGGGATGCGGGCACATCGGTGCTCGGGAGCACTTTTATAAATTTAGAAAGGGGTAAATGGAGGTATCAAAGAGACCAGTAGGGAGAGCCAATAGGAGGTGGTGAGGTGGGTCGGGGGTGGGAGGGTGCAGGGAAACAGGAAGAGGGCGTGGGGTGGGAGTAGGCTACAGGGGGTGGGCAGGGGCTTTCACAGGGCCTGGGGCCAAGTTGAAATCATGAAAAAGGCTCTCCAAGAGGGGCCTGGCACTCACCGGGCTCCGCTGCAAATGGAGCTGGTGAAGGTGCATCGGGTGCCTAGGTTGCACACAACACCGTCCGAGGACCAATGAGAGCGGGGATGGGTGGGGTGGGGGGCGGGCGGGCGCGGGGAAACAGGAAGAGGGCACAGGGTGGGAGAAGGCTACAAGGGGTGGGTAGGGGCTTTCACAGGGCCTGGGGCCAAGTTAAAATGATGAAAAAGGCTCTCCAAGAGGGGCCTGGCACTCACCGGGCTCCGCTGCAAATGGAGCTGGTGAAGGTGCATCGGGTGCCTAGGTTGCACACAACATGGTCCGAGGACCAATGAGAGCGGGGATGGGCGGGTCGGGGAAACAGGAAGAGGGCGCGGGGTGGGAGCAGGCTACAGGGGGTGGGTAGGGGCTTTCACAGGGCCTGGGGCCAAGTTAAAATAATGAAAAAGGCTCTCCAAGAGGGGCCTGGCACTCACCGGGCTCCGCTTTAAATGGAGCTGGTGAAGGTGCGTCAGGTGCCTAGTGTCATGAACCACCGAATTCTCCCTTTTTGGACTTCATGGTCCATGATGCACCGCGGCATGAATTCAGTGATCCTTCCAACATGGCCGACGGGCCTGAAACCCTGCGCTCTAGCCTTTGCGCGCAATGCTCAACTTCCTACAAAACAGACATGCCCCCGCAGCTCTGCGCATCTCAAGGCAACTTCTTGGAGTTGCTAGACGTGTGTTTCGAGTCCGCTTCCCGTGCTTTCTCCAGTTCCTTACTGTTAGGAAAGATTTCATATTGTATGTAATTTTCCCTCCATGTGGCAACCCCCAAACATTTTGCTGTTGTTTGACACCCTGATCTAGACTTTGCCAGAGAAGCGCAGCCTTCCGCTGCACTCCTCTGGGCTTTCGCTCAATTCTTATGGGGAAACTGACATGCCCTTAAAACAGTCAGTACTGGGAGACTTCGTTTTCCTTAGTCCTTTCCTCATGTTGCAGCTTTTGAGCAACATGAAACAAGAGTGCACCGTAACTTACATTACCGCGCTCTTGGGTCTCTAGTCATTCCAAAGGCCCTAGAAACTCTCGCTGGACTTATCATGAACTGTGCAAGTGTGTCATGGACGGGACTGATGGCAGCTATCGTTTCTCTTGTGTTTTGAACCCTTTTTTGCCATGTATCCACGCTTGCCGCGTTTGGCACGAATAGGTGGCCTGGCTCCCAAAATGTCCATGCCACGAGGTTCTTTGTCCGTTCCGCTGACTGTCTTGCCCCTTCACCTTCCCCCCAGGTCGAGCCGACCCGGGGCAGTCCTTATTTGGTCATGCACTTTCCCGCAAAACACAACGCTTTTGCGGGCTTCTGCATGCCTTGTGTGTGCCTCCAGAATGTGGGCTGGGATGTCTGTTCCCAATACACATCCTGGGTGCCAGAGAGTCTAGAGTGTCCTGAATGCCTGGGACCACCGTGGTCCGTGATAGGTCCACGTATGGTGTGAGTGTTTGTGAGCAGATCTCCCATTGGGTCCTCTCCATTTTGGTGCAAAGGGAACTTTGGATAAGAGGCGGCTGAAAACACCACTACCATGTCGATCTCCTGAGTTCACACCGAACAAGGGATAAGGAGCTAAGTATCTTGCAACAAGAAGCTGAGTCAAGGAACCGCTGTTGACCCGCTGAAGGTTTGGCACCCTGAGCCGCTGTCATCCTGCGAGACCCCTCTGCATCTGATCATCCTAAAAGGTCTGCAAAGGCGCTTCGACCCATTAGAATAGTGGGATCAACTATTCCCGGCACCTTCATCAAACCCTGCAAGTAAGCCTCTTCGGAAGTATCCCTCGGCCAACCAGTGGGCTGACCAGCTTACGCAGGACGCTTTGCTCTGTCACCGCCGCCGTTTCGGGGAAGCCCTCGAAACTTGGTCTACTGCTTGCTCTGCGTCCACGGCACCCTCACACCGAATTCGTACACTTGGCATTCCCAGGTCTGAAGTGAGATGAGTCCGCCCGGACCAGAGTAAACGCAGTTGCCATGTTGCTCTGCTGTGGTAACAACCTGTGCACGTCCGCTGCATTTGGGACACTCTCGACCCTGCATCCTGCTATGCAGATTCTACACAGTGTCGAGATGTCCTGATCATCGCAGCTGAACCTGCCAGCAACGTGAACTGAACTGGAGAAGTCTGGGTCTGCCTGCGTTGGGGACCGGTGAGTAGTCTATACCCCAACCGGTGGGCCCTCACGCAGGAGCCCGTTTCTTTTCTACCGCTGTTGCGAAATAGCGACTCTATCCCGCACTCTCACCCTGCCTCTGCCCACAAGTGGAGGCTTGGACTTGTTCTGCATCGCCTCATTCACCTTCCTGAACTGCCTAATATCCTTGAAGAGGCCCTCTTTTGTTCATTGGCAGCGCGTGTAGGTACTTTTGAGCATAAGGCTCCTCTCTTCGTAGGGCTCGGACTTCCTCCTAGTTAGGTGTATTTCGGATGTCGAACTGGGTCTAATGATTACTTGCACTGCCTGTTTTCCTCCCCATCGAGGTGGTCTACATATTACGTGCTCCTTACTCCTTAGACCCCGCGGTCTTGTATATATATTGTATTGATTGTGATGTGTTGGTTTACTTTAGTATTATTGTGATTCTTTGATGTTACAAAGGCCTTGTAATAAATGTGTCTATATTTTTAATATAACACCTGTCTAGAGTCATTTGTAAGTGTCCTTGCTTTGTGTGCTCATTGAGGTCTTTCCATCACCCTCACCCCTCTTGAGATTTAATCTTGACTGCCGCCATCGCTACCCTGATTGGTCTGGCTTGTCCAGAGGTTACCCTGTTCCAAGAAACTAGGCTGGTCTTCTGAACCTCTGCCCCTCCAGGTCCGAGTTCAGAAATCCGTCTTAACACTTACATTTCCTTTTTTTCTATCCCTTGTTTCCTGGAATTCCGTCCGATTCTCTCCTTACCCGCTAGCTCGTATCCTCTTTCCGGATTCCTCTTGTGCTCGGTCCTGCGGGGTCCCGGACACTCTCCGAGCGTGGGACTCTTACCTTCTTCCTGGATTCACACTACATTTCCTGGGTACTCAACGCCATCCGGCTAAGGACAGCCGGCTACCTCACGCTGGAACCCGAAGACTAGCGCTCCGGCCTGTACAAGTCTCGGACAGTAAGAATAAAGGAAGGTGCACCCAAGAAGGTCACAAGCAAGGAAAAACAGGTGAGAAAGAGAGAAACTTGTGACAGATTGAGACGCCTCAAACCTGATACAGAAACGAACATGGGAGCCGCAGTTCAATGAGATGTATGCAAGAATTAACCACACAGGTTCAAAACCTCAAGGACGCGAATGCAGCATTAAAGAAGGTTGTCTTGTCCCGAGATTCTGCGGTCAAGGAAAGCACCCTGGTAGGGGGGGTAGTGGACAAGTATGATGAATCTTCCAAGTCCCTGCGTTCCTTCCTTGATTCCTGTCTAGTATATTTCACCTTCAAACCCTACTATTTTTCCACGCCACAAGCAAAAGTCGGATTCATGATATCCCACCTCACGGGCAATGCCTTAACCTGGGCGACTCCCTTAGTCAATCCGGAAGACCCGCTCTTGGACAATTACGGTGGGTTTGTAGAAGCCCTTAAGGCCATATTTGATCGACCAGAACTTGTCTACAGTGCACAAGAAAGGCTTCTCGAATTCCAGCAAGGGAGTCAGGATATGCTCTCTTATGTGACTTGCTTCAAACAGCTAGCTAAAGAAGCTAATTGGTCTCAAGAAGCCAGTTTCACTCTCTTCCGAAGAGGTTTAAATGATGAGATAAAGGACGAACTAGCCAGAGTAGCTCGTCCGAGTTCCTTCCAGGCTCTCATGGACCTTTCCCTACAGATAGATTTCCGGATCCAGGAGAGAAAGGCAGAGAAAAGGAAGACTAAGACAACACCCCCAAAAGCAACCGCAGATTACCCTTGTCCAAAAGAAGCATGCGCTCCACGTGCCTCAGATCCAGAACCTATGCAATTGGGTGCCTTCCGTGGACCAATTTCTCCACAAGAAAGGATCTGTTGGATTAATACCGTTCTTTGCATGTACTGTGCCTCTGATAAACATCTTGTGAGAGAATGCCCAATAGCACCACCCCGGCGTTCGGGAAACACCAGCTCCCGATCCTAAGTGGAGCACAGCTTCGGGAGAAAGATGCCTGCTCCGCATCCATTCCTTCCTTGAACACTCCAGGACAGAACAGTTTAGTGATTCTTCAGACATTCTTGTCACCTACCAAAAAAAATCTTACCCCATCCTGGCCCTAGTGGATTGCGGTGCCATGGGTATTTTCATAGATCACGACTGGGCTGTCAGTCACCACATTCCTCGGGAACCCAAACAGGTAATACAACCCGTCAAAGGTATTGACGGTAGACCATTGTCTTCAGGACCCATTACTCACCAAACTAAGGAATTACTACTATAGATAAACAATCATCAGGAAAAGCTCTGATTTGACATCATAAAGGCCGCTCATTACCCCATGGTTCTAGGCATGCCCTGGCTTCAGAAGCACAATCCTTACATCAAATGGGCAGCAGGATCCCTGTTTCTAGGTTCTGAATTTTGCATGTCCCACTGTTTGTCGCAAGACGCATTACAAGACCCTCCAGTGACCTCCCAGAACCACAAGCAATCATCCTTAAGTGTATCCAACATTATCCAAGTTCCTGAGATCTATCAAACGTACTCAGATGTGTTTTCAACAGCCATTGTTCAAGCTCTTCCACCCCAGAGGATTGTGCCATTGACACAGAGGCTTCAGCAGTGATTCCATTTGGGAGGAAGGTCATATTATCTGAACCCGAAAAGAAGGCTCTACGAGAATACCTGGACACCAACCTGGCAAATGGTACTATCCGGGCTTCAAAATCTCCAGCCTGTGCTTCCCTATTCTTCGTTCCTAAGAAAGACACTAAAGAACTTCAGCCTTGCTTAGATTACTGTGGTCTCAACCAATGTACCTTCAAAGACCACTATCCACTACCACTTATTTCTAACATCCTGGAGGCAGTACGAGGTGCTGTCATCTTCACTAAACTCGATCTTAGGGGTGCTTACCATCTCATCCGAATAAGGGAAGGTGATGAATGGAAAACGGCCTTCAGAACTCCGCTTGGCCACTTTGAATATCTGGTAATGCCCTTCGGTCTCACCAACGCGGTTTTTCAACGCTCCATTGATAGAGTTTTCTCTGATATGCTGTTCCTTTTCGTCATTGTGTACCTGGATGATATACTGATTTACTCCAATGTCACCCAGATCCATCAAGAACATGTAAAGGCAGTCTTACAACGTTTACGAGAACACAAACTCCTGGCCAAGCCAGAAAAATGTCTCTTTCATGTCCCAACCGTTCATTATCTTGGGTTTGTGCTTAGCTCCAAAGGAATCGAATGGATACTTCCAAGGTCGACTCCATACTTTCTTGGCCAACACCCACCACTGTGAAACAGATTCAATCCTTCCTTTACAGAAAATTCATGGCTGAATTTTCTGACATGGTGCATCCCATTGTCACACTCTTAAAGAAGGATACTCCATTACAATGGTCTATGTTACGCTCACCTGGTATCCACAGGGACACCACCCAGCTGGGTTACTTGCTGGTATGCTTCTCAGCTTCGCCCTGATGTGGTCTGCGGGGAAGGTTCTGCCTTGTGGTAGAATTAGGCGTACTCTCCGTCCTGCCTTCTTTGCAGGGGCACGTTGTCTTTCATGGGCGAGTGCGGTCCAGTTACTTCACTTACGCCGGCCAGTTTGATATTATTCAGGTAGGTTTTATTGATGTTCTTTAGTTTTGTTCGTATCCTGCATGCCTTTCCTTGTTTAAAATGTCTCTTTTTTCTCCCTTAGGTATGCAGAGCTTCAGCGCGGCAAACAGGATTGGTTGAGCCCCGCTGGTAAATGATGGCGCATTTAGAGCGCTATGATGCGGTAAGTAAGCGCTATGCGCAGCGCTGCAAAGTCATGCCTTTGCTAACCTGTGTTTTCCTTCCTTGTAGGTCGCGGTGTTCTTCAGTGCGACTGGAATTTACGGAGTGGTGCCAGCCGAGAGGCGACCAGCCAGGTAAGCCTTTTCAGCAGTTCGTAATTTGTAAATGTCTCTACAGCTTTCTTTAATGTTGCCTCTATCTTCCTCTTTCAGGTCGTTCTGTCCGGGAGGCATGCAGATTCGAGGAAGCTGTTCTCAGTAGCTGTGAGTGTTTAAAGATGAAGACTGGAGGTAAGGTGCTGCTGAAATGATATTCCTTTTGTCTCCTTGCAGATTCTGCTTCTCCGAGGTTCGAGGGAATAGCTGGACACGGTGAGTGTCACGTTGCAAGCTGCAAAGTAACATGAAGCATGTTCTGCAGTCAGGGTGTGGTTTATATATCCCAGGTAAAGTAGTACCAGGGAAAGTAGTTCCAGGCCTGCCACACCCAAATCACTGGACCGCATAGTGTTTCAAAGCGCTCAAGGAGGGAGGGAACAAGGGGAAAAAACAACAGTCATTCAGAGCCCTTGAATTTCTGAACGATACAAGTCTGCACAGGCAGAGTGGGTGCATGGAGCAAGTGCATATAATACAATTAATGATGTAGATAACAGCAAATAGGTCTGATGACGATTCTGCAGTTTTTCCAAGTGCATTGAGGCGCCACCATTCAAGGAGGGGAGACAAAGGAAAAACAGATAGCCAATCTGAACGGCATGGTGCATTCAGATCGTGCAAGTGCGCAGACAGCTGCATGAGTGGGGAGGGATTTAGGGGAGGGAACAAGAGTGTCCAGTCAGTCAGAAGCTGGGGTAAGTGCTGAGAGATGCCACTCTCAAGGGTCATTGACCAAGTGCTGTAACCATGAGGCAAGTGCAAGGCCCGGAGGCAAGTGCGAGGGGACTGGCGAAGGTGCCAGGGACCTGTGAGACTCTGAGGTACACCAGGCGGCCAGTCAGCAGGATGCACGGAAAAGGAGGTAGAGAGGGATCGAGCGGAGAGAAAGGTTAGCAGGGTAGAGAGGGAGAGAAGAAAGAGGAGAAAAGGGATGTCTTAAGGAGTTTCTGGAACATAAGGAGATCAGGCTCAAGATGGAGTGTGGCAGGGAGGCTATTCCAGAGGGAGGCCGCTGCAGATTTTAACGATCTCCCTCCAAATCTTTGTTTGGAGAACCAGCTCACTCACAGAAGGTTGGTGGTAGATGAGCGGAGGGCTCGGAAGGACAGTATTTAGGTAGGCAAAGTTGCAGATAGGTAGGTCCCAGGCCCCAGAAAGCCTTGTGGACAATGCAGAGGGTCTTGAACTTGATCCTTGCAGCCACATGGAGCCAATGGAGGGATTTCAGTGCCAGAGAGATGCGGATCCTGGGCTTGAGGCCAAGGATAAGTCTTGCGGTTCTGTTCTGGATGACTCACAACAGACAAGAGAGCCTGTGCGGAGGAGGAAAGCACTGCACAGGCTCCCTTGCCTACTGAGGAGGAGGAAGGCACAGCAGGCCCTCTGCAGAGGAGGAAGGCACAGCAGGCAAGCGAGCCTGTGATATATGATATGATATGATTGGTTATTTATAACGCGCTTAATACCCAGAGGTTTCTAAGCGCGGATCCGGGGATCAAACCTGTGTTGCTCTGTGTCCTCTTGCTTCCGAGGGGAGAACATAGCCCCTGAGCTATCCTCCCTGTGCGGAGAAGGAGGAAGGCCAGTAAGCAAGCAAGCCTGTCCAGGGGGAGAGGTAAGGTTTTAGAGGTGAGGTAGGAGCCTGTCAAAGAGGAGAAGGTTGGGTTGAGGACCCTAAACCATGATGGTTCCATTCCGATAGACATTAATGATGACCCTGGAAATGGCAAAGAGGTCAAGGATGACTTCCCAGTGGGTGCCACCATTAATGGGAGAAGAGGCGTTAGGAGAGAGAAAGGCGATCATGTTGAGAGTCTACATGTCGGGTGAGGGAACGACAAAGAGGATGTCTGTGAGAGTCTCTCTGGCGGAAGCCGTGACATAGGTGTCTGCAATAGGAAGGCCTGGGTTGGAGCCCAGTATATCCTTCTTAAGTTTCTTCCGGACAGATTTAGTGATAGAAGAGGAATAGGAAATAGAGAAGCAGTTAGAGAAGATAGGCGGGATAGCGACATAGCTAGCAGCATTGGTGAGGAGAACACTTACCAGGCTGATGTACTGTGGCACAAGGAGGGCGGGGTCTGGAAAACACAAAGGGAGTGGGAGACAATGGGTAGGGGGGAGGCACAGAGGACAAGGTAGGACGTGCAGGACGTTAATGCAGGATGTACTCACAGCAAAGGCTATTTTTAACGGTGGAAGTACAGTAACAGATATGCACCCAGCAAAAAGAGATTTTTAAGAAAAATGGTAACAGCAAGTACACAGCCGTGTTCAATTTTACCTAAAGCAGGATGAAACACAATGTAGCATGTGCACACAGCCAAGTTCGATATCAGGCACAGCAGAATGAAACACAGTGCAGCATGGTGCAAGCGTAACAGAATCACCCAAATTGGAATTAAGCAACACACCGTAAAAACGTTTTTTATCGAAAAATACTGACACCAAATGGGCCGAAGGTGTTGGGATTAATCAACAGAGAGATCAAGAACAAACCGCCCCGCGACTGATCAACTGGGTTAGTCACCTTAAGACAATTTTGGCAGACTTGTGCTGTTCTGAAGAAGACCTCATCACAAATCCGATGCGTGTAAAGGAAAAACTGTTTTGCGCTGATTGGATTAGAACCTTGGAGAAGGAAAAAGCTTCAAAACTGGTTAAAGAGACACCTCAGGGTGCCTTGAAACTCAACAAAGTGCAGCCTTACCTTTTGTAATTCCCAGATCGTTCTTACAGGGAAACTTTCATGAGAACACGCCTCAATCTAATTCAAACTAATGAAATCTTGACCATAAGAGGACTCAGCAAATTGCCAGGCTGCCGATTCTGTATGAACCAGGCGGTGACAGAATCAAACACGTGACGATTTACTGCCCTGGCCTGATCGTTCTGCAACAGCATTTCTTAACACCTCTCTTCCAATCATTACAAACTTTGGATGATGACCAACGATGGACTGCTTTAATGAGTGGAACATCATCTTCATGGGTGATCGCTGTAGTTAGATTCATTCGGAAAGTTTTCCCATCAGGTTCTGTAACTCTTTCCAACAACCCGTAAATTAAAGAACCTAAAGATGGAAATCTTCAGACCACTTGATGGAAAAAAAGGAAATCATATAGTGGATACACAGGGTTTATATGTTTGTTCGTCATTTTGTAAAAATTGCAATGCAATTAAATTCAAATAAATAAAAAAAA
Source organism: Ambystoma mexicanum (assembly GCF_040938575.1). NCBI lineage: Eukaryota > Metazoa > Chordata > Amphibia > Caudata > Ambystomatidae > Ambystoma > Ambystoma mexicanum. The sequence continues at coordinate 476,981,126 of NC_090931.1, read as the reverse complement.
CGTTTTTTAAATGCAGCAACACTGAATGCAGATGGTGCAAGTGGAACAGAAGCATTGTCAATGGCAAAACGTTTTGGCTTTTGTATAGACATGTGAAAGGTATTAGCCAGGCATTGCTGTAATGGTACTAACTGGTCATTAATGGTAGTAGGTGGGAAATGGTGAACGTACCTAGGCATTTAATCACACTGCCTGTCAAATTTCTATCTAAAAACTATGCACAAGCCAAAACAGTTGGCTTTTCAAATGCTTGTTTGAACAGGACTTCAGTGAAGGACACACATAGTGCTTATAAATCGAGTGGCTGAAGTGAAAGCTGGATAAGACATTTTAATTACAGCAATAGCATGTTTACAGCACCAATTAAACAATTAGCTTTGAGAAGACTACAATTGAAGTGCCAGCCTGGGTTTCTTCAAAGCAAAGTCTGATGTTAAGGCTTCATAAAGGGACCTCAACCTATCTTTACTCCAATGCATTCGTTTGGGCTTGTAGGTGCAGCTAAAGCATCACATTATAGCCAAAACTAATCAGGTTTTAGTGGAACACATGGGGAACTTTTCTTATTCCTGACTGGAAAACTGCAGATTAAAGGATTTCCAGCAGACTATGAAAAAAATGCAATTGTTTCCATGCAAAATGTTACTTCCACGTGGCAAAGAGGTTTTTCCTTCGCTTGCCTCGAAAACTGCACAATTAAATAAATAAATCCCAGTTAATTTCTCGACAAATACAGCTTCATGTAAATAATATGAACAGCTTTTCCAAAACAAAACAGACTACCATAAATACTATTGTTGTCATACTAAATGCTGCTTTCACGTGGAAAACAAGAACAGTTTCCCCTTCAACTGCGTCGGATACTGGATGTAAATGAATGACATGGGCAAATAAATAAATAAATCCCGGCTCATTTCTTTACAAATACTGCTTTCATGTATTGTATATGACGTGAGTCGCTGCTTCTCTCCCCCACTCACCGTGCCAGAATGAAACGAAGGGAGACTGGCGGGTTTGAATTGCCTGCCTTGCAGCCGGTCAGTGCGGGTGCCGACTCCCACAGCTAGAGCTAATGGGAAGGCTCGCTCGCTCAGTGAATTTGAGCCAGCGTCGAGCCCTGCTGCCCTGGGAGCGCAGTTCCGTTGCAAAAATCAAGGACATTTGACCATTTAGAGGAAAATGTGTCCGCTGGCCCAACATTGTGCTGCAGGTTCATTGCACAATCCGTCACTGTAATAGCAGTGGTATTCAAACATTTTCACTAGAACCCACTCCTTCAGTAAAAATAGTGTTTCTGGGCCCACTCTACTAAGGGTTGCCTCCCCCCACGGGACCCAAAGGCTGTCAAGAGGGCCCCAGGCTCTTTAAAATGTAAGCAGATTGTTTTTAATATTAAAAAAAGGATTAAGGTGACAGTCTACTGCTTATATTTTCTATTAAAACAGTGATCTTAATCCCTTTTTAAAGAGTCCACCCCCCCCACCACATCCTTTGTGCCCACTAGGAGCACCCCCCTCCCTCATCCCCCAGTTTGAAGATCACTGCTATAGAGTTTGGACTCTCCTAATTTTCGGCAACATGGTGTGTGCCCTTTTTTCACTAGATGGAGCTCTTTAAACACATTTAGAAGCATCAATGTTTCTATTCAGAGCAGGATGTTTAGACACGGCCATTTGGGAACTGGCGCGGCTGTTTTGGCGCAGATCCCCTTTTGGCCGCACAGGAACCTTTAGGCATGAGTATGTTTTGGCACACAGAAATATGCCTTTAACAAGAAACCTACTCCCTCCAGCGGGAACTCCATTCTCTGCATTCTCTAGGATTTGTGTTTTTATCTCTCTGCTTCATTATATTTTCTGGAACCAGAAATATCAGAATCAGGATACAGACCCCACTAACCCAATCTTCAAATCTCTGCATTCTCAATCCACATGAAACCCACACAACATCTATCTCCCAGAAATCCGCACGCACTTTACCACACCGCATCAACAACACATAAAGAGCACCTACAGGTCTCGCCCGATCCGATACTTGCACCAAAGCCCAGCACCCAGTCTGAAGCCGCCAACAGCACACCACCTCTCCCACTCTCCTACTCCCGCTCCACCCGACTAACCCTACCTGCCCTCCTTCTTGTTTGCAGCGCCATTCGCCTGGGGACCCACTCCGTTGGTGACGGTGCGCTATATAGTACCTTTAACATAACATAACATGTCTGTAACCCTCACTATCTTTCTCTAATTCTCGTACGCTTTACCCCCTGACTGCCTCTTTTCGAGAATTCCCAATAACTAGGCGTGGGCACTGCTATTAATACAGCCCTGCCCCTGGGCCTGTTCTCATGATCCTTGACGAATGCACAAACAGCTGTGCACTTAAGACTCTCACTTGTTTGCTGGAAGGCAGCATATACACCTGCAGACCTTTTTCTATTCCGATTATGCATAACAATGAGAACCTTGACAGCATGTAATCATGGGAACAGCAAGAGCCTTGGGGCTTATTCAGAGGTACGCGCTAAAAAAAAAGTGTTGTTTCGCTGCCAAGACATATTAGCATGGTGCCATGGATTCAGAGCTGACCTGGGAGTGGCAGTAATAAAAAAAGTCTGCTACTCCTGGGAAGCCGTGATTTGCGGCATAGCAACATTCATGACAACCACTGCATTCATGCGTTAGTGTCTGGTAGGGATTGTATTCCAAAGCCAGAAGACCCTTGCAGCAGAAGCCTAAAGAGGTGTTAATTAACGGTAACTTAGGAGGTGCCGTTAAAAAACACGGCACATTTTTTCCCCATTTTAAACATGGCATTTCTCATGGCACAGCACCACTTTTATAGTATAATGAAAGTTTATGAAAACTTTCTTAGAAAAATGTCAGTCTTTTGGGAAATGCTTGCAATGCTATGGGAGCACATATTTCCCCCACAACATGTGATTTTAGCATCTTTTGCTGATGGAAAGCACTACATTTACCCTCCAATATTTCCACCCATCTCAGAATGATGGTGTTGGAAACTGGAGGTGAGAATGTCGGCTTTCTACACTATAATTAGAACGAGCTCTGAATGAGGCCCTTAGGTGAGCATCCGGCGATGCAATGGGGCATCCGCTCCACTGTAAGAGAAGGGAAGAGATCGGCAAATGGTGCAGGGGCACTGAAGGAGGGTGAGGGGCAATATGATTGAAGGGGGTGGGGCGAGGAGGCATATCCACTGGAAAGGAGATGTACTGGAGGAGGGCAAGAGGGAGATCAGCCGAAGACGGGTGGTAGGGGGATATCCGCTGAAGCAAGGCAGTAAGGAGTGTCATGAAAGGGAGTGAGTGGGAGATCTGCTGAAGGAGTCCAGGAGGGTGACCCGCTGAAGGAGGCTGGGGAGTCCTGGCAGGCGGGGAGGGGTTTCCTGATGAAGGGGCAGGCAGGACGGTGTCTAGTGGAAAGCAAGGGATAACTTGAAGACGTTCATGATTACAGCCGCCCACTGTAAAGCACAAGGAAACACGCAAAGGGCAAAGCAAACAAATATTCCTCCAGCTTGATTCAAGCAGAGACACTGCAGCTCCACGGAGGAGACTTGCTTTAGAGAGCCTCAGGGCCACATGATGCACATAAAGGGCCATGCTCAGCCCTAAATGGCATGTTTTGCTATGCTACACCTCTCTGAAAGTCTGATATTTTTGCGAGGAGACGTGCAAAAAGCATCCCCGTACCTGTGTTCTAACTGGCCGGTGGGTATCTGGCACTCGGTAGAAAGCAAAAAGAGTGGGCACCACTGTGAGATGTTCACGTTTCTCAAATATTTGTTTCTGTGAAAAAGTTCATTTCCTTGAAAATTCCTTGTCAACAAATTATAAAAAGGAGCTGGCTGTGACGAATAAGGAGACACCCTAATTCAAAATACACAAGAAGCCAAAGACCAAGTGGGATGCAAGTTCACACAGCCGCTCTCTTAGAAGACTCCTTTAATACACCACGTGACCGCGACCTGAAGGGGCATGCGGTCTGGGACACAAGACTGCATATGGGTCTATGAGCAACAGTTCAGAGATAAAAACTAATTATCAGACTAGATGGGAATATGTCAAGAATTGTGGTAACAAAATTATGTAAAAAGCAAGGAATGTGAAAAACATAGAAATAAAAGAAATACTCCAATATGAACCCTGATGCAAAAATCAGGGAAAAAATTCTATGGAAAATCACAGGTGGGAAAATATGAAAGGAGTGAAAAAAGTAAGAAATAACAGGTGAAAGAGATGAGGAGAGAGTCATGAAAAAGAAGTAGCGAATACAACACATGTTAATAAAATCTACATCAACATTAATATGTATTTGCCCCAACTGGACCGTGCCGTCAAGTGACGGCATCTGGGGCATGTTTTATACAGTCATAGGTTCAATCCGACAAATTGCTAGAGGAAAAACTGGCAGTTAGGTTAATGGCACGAGTCATTCTTTATGTACACCCCCACTGCAATGGTGTCGTCGCCAGACGTCACCTTGGGTCCCAGACTAAAGTCCAGGAAACACAGCGGGGTGGCCTAGGTCCATAACACATAAGGTATAGCGCAGCATATGGTAGCCAGAAACATATACCTAAAAGCAAAGAAATTACAAATTTATAAAAAACAGTGAAAGTTAATCTCCTCGTTGATCCCATTGGGAACCAGACTCCCAAGTTTGTCAATCCAAAATGACTCCCTGCGATTCAACCGCTGTTTCAAGTCTTCATGTGGGCTGTTTCTTGTGAGTACCTCCAAAACCACGAATCTAATCTGAGTTAAATTGTGTCCGTTCTCCATCCAGTGCCGTGCTACGGCAGAGTTGGTGTTAGCATTTCTAATACATGAACGATGCTCATTCCACCTTGTTTTGGCCATTCTTGTGGATTGGCCCACATAGAATTTTCCACACGGGCATTTAATGCCATAAATTATGTTGGTGCTGTCGCAGGTACCATAGTTTTTGGGCAGAATCTTTTTCCCTGTTCTGGGATGGTTAATGGAATTTCCTTTGATAACTAAATTGAAGATCGTACAGTTAAGACAAGGGTATGTACCGGTCCGTTGAGTTATCGGTTCCTTAAGGGGTGGTCTTGTGTGAACCAGTTCATCTCTCAGATTCCTGCTGTGTTGGTAAGCAAACACCGGTAATTCTGTGAATAAACCTTGTACTCTGATATCATTTTTAAAGATCCCCCAGTGCTTACTGATGGTTTTCTTAATTCTATTGCTCTGGATTGAAAATTTAGATACAAATACAGGTGTTTTCAGTTCTCTCTTGTTTTTTGGAATTTGGGTAGATAACAAGGTCTCTCGTGCCAGGCTGCTGACCCTAGCTGATGCTGTATCAAGTTCTGCTTGTTTGTAGCCCCGTGTTAAAAATGTCTCTTTCATGACCTGTTGTTGGGCTAAACAGTCATTGGGGTCGCTAACAATCTTCTTAACCCTTAGGAGTTGGCTATATGGGAGATTCTTGAGTAGACTGGGCTGATGAAAACTCAGGCGATGTAAAAGGTTGTTACGATCAGTTGGTTTACAGAAGATTGAGGTGCTGTAGCACGTAGTCTCCTTTTTGATGGAAACATCCAAGAAGGTAATTGTGTCATGTGAAATTTCTCTCGTGAATTGGATCCGTTGGTCTATGTTGTTGAGATATTCAAAGAAAGTGTCAAAGGCTATCCTGGTGCCCCTCCATATTCCAAAAATATTGTCAATGTAACGAGTCCAGAGGTGAATGTCATTCTTCCAAAGCTGATTATTAAGTACATTATCAGTCTCAAACTTATGCATAAAGCTATTGGCATATGAGGGTGCCATAGTTGCCCCCATGGATGTCCCTGAGGTTTGGAGGTAAAACCGATTGCGGTATTGGAAGTAAGAATTTTCTGAAATGAATTGTAAGAGGGCTAGTATGAACTCTTTCTGTGCTCGAATTTCAGATGCTTGTAACAGTAGCCATTCTACTGATTCTATCCCGAGGTCATGTGGTATAGATGTATAAAGGCTTTTAACGTCTATAGTGAACATCAAATCATCCTGTTCGGGAGTTATAGAGTTGAGTTTCTGTAGGAAATGTGTAGTATCACAAGTATATGTGGAGGTTTTTTTAATCAGAGGCTGTAGAAAAAAATCAATGTAGATACCCAGCGGTTGGTTGATACTTTCCATGCCTGCAACGATGGGTCTTCCTGGTGGATTAGTGGTGTGTTTGTGAATCTTTGGTAAAGTGTAGAAATTTGGAATCCTTGGGTGGTCGTTAAGCAAAAGTTTTTGAGTGTGTTCGTTTAAACATTCAAGTTCGAGAGCTTTGTCTAGTAAAGTCTTCAGGTTCTGCTTGATCGTGACAGTAGGATCATGATCTAAGGTGGCATAAACCGTCCTATCTTGAAGTTGCCTGTTACATTCTGCATCATAGTCAGCCGTGTTCTGGATAACCAACGCCCCACCTTTGTCCGCTGGACGGATGGTTATGTTCTTGTCACTATACAAGTCTTTGATGAGTCTCATCTCGTGGGGTTTCAGATTTTTGTGTGGAGGATTCTTGTAGCTGATTCTCTCCAAGTCACGGGTAACCAATCTCTGAAAGATGTCGATGGATGGAACAGTGATGGGCGGCACAAAACCGCTCTTTCTTCTAAATTCTTGGAAATCTGGACCATCAGATGGTTTCTCTTGGACTTCTAATTCTTCAAAAAAGACCTTCAGTTTCAATTTCCGAATGAATTTGTAGAGCTCAATTTTTGTGTCGAATAGAGTGGTACCATAAGTGGTTACAAAACTCAGACCTTTCTGTAACGTGTCTTCCTCTGACCTGCTCAGTGGTCGGCTAGATATATTAATGACTAGGTTTTCCTTAACTGGAGTCTGGTTTGTGGTTTGTTCTTTGGGTTTCCTCCTCCCCCTGCGGGTCCTCTTGGGCGGGCACCTAAAAAAGCCGAAGAGGAAGGTGCTTGTGCTGCAGAACCGGTTGCTGTGTTGAGCTCTTCTATTGTCTGCTCCGTGGATGTCTTGGGTTCGCTCTGGGCTTCTGAATCAGTACTACTGGTGTTATCTGATGTATATTTAAAAAGTTTCTTGGGTGCTACAGGACCATATCGTTCCATCCATGTATCGACTTCATCATTAATGTAGTCGGAGGTGTCACGTTTAAACTTTTTGACCTTTTTCTGTTCGAGTTCCGTTTTGTAGTCTTCAAGCTGGGTGTTAATGTCTAGCAAGATGGTATCATACTCCTCCTTTCCAAGTGAACCAACACGTTCTTTCTCAATATCTTCAATCTCTGTCTTAAGCGTTGTCAAGTTCTTGGAAAGTTCTTGGATAGTTAACAGAATAAGATCTAACGAACATTTGTTCAAGATTGCCTCCCACTTGCAGACGAACTCCTTACTTTCTTTACACAGGGTTGGTCGAAGTTGTATGCGTAGGCCTCTAGGGATCCGTTGATTCTTAAAATAATGCCCTAATGTGATTGCATGTAGTTTTCTGTTGATCTCTTTGCGTATTAGGTATTTTAGCTGTCTGATCCGTTTCGCAGGATCCTTAGGTGAAATTCCATGTGTGCCAATCGATGTGTCACTGATTAATCCCAAAATGGCATTTGCTTCCTCAGGTGAAAACCCTAAGGTCTCTGCACATTTGTTCGATAATCCTTCAATATCCTCAAATGACATAGTAATGCAAGTTTTAACCTTTTAATGCTTAAGAAAATGTGTGCCTCCACTGTGGTGTGTCTCACCAAAATGGGGAAGAAAAAAGCAGAAAGCAAAAAGAGTGGGCACCACTGTGAGATGTTCACATTTCTCAAATATTTCTTTCTGTGAAAAAGTTCATTTCCTTGAAAATTCCTTGTCAACAAATTATAAAAAGGAGCTGGCTGTGACGAATAAGGAGACACCCTAATTCAAAATACACAAGAAGCCAAAGACCAAGTGGGATGCAAGGTCACACAGCCGCTCTCTTAGAAGACCCAATCTGAAGACCCAATCTGGGTATATAAGTAATGTAAACTCTCCAAAGCTTGATGAATTCCAAAGTAAAATGTTTACATATTCAAAAATGATGGTAATCATAGAAGTTCAGGGATTTTTCAAAAAGCATTTTATCAACAAATGATTTCTTGACATATTCCCATCTAGTCTGATAATTAGTTTTTATCTCTGAACTGTTGCTCATAGACCCATATGCAGTCTTGTGTCCCAGACCGTGTGCCCCTTCAGGCCGCGGTCACGTGGTGTATTAAAGGAGCGTTGTCTCGGCAACGCTCCGATGCGAACAACGCAGTTACACGCCAGCAAGCGAGAGGATCAGTCCGACTCCTCGCTGGTCTTATGGTAAGCCCCCTTGATGCTATGACACGCATTTTTCACACGGATTCCACCCGTGTTTCTTACAATACCTTTCTTACATTTCAGCCTATTTACTGAAGGCTGCGCCTCGGCGCTGATTTTCTCCGGGCAGTTTTCTGCCTACCTCATGGTTCCCATCCACCAAGCCACTTTCCATGCAAGCATTCTACCATTTTCTCAGGTAAATGCTTTCTGCATCTCTTGTCACCGCCAACCTCATTATAAACAGACCTCTCATTGCTCTTTCTCTTTCTGGTTTATTTTCTATGTATCAATCAATCTCGACTTCTTCTACCACTACAATGATTGGTATGTTATTTACATTTTTTATGCGAATGTGCATTGTGATACACTGTCTTTTGGATGTTATGAAATCGTACATGTTAATTGCAGACTTGCCCTGACGAAGGATTTGTAAATCCGAAATGCATTGGCAAAAAATGTTCTGGTCTGATGTAAAATGCTAGTGGCTTTTTTTTTCCTCACTAAGAAGATATTAGTGACGCCTCATATCAAGAGACGCATTATTTTTTCACAAAATCATTTGTTGATAAAAGGCTTTTTGAAAAATCCCTGAACTTCTATGATTATCATCATTTTTGAATATGTAAACATTTTACTTTGGAATTCATCAAGCTTTGGAGAGTTTACATTACTTATATACCCAGATTGGGTCTTCTAAAAGAGCGGATGTGAGACCTTGCATCCCACTTGGTCTTTGGCTTCTTGCATCTGGCACTCGGTGACACACCAGAGAAAGCTACTCCAGCCGGGAATATGTGCAGAATTATGGACCTCTGAAACGCATGTCCACTGCGGCTCACAGAAATGAATGCACTTTTTAGTGACCACTGTAAACGCATTGTATGACCTTCACAGTCTTTAATGCATCTGCACATTGATATCTTTCGGAGTTGTTTAGGTTATATTCTGCCAGGCGGAAAAGCAAGTGCTGCTCTCTACAGAACAGCGGCAAAGCGAAACTGTGCCATCTATTGGCAAGTGAATGTATTGCAGGCCGTCTCCGGGATTCACAATTTCAACAACAAATTATGTTCCAAGAAAATAAAACTGACAGGCTTCCAGAGATCACAGAGGCAGCCATTTCCCACAGGCTGTTTCCGAAGCCCTCCATTCAAGTTTGTTTATTAAAAAAAAAAGTTGGTTTGCTTTTACACATTTGTTGAATACAATGTGCAACTAGGTTATTTTAGCCACTCACGCCGAATTAAACTGAACGCACTGATTTCGAGTGAGTCCCAATGTATAAACTATGACGTGCATGTGTGGTGGCGTTATTATTCTGGTGCTTTAAACCAAAACGCAACCCCTGTCCCATACACAGACACCGCCATCTATAGGTGTCAATGAGTGGGGCTAAGTCGGGAGATGTTAAATAAAGTGCAAGCCATTTCTCAGCTGCAGTTAAAAAAAATAAAAACATAAGTGCAATAAAAATATGGTGAAAATGTAGAATAAACTGAGTGGAAACCACACAGTCAGCCAGTCGCTCTCACTCCACTCTCCAAAAGGAGCTGTTTATAGATTGGAATAGATTCCGAAAGAAATAATGGTGCTCAAAAGCCTTTTGCACGGCTGATAGTTCACTGTTAGATGCTCCTGAATTCAACACAGGATCCTTTCGAGTAAAAAGGTATGAAGTTTAATGACAGAACAGATGAGGCCAGTGGTTGCCTCATCAGTAAGGGCTCATTAGCCAATGCATTTCAGAGTTAACCTCCTTCGTCAGGGCCAAGCCCTACTAGGGGTAATTTCTGTACAGTTCTCTGGAACTATATCTCGCTCACTGTAACCAAGAGCTTAATTGTGTTCCCTGAACTAAGATCTCTGCACGTAACAAAGGGAATATTGTTTCATGCTCCCATTTATAAGGGATGATTGGCTCTTGGTTACAAAGACAAATATGTGCAAATAAGGCAATCTCTGTAAAGCGCACAACCAGCCTGCAGGCATCGAGGCGCTGTTTCAAATATAAATAAATAAATAAATAAAGAGGGGCAGTCACAAATGAATAATTTTAGCATTGTAGTTAATGTAAAACAAAATCCAATACATTAATGAAAACATCCAATGTCAATGTAACATGACAGGGAATGAATGAATAAGCAAATAATTGAATATATATCCGTTTGGGATGAATAGCATGTTCATGGAGAATATAAAAAAAAAAAAGAAAAAGAAACAGAATAATGGCATACAATGTCACTAATAAGACATACAACATACCTATAACCAAGAAACTCACCAGTGAATACGTTCATTGTCAGACCAACAGTCTATCACTTTGTGATCTAGAAAATCCAAGATGGAAAGTCTATCAACAATGCATATAGCCATTGGTGATGTTCTCGTAGATCGCAGCGTGCAATCGTGAAAGAAAATGAATGAATGAAATGAAGATAACATCGATCATCAGTAAGAGCAACGTGTGATCTGATCTTGATCACCTGTATGGGTTCTGAAAACAAATGTAAATCAGGCGATTAGAAAAACCCCTTCCTGAATTCATGTATGAAACACGCCGCAGCGTGTACAGTTCAGACTTACTGTTGCCATGTTGACCGATTGAAAAGCTGCAGGCAATGGGCACAGATCTGCATACGTATGGTGACGTAACCAAGGGAACCGAATGGACGCAGAGACGCGGCTCGCACACGGGTGTGGCCATGCCTACAGCGTCTCGCGTCCCGACCCCTCCATAGATATGGATAGGTCAGGGCGCACAGACTCCTTGGACGAACACTCTGGCTTCACTCAAAGCAGGAGGGAAACCAAAAATTGAAACTGAACAAAAACGACATGACATTATACCTTAGCGTTAATGTAAATACGCAAACAGGATGTATGCTATAGTGTGTGTGTGATTGGCATGTAGAATTCACTAAAGCACATGAATGCTACAAAAAAGCTGAGAATTCAACACTCAATGTAATAAAGACATGCAACCTTACAAGCTGTCATATCAATACAAGTAAGTGTAATCGCACAGTGTTATGCGTGGCCACTGTCCGTGTCACTATCTTCCTTACGTAAGCAACACTAATTCCTGTAACAAAAAGACAGATGATAGGAAATGTCAGAAAAAGTCATGCAAATGTCTCCAGCGTCATCATAATGAGGGTGGAGTATAAAGTGTGCTCATCAATGGCTATTATGAAAAGGTTAAGAGCAGTGTGGTTAGGGGTATTTATAGTGGTGACCGTAGTGTAGTTCCTCTGATCACCATATCATAGCAACTTTCATGCGTCATTAGTTAATGTCTCATAGTGGGGAATCACAACATATCATAAAATGTACACTTAAATGTAACATAGATAGTTAATCTCCTCATTTACCCCATCAACAGAGTTCCTAGACGGTCAGTCCAATATGTTTCGCATCTCTCTAAATTGATGCCGATGTCTTCGTGGAGGTTGGCTTTGGTAACAGTTTCAACTATCTGGAACCTAATCTGGGATAAATTATGCTTCTTTTCATGCTAATGTCTGGCCACCGCTGAATTGAAATTTGCATTCTGAATACAGGATCTGTGTTCATTCCACCTAACCTTCGCTGGCCATATGGATTGGCCAATATGGTAAAGTCCACATGGGCATTTGATGGCATGAACAATGTGGCTGCTCTCACAGGTCGTATCATTTTTTTGTTTAATCTTCTTGCCTGTACGTGTATGGTTAATGATATTCCCCTTAGTTACAAATCCACAGTTTGAACAGTGCAGGCATGGAAAGGTGCCAGTTTGTTTAGTAATTGGCACTTGTATCACTGTTTTGGTAGAAACCAATTAGTCTCTTAGATTCCTACTTCTCTGATAGGCGAATACCGGGAATTCTTTGAACAGATGTTCCACTCTAAAATCCCACATGAGGGTTCTCCAATTGTTTTTAATGATGTTTTTAATCCGGTTACTTTGCGTAGAGAACTTTGAAACGTAAACCAACAATGTTGCCATTTTGGGTTCCTTTTTCTGTGTCAGTAGTGTGTCACGTTCAATGAGGTCAACCTTGGTAGTTGCTGCTTCAATATCCATAGCCTTGTATCCATGTGTTAAAAATCGCTTTCCCATCTCTGTTTGCTCTCGTACGCTGGGTCACTTACTATACATTTAACTCCCAGCAATTGACTAAATGGCAAGTTCTTAATGAGGCCGGGTTGACGGAAACTTAGACGATGCAGGAGATGATTCCTGTCTGTGTCCTAGCAGAAAAGATTAGTCATATAACCATTGGTTCCTGTTCTAATGTTCACATCAAGGAAGTGTATCTCAGATTTGGATGTTTCATGTCTGAATTGAATCCTAGGATCAATCTGATTCGGGTACCTAAAGAAACTCTCAAGATAAGAGATTCTATCTCCGTGCCAGTCAATATTCCAAAAACATCATGACTATATCTGATCCATAAGTGGATAGTCTTGTTCCAGATGGTATGAGTGAGTTATTCAGTTTCATATTCATATATAAAACACACACATTTTATTGAAGATTATTAACTTGAATGAAGTCAATTTGGGGTGCCCACCTTTCCTTTCCAATAAAAACATGGTGAACATGATTATTTATACAATAAAAAGAAAATCACAGTATTAATTCAAGTTAAAAAAATGCATACAGAATAACATATACAAGTGAATAATATCAATTATAATTACTTTAGCTATTTTCAAAAAAGAGTATACACATGAGATGCACGAAATCTCTCCCATTCAAAGATGGACGCTAGTTTTGCCATGTTTCCAGAGAGTTTCTTAGATACAGTCATTCTTGGATGACTGTATCTAAGAAACTCTCTTAGACTGGGCTAGGGGAAGGGAATGAGGGGATTATAACTGTAATGCTTTTCGAATGGAGATATATTTGAGGAGGTATACACAGACTCTCATTCAAAGCCCCTATTTGAAGGACTTATGTTAAAGCTCTTAAATTAATGACAATAGTTTAGGGTTAATGGTAGCGCTTTCAGTGCCACCTGATATCCCAAAACAAATGAAGGCATCCTGCAGGTGCCACAAGGGGCAAAGGGCGACCCCTTTTATGATCACCTGAGACAAAGGTTTGACCTGACATAACGGAGTATGCAGAGGCTCTTGGCCCCCTGACATGTCGCGTGTCCATTCTCTCCCAATTACCCAATAAGGCAGGGTGGGGGAGCAACTGGGGTGGAGCAAATCCCTTGTGACCTCATTGTAAGGACTGTGTATTAAAATCGGATTAAAAGCATCATATCTGTACATCATAAAGGGGATATCGGGTAGGACCATCCCCAGCAGGGCTTGTGGAGATGTCCTGTGAAAATCCGAACATGGAAGCCCATTGTCTCGCTGTTTCTTGGAGTTCGCGAACATGGCAAGTGAGCACACATTGAACTGCTAGTTATAAGGAATCAATTTCAGGTGTAAAGCATACGCCTCAAAAACTTTCAAAATCATGCTGTTATAAAAATAACAGTAAAAGCATAAATAAAAGAACAGTCTAAAAAAATGTGTGAGGATGGGGAACAACACTTTCAAAGTGTGCTGACATTTATTATGATTTTAATACCTGCAAATTTTGCCATTTCAGTGTTTTCCAGCGGTATTTTCTACAACAATATCTTTGCTTTGGACTCGTCCCTGCGTGCGAGCATTGCAGATACAATCTGGTTCGGGGTGTCCTGGCCGGGGCAGCTCATTCATAATGGGTGAGGGGACATAGACCCACCGGGTCTTGGCCCCCTCTCACCCATTATGGAGGAGTCAGCCCAGTAAAATACAAGCACTCCCTCAGCTATTTTTTTCACTTGAGGGAGTGCTCTTAACTTTGTTTCCCTTTCATAGTTAAATGTCCCCAGCCGCGAAAGCTCAATGAGCCATGTAAGGCTGGGGCTGTTTGCTTCCCCAGCCTCACATGGCCCATAGGAAATTCTGGATGGGGAACTGCATATCTGTATGTGCAAGGAGGTGCTCTCCTGGGCGTCTAGGGACCCACGCTCAGGCCCCTTGCACGCATGTGCAGGAACCAAGACACTTCCTGATTCCTGCTCATGCTTGCAGCAGGCTGGAGCACTAGAACCTATGGACCCACGTCAGAAGGTATGTTTGTTTATATTGATTTTCTTTTATTTAAATTATGTGTATGGATGCGTGCATACTTGTGTTGTTAGGTGAATGGATGATGATGGATGCTGGTGTGAATGAGAGAGTGCTTTTTGTGTTTATGTTCTGTAAATGTGTGTGTTTGTATGTTCGTTTATTTAGTATTTAAATATGTGTGTGGATGTGTGTATGCTTGTGTGTTGAGTGAGTGCATGATGGATGTTCATGTGAATGAAACTGGGTGATTGGTGTTTAGGTTGTGTAAATGTGTGTGTTTGTATGTTTATTACTTAAATATGTGTATGGATGCATGTATGCTTGTTTTTTGAGTGAGTGTATGATGGATGGTCGTGTGAATGAAACAGAGTGCTTGCTGTGTGTACGTTGTGTAAATGTGTGTGTTTGTATGTTTATTATTTAAATAAGTGTATGGATGCGTGTATGCTTGTGTTATGAGTGAGTGCTTGATGGGTGCTCGTGTGAATTAAAGAGTGCTTGCTGTGTGTATGTTGTATGTGTATGTTGTCTAAGTGTGTGTGTGTGTGTGTTTGTGCTAGTCGAAGATGATTTTGGCTAGTGGGGGTAGGAGGTTTGTATTACAAAGGCATTTAAAAATTACCAACCAAAATCAGCTCTCTGTCTGAGGTCCTGTGGGGCCCATGGGACAGGGATGGTATTTTGTTACTGGACATCTATGATAGATGTCTAGTAAAATAAATACCATACCAGCCCCCTTGTTCCTCCAGTCTTGCATACACACATATTCACTTTGATTGTGTGTGTGTGTTTTTGGCGCAGTGAGACCCCGGGGGATATGCATGGTATTTTTTTACTGGACAACTGTGATAGATGTCCAGTAAAAAATATCATCCTCGCCCCCTGGTCCCCCAGTGCCTGGCATACACACATAACCACATTGATTGTGTGCATGTGTGAGGAGGTTGTGACCCAGGGGAGAGGCGTGTCATTTTTTTGACTGGCAATCTATGATAGGTGGTTAGTAAAAAAAACATGCCTTACCTCAGTGCCCCCCAGCTCCTAGCAATCACACAATCACATTCATCATTATTGTGATTATGTCTGACTACAAGGCACTGGTACGACATGGAGCAGGCAAGGCATGTTTTACTGCGCGTTGTTGCTAAAGCTAGCAGGATAAGTGTTATTATGTAGCTAGACTTGCATTTTGATGCAGCCAGTCTAGCCATTTCTTATTGTGGTTTGGCATTTTGTATTGGTCATCTTTGATAAAGCAAGCAGGATTGGTGGTATTATTCTTACTGTGGCATGACATTTTGTATTAGGCACTTTTGGTAAAACAAGCATAAGTGTTATTATGTAGCTCGACTGGCATTTTGGTTTCATACTTTGGCATGCAATTATAATGGTAAAGCCGACTTGAGTATGTTCTTGTGTAGGGATGCTTCCGTATATATTGGCAGAACAAACATAGACATGTTTTCCTATGGTATCATTACTGACATTATACACAAAGCAAACATGAGTATGTTCTTATATATGAATAATAGGGTATAATGTTGCAGTCAGCATGGAGATGTATGGGCACAGCCAGTGTGAAATTTTTTTTATGCTGGCACATAATGTATGAAAAGGCATCATGAAAATGTGTTGGAGAAATGCTCCTGTGCACTGATGGTGACATGCATCTATTGGATTTTTTTATGAGTTACCCTACAAAACCCAATTGCAAACCGTTTGGCTTTTACCCCTTTTTCTAAAAAAGAATTCACCAGCCGTAACTGGCAATAGGCCAATGCCAAAATGAAAAATGCAAAATGCTAGTGTGGCCCAGTTGTTTTGGTAGGTTTGACATTGTAGCTGAATAAATATTCTTTAAATTGCACAATTTGTATTACATTTTTATCAAAAAACTCCTCATTGGGCACTATTCAAATAGTCCGTCACAAAAAGAAGGAATTGCCTTTTGTAACTGTGGGCCACTTTTTCATTGGTGCCTGAGGCAATGTTATGCCCCAGTCCACCCTGGATACAATACAACCAATCGTAATTTTGATGGCAAGAAAACACTTTCATAATGTTGTGGGTCCCAAAAACCAAAGAACTTTTTTTTATCAAAATGTGAAATCATATTTTTTTCTTTTTTTAAAGGAAACCAATTTATTCACCTTTTGATGCTTTAAACAACTGGGAAGAATGTGTAAGCAAGTTTTGTGTTTCATATAATAAAAACATTTGAAAGCAAGTATTGTGTTTCAAATAATAAAATTAATCGCTTTATTGTAATTACATAAATCAACCAGCCTCATCCGCACTTTGCAGCCTATATGTGTAAACGGCCTTTATGGCAAATACCAAGGTTAGCAGCGTCTAAACGGCCCTTGCGCCAAATCAACGGTACCACTCTGTCCATGCCGGAAAGGGCTCTACGGCCAAAGTCTTGCGCAAAAACAGCCGGTGGCAAAAGGCTCCTGCCAAAGCGTGGCGTACTGTTTCGATGCACCCAAGTTAAGTATTTTGGAATCTATATGTGGCATGGGATGAAGAGAAGGACATGACCGAATGTTAGACGTTTTTTGTTGACTGTTTTATATATTATACGTTTTCTGTGAATAAGTCACTTACAACAACAAGCTGAGCAAAGGGAAAAGGGTGCGAGTGCTACCAAACCTTAAATGAGTGCACTCCCTTCACTTAAATGTTAAATGTTGTTAAATGTTAAAGTTATTTGTACCGCGCACCGTTACCAACGGAGTTGGTCCCCAGGCGCTCTGGCGGATCTGTAAACGAGAATGTGGGATGGGTTAGTAGGTGAAGCGGGAGTAGGATATTGAGAGGAGTGGTGTTCTTTTGGCATCTTCAACTCGGTATACACCGGGTGCTGAGCTTTGGTGCGAGTATCGGATCAATGTCAGTCTTCGTGTGCTCTTGGTGTGGCTTATGTGTTGTTGCGGTGTTGTGAAGTGCGTGCGGGTTGTTGTGCGAGAGATGGTTGTGTGAGATTTCTGAGTGAGATGAGCCTGCAGAAATGCTGAGTTTTTTGTTAGTGGGCTGTATGAAGTTTAACATGCTAACATTCAGAACTCTGTCCAAGTGTGGCGCTCGCCAATCCTCCCATTCTCATCAGGGTGGGCGGAAGGGTTGTAAAGACTGGTAGGGGGTGTCTGTATTTCCGCTCTCTATATGGTAGAGAAGAGGCACAGGAGACCCCTGCCAAGATTCTCTATAAGGTAGCAATGGACGAGCAATCAAGGCCTAGCTTCTCAGGAGGTGATGCAGGCTGGTTCTTAAGTACAGTGTAGTCCCCGAACCCTCACAAAGGAATGTCCAACCACTGTATTACTGAAAACAGTCTTTATATAATTAATATTCAAAGGTATGTACACGATCACAATAACGCACTTTGTACTTGGAAGTCAATAATGATAAATATATACAATTCTAAAGTGGTACCACTAATGTTATCAAATCTCATTCATACCGGTTTCGGACAAAGTTGTCTCAGTTATTGTGTCAACCACCAGGTACTAGACACCCCCAACACAGAATGCATATTCGTCACACACTCTATTCACCCAGGTCCCACCCACAGGAGGTACCCACAACATACATCACCGGGAAGGCTCCAGCTAGTCTGGCCGGGCCTTCACAACAACACCATATATGGCATTTCCACCCAACAGCCAGTCAGGGGGAAGGGGCAGAGTCAGGGCTTCCCAGGACTTTGGGAAACCAAGGTAATGGGTAATAGAAAGCAAGAGGCCACCGGGGCCATCTTGTTTTCCATCAGGAATCAACTGATCCCAATGGCAGGGCCGGGGTATGCCAAAATGGAGGATACTCTGCACACCTGTCAAATTCAGCATGGAGCTGCCACCAGCCCATACCCTGCTCTGCGGCCACCCACAGGTGCCCAAAAACATACACTAGGGGCACAGGGTTGTACCCTCGCCCATGGGTGCCATAAGGGTATCCCATGGGTCCATTCACCAAACCAAAAAGAAAGAGAGCTGCACCGCCAGGAGTCCCACATGAACTCCTGCACGGAAAACACGACAGAACACACAATAAAAAGCAGTAAAGGACAAGGATACGGAGGCCCTGTCCCTCCGATGCATTTCCAGCATCACAGGGGTTATGCCTGGCGGGTTTTAGGTTTGTGTGAGGCGCTCCCTGTGCTGTTCAAACATGCTCTGTAAGTGTTCTGATTACTCCTTGCCGTTCTATTCTAGCAAGCTCTGTGGGTGTTCTAATGTGGATGGATTGATTAATGTGGGTTGGGTGTCTATTCTCCTCATTGGGTGCTGGAGCTGGTGTTGTGGTCTCCTCTCACAAACTTCCTATCTAAATGTGTCTGCTGGGGGTTTGGATATGGTACGTCCGGGAGTCATTTAAGGGCTTTCGTCTCGGTCTGAGTATGTGATCAGTCTATGGTTAACTCCTTTTGTGGCTATTTCTCATGATATCTTATGGTCTGTCGTGGGGTCCGTTCTTTGGGTTCTGTGTATGTCCATTTTGGGAGTGACCGAGGTTGGTGTTATTTTCATCGTTGCTTAAAGGGGTGGGTATTCTAATGCGCTGCTGTTGTAGTTACGTTGTGAAGAGCCATCATTTGAGGAGTTTCCTGAATTCTAGGTGGTTTGTTGTGTTCCGTATATTCTTCGGTAGGTCATTCCAGGTTTTCAGTGCCTGGTGAGAGAAAGAGGATCCTACGTTTTTTCTTCTGTTATAGGGTTTTGGTTCCAGGCGGATGTCGGTGCTTGATCTCAGTGTTCTTGTCGGTTGATGTAGGCGTAGTCTATCGCTTAGGAATTCTGCGCCTTGTTTGTGTATTGCTCTGTGCGTGATGCACATGGACTTGAACTTTATTTGCTGTTTTAATGGTAGCCAGTGTAGTGTTTTTAGTGTTTTTAGCAGAAGAGGAGTCTGGGTGCCTCATTTTGTATGTGTTGTAGTTTTTTTAGAAGTCGTTCAGGCGTGCCCAAGTATAGGCTATTGGCGTAATCTACTCTGGACATGATCGATGATGGTAAGTGGTAGGATCCTTTTTGCTGCTCGCAGGAGGAAGAAGAATTTCTTGAGTAGAGCGTTTACTTGTGGCTCTAGAGTGATGTTGTTATAAATCAGGAGCCAGAGGTTTTTAACAGTTGATGATGGTGCTGGTGTGGTACCGAGCTCTCTTGGCCAGGGTATGTAGCTGATGTCTCCTCCCTTTCCTTTTTTGAAACAATCATTATCTCTGTTTTGCCTGGGTTGATTTTGAGGTGGTTGAGATTCATCAAGTTGAATATATCACAAAGGCAATTCTCTAGTGTAGTGTTTTCTTCTCGGGTGTCTTGTATGTTGAAGATTCTTTGAGTACCGTCGGCGTAGTTGTAGCATGTGAGGCTGTGTTTTTTGATGAGTTTGATTAATAGGTACATGTAGATGTTGAATAGAAGCGGGGAAAAAGATGATCCTTGTGGTAATCCACACGTGGATTCTCTAGGATTGGACTTGAAAGGTTTCATCCATACGGTTTTGGTTATGTTTGTAAGGAAGGATGTCGTGGTTGACAGTGTCAAAAGCTGCGGATAGATCAAGGAGAATCAGGGCGGTACTGTTGTCCGAGTCTGCGTTCGTTTTTAGGTTGTCCCATATTGATTAATAGGTACATGTAGATGTTGAATAAAAGTGGGGAGAAAGATGATCCTTGTGGTACTCCACACGTGGAGTCTCTAGGATTGGACTTAAAAGGTTTCACCCATACGGTTTTGGTTATGTTTGTTAGGAAGGATTTGATCCATAGTAGGGCGGTGTCTGTTATTCCTACTCCTTTTAATCTTTTTATGAGGATGTCGTGGTTGACAGTGTCGAAAGCTGCGGATAGATCAAGGAGAATCAGTGCGGTACTTTTGTCCGAGTCTGCGTTCGTTTTTAGGTTGTCCCATATTGAGAGGAGAGCTGATTCTGTTCCTATCATTGGCCTGAAACCAACTTGTGCCTGGTCTAGTAGGCAGTGCTCTTCAATTAATACTTGGGTTATTTTGTAGCCGTACGTTTCTAGCAGTTTGGCTATGTAGGGTATGTTGGAAATGGGTCTGTAGTTGGATAAGTCCTCTACGTTTCCTGTTGTGTCTTTGAGTAGCGGCTTGATGTAAGCCAATTTGAAGGCCTGTGGTACTTTACCTGTTGAGATTGAGAGGTTGAGGAGATTCCTGTGGTATTCCATGGGGGTTCCTTGTTTGAGAATTGTTTTGTATATGTCCGGGGGGCAGGGTCTTCAGGAGAGCCTGATTTGTTGCTTTGGTTTACCAGTTTGCCGAAAGTCTCCACTGATATTTCTGGGAAGCTTCGTAACTTGTTTGGATTTTCCTTGTTGGTGTCGATGGGGTTTGAGGTATGATCGCTTGACCTGTTTTGTATGGTGTGTTGGATGGAAGTTATTTTGTTTTTGAAGTGGTCTCTTAGGTCATCGCAAAGTGTCATCAATGGAATTGGCGTGTTGTTGCAGCCTGGTGGGTTTTCTATTTCGTTTATGATTTTGAAGTGTTCTTTTTGGGTGTTTGGTGCTCTGAAGATTCGGTTGTCGTAGTGTTTCCTCTTCACTTTTTGTATTTCCTTTTTATATGAGCAGATCTGTTGCAGGAATTTCAATTTGTTTGCAGTGGTGTTGTTGGTCCTCCATTCAGATTCTCGTTTTTGTTTTTTTGTTTTCATGGCGCTGAGTAGTGGGGTGAACCATTTTGCTGTTGTTTTCTTATGTGATGGGGTGAAGGGCTTTTCTTTGGTGATGTCATCTAGAGTTGTTGCGACCCAGGTATGGAGTAGGGAAACTTTTTTGGCTAGGTCAGCTTCTTCCAAGGTTGTTGCTTGTGGTTTGCTGATTTTCAAGAGCTTGGTTAGGTTGGAGTTTTTTATGGTTCTCCAATTTCTTTTCATCATGATTGGTGGTTTTTCTTGTTACTTCTTTGTTGGAGCGGCTGTTGTGATTATGAATGGAATGATGAGGTGGTCTCTCCAGAGTATTTGAATTGGGGGTGCCATGGTGATGAAATCCTTGTTGGCGAAGATTGCGTCAAGTGTTTGCCTGGCTGAGTGTGTTGCTCCTTTGACTAGTTGTTGTAGCTTCATGGCTGCTAGTTGGGCAGTTAAGGATTTTTGTGTGGTTGTGGTTTCTTCGTCAAACCAGATGTTGAAATCTCTGAGGATGATCAGATGATTGTACTTGATGGCTAGGGTAGTGATTGCTTCCGTGAAGGCGTCTATGAAAGTCGCATCGTAGGTTGGTGGTCTGTATATCAGTATGAATTTCAGGTTTGTTTTGGGGTTTACTGATAGCCGTAGTATTAAGGTTTCGCATTTATCGATGTTTAGTGGATCTTCCATTTTGATGGCCAAAATCAAAAGTCCCCCCCCCCCCCCCCTCTTTTGGATTTCCTGTTTTCTTGGATGCATTTGAAGTCTTTAGGCAAGCAGTTGTTGAGGGTGATCTTGTAGTTGTCGTCTAGCCATGTTTCGGTTACAAATAGGATGTCTATGCCTCCTTCTGATAGGAGATCGTATATTTCGGTTGAATGTTTGGACATTGACCTTGCGTTTATTAAGTTACAGTGGATTCTCTGGGTGTGATTTTGTTTTGTGGTTATTCGTTGTTCAGGTTTGTAGTTGTCCCGTCGTCGTGTTTCCGCATTGATGTTGGTAGGATGAAGAACGGCGACAGCTGCTTCTTCATTGAAGCAGTCCAATAGGTTGATAACAGGGCTGTTTAATCATGGTGCTTCTGCTGTGATGATGCTCGATTGAAGATCAACGATGGCTTCTTCTTCATTGAGTCTTATTGTTAGGTCGGTGGTAGCATTGTTGGTTGTCGGGGCTTCGTCGTATTGTGTGGGATGTTGTGGAACTCGATGGTACCCCTCTGTTCTTGTCGTTTAAGAGTTAATGGGGTTGGAGTCATCCCACTATCTTGTTGAGTGCTCCCATCTTTTTTCCGGGTGTTTCTGGAAATTGTTTGCATGTCTCGAGGTTTCCATGTTGAGGTGTCGGTGATCTGTGGATGTCGCGAGATAAGGTGTGAGGTATAGGGATTTTTCTCGTACAAATTTTGTTCCGGTTATGACTGCGTTAGGCGTGTTTCCTGCCAATGAGGCTGCTCCTTCTGGGTTCTGTCGTTGTTGTGTGTTCGCGTCCCTTGTTGCACGATCTTGCTCTCTTTCTCTGCGTCCTTTTCTGGATCGGGCCATTTTTCAGTTCAAGGTGCAGTAGTTGGTCCTCTATGCTGTGTTGTGCAGGCGCAGTAATCTTGGTTTTTCCTTCTCTGGATACGCTAGGGCGCTCTCTGGCTCAGTCTGTCATTTCTGTCAGTGGGTAGGGTATGTTTCCTAAGGGTGCACTGTCGGGGAGGGTTATGGGCGTTAAATGGTCTGGTGGAATGGGACTCAGTTAAGCTAGGTAGTGATGGGATTCTGGGATTAATAGAGTACCGAAATAACACAGTTAGATTAGGGGCCCTGTATATTGGGAGAAAGGCTTACGCCTAAGATGCCGACAGAGTACTGTACCTAACACAGCTAGATTTGAGGCTCAGCCGAAACAGTGGAGCACGTAACCAATCACAGCTAGACTTGGGGGTCCTGCACCGTGGAAGAGAGGCCCATGCCTAGGAGAGCAACAGGGTATCAGACTAAACAACTATATTTGAGGGTCAGTTGAGACAGTACTGTATGATACCGAACACAGCTAGATCTGAGGGTCAGTTGAAGCAGAGGAGCATGATACCAAACACAGCAATATCAGGGGTTCCTGCACAGTGGACGTCTCCCTGAACCCGGTTCACTGCGGTGAGCTAGCCATGTAGGTTCAGGGGGGACATGTACTAGTTGAGGAGTGAGTTTGAGGGGCGCAGCTAGAACTTACTCCCTTAATGCAATCCGGCCACAGAAGTCCTGCTAGATTTGAGAGACAGGCCTCTCAATGCAATCTGAGTATCATACAATGCGATCTGGACACAAAACCCGACTGGATTTGAGAAACCAGTATAGTGGGAGAAAGGCCTATCAATGGAATCTAAACATTATACAATGCAAAATGGAGACATAATTCCTGGTAAACTGGAGAGACCAGTATAGTGGGAGAGAGGCCTATCAATGCAGTCTAAATATCATACAATGCAGTTTGAAGACAGATCCCCTGCTAAATTTGAGAGACCTGTATATTGGTGGAGAGGCCTTTCAATGCAATCTAAATATCATAAATTACAATTTGGAGACAGAACCCCTGCTAAATTCGAGAGACCTGTATATTGGGAGAGAGGCCTATCAATGCAATCTAAGTATCATACAATGCAGTTTGGAGACAGAACACCTGCTAAATTTGAGAGACCTGTATAGTGGGAGAGAGGCCTATCAATGCAATCTAAATATCATACAATGCCATTTGGAGACAGAACCGCTGCTAAGCTTGAGAGACCTGTATAGTGGGAGAGAGGCCTATCAATGCCATCTAAATATCATACAATGCAGTTTGGAGATAGAACCCCTGCAAAATTTGAGAGGCCTGTGTAGTGGGAGAGAGGCCTATTGATGCATATTAGATATCACTTAATGCAATGTGGACGTAGAAGCCCTGCTAGATTTGAGAGACAAGCCTATCAATGCAATCTAGATATCATACAATGCAATCTGGACACAAAAGCCCAACTAGATTTGAGAGACCTGTGTAGTGGGAGAGAGGTCTATCAATGCAATCTAAATATCATACAATGCCATTTGGAGACAGAACCCCTGCTAAACTGTAGAGACCTCTCTAGTGGGAGAGAGGCCTATCAATGCCATCTAAATATCATACAATGCAATTTGGACAGAACCCCTGCTAAGTTTGAGAGACCTATGTAGTGGGAGAGAGGCCTATTAATGCAATCTAAACATCATACAATGCAGTTTGGAGACAAAACCCCTACTAAACTGGAGACACCTGGATAGTGGGAGAGAGGCCTATCAATGCAATCTAAATATCATACAATGCAGTTTGGAGATAGAACCCCTGCTAAATTTGAGAGACCTGTGTAGTGGGAGAGAGGCCTATCAATGCGATCTAAACATCATACAATGCAGTTTGGAGACAGAACTGCTGCTAAACTGGAGAGACCTGTATAGTGGGAGAGAGGCCTATCAATGCTATTTAAATATCATACAATGCAATTTGGACAGAACCCCTGCTAAACTGGAGAGACCTGTATAGTGGGAGAGAGGCCTATCAATGCAATCTAAATATCATACAATGAAGTTTGGAGACAGAAACCCTACTAAACTGGAGAGACCTGTGTAGGGGGAGAGAGGCCTATCAATGCAATCTAAACATCATACAATGCAGTTTGGAGACAGAAACCCTGCTAAACTGGAGAGACCTGTATAGTGGGAGAGAGGCCTATCAATGCAATCTAAATGTCATACAGTGAAATTTGGACAAAACCCCTGCTAAATTTGAGAGACCTGTATAAGTCTATATAGAGGAAGGGGGTCTCTGCCTAGCTAGATTGGTACAGTATTAAATAATGATTAAGTTTGAGGGTGAGGGAAAGAGATGCAGAGGGGAGTAATCACTTTGTTTACTATGGGTTTGGTAAGTGGCTCGGAATCTAGGGTAGAGAAGTTGCTCTACTCCTGACCCAGGCCACTCCTACCTTACTGGTCCTTGTAGATGATGGTTGACAGCTGGCTACTGCTTCCCCTGCAGACACCTCTTGGAGCCGCCTCTGTTGGAGCCGCCCTTGGCCTTAAGGCCCTTTGCCACAGGGCTGCACGGCAGAAGGGCTGCCCTGGGAAGACCAGTGATGAAGGCTGGGAGGACCAATGAGTGCAGTGCTGAGCAGATCGGGAGGCGGGAGGGAAAGGAAACCAGGAAGAGGGTGCGGGGTGGGAGCAGGCTGCTTGGAGGTTGCAAAAGGCCTTGGGGCCTGCAGATATCTGAAAAATTAGGACGCTCCTAGTGTCAGGCGGAAACCTGTGCAGTTCCCTCTGGGACCACTGCAAAAGATTTAGGACTACAGGTGTTTGGCAGTAAACCCACTTGGTAGCAGTCTGTACCACACAGATTCACTTGGTAGCTGTGGCTGAGCAGTCAGACTTCCCTCAAGAAGAGTTAGGCAGTATGTGGAGTATACAATATAGGGCAATTCTACACAGTAAGACAAGCAAACACGCAACAAGGCTTCGGTGTAAAGATATAAAGGTATTTATTTATAACGACACATCTATAGAAAACACTCTGGTACTATCCCGGCAAACACTTCAATTACAATTACTCTACGAAGGAAACAGATCAATCCCTCTAACAATAGTTCGACAAGTCTAGGTTCTACCAGCATCACTTATTTGCAGACAGAGGTGTATGCTTCAACCTAGATGGCACTCTAGTATTTGTTAGGGCGAGAGAGAAAAATAAGCAGGTTACGAAATCAACACAGCTCAATACTTCACAGAAAAATGCAAGGCCAGAAGACAAGAACCACGATAGATCATAAAGTTCAGAGGCCAGGCCCACTCGGAGAGAGGCAAGGCGATATGTCCCAAAAAGTCTCTTAGTGGAAATGCGTTCGAGTCTTTGTAGCAAATTGTTATCGGAAGATTGGACCAGTTCAGAACAACACGCTAAAGAAAGCTTGGAGGCGACCCCAAAGGAAAGGAGAGGATTAAAACACCACACTCGATCCGGCAGAAAGGGAAGCCAGGCGGACACGGTACCTTGTTTGTGGAGAGACAGCTCCGGCGGGGGCAGTTGTTCCTGGTGGTGGATGCTCGTCGGGTCTTTGCCAAGAGTAGAGATGATCTTGTCGTCGAAGAAAAGTGAAGTCCGGTGCACCACCAGGGAAGAGACCAGCCGCGGAGTGCTCTGTCACAAGGCACCACCTTTTGGTCGCAGTGCAGGGGTAGTGGCTATCCGGTTGCCGAGGTGCTCTGCACGGGCAATTCGACCACTGCGTCCTGGAGTGAACAAAAAGCAAAGGGGACTGGTTGTTCCCACCAGTCAGGGGAAGAGACTCTCCGGCAGGGAGATCTCCTCTGTCGTCGGGAAGTGGCGAGTCGGTTCCGCAGCGCTCCACCGGAGGTGTCGTCGTGCAGGTCGGCTCAGCGTTACCCTCGTCGGATTCTTAGATCCTGTGGCGACTTCTGAAGATCCAGTCCCAAAAGCCCTGCTTTTATGCAGAAAACCCCCATTCATTCAGCCTAGCTGTCAATCAACACATGCTAAGTGGTGAGCGGGGAGGCTCACCACTTGGGCCAATCACACCAGAGTGCGACCGGAGTTGGCAAGGCAACTGGGTCCAGGGTGCCTAAACCCCCTCCCACACCCCTGTGGTAACCTAGACAGAATGGCACCACTTTGGAGGGTCTCTGTACAGAGCCCGCCAAAAGTGGAACAAAGGGCTCAACCTTTGGTTTAGGAGTCACAGAGACGAACACAGACGCCATTTTGATGGTATGTTGGAGATTAACGAGGAAAAGTATCAATCTCCAACAATGGGAAGAATCCCACAGGGTTATGTTCGGGGTCGAACATAACAAGTAGTTTCCACTGCCACCAGCCAAAACTCGACGAGGGGGGGACCGGACAGTGCCCCCTCGAATAACAGACCTTGGAGTAATCGAATTACCCCTACTAGTACGTCCACAATAGGATGGTTTGTACTAGTTCTGTTAGTAAATTTAGGTCTAGTAAAGCCAATGGTGAC
This sequence comes from Ambystoma mexicanum, assembly GCF_040938575.1. Taxonomy (NCBI): domain Eukaryota; kingdom Metazoa; phylum Chordata; class Amphibia; order Caudata; family Ambystomatidae; genus Ambystoma; species Ambystoma mexicanum. The sequence goes on along the minus strand of NC_090931.1, from coordinate 476,953,993 downwards.
TTTACATGCCCGGGGAGACAGTAGTCAGTCCCGGGTATGGAGTCTATGGTGGAGGTCCGCTAGGACGCCCCAGTGTTACGGCACATAGGGTGCGGTGTAACACACATAGCAAAACATATGAGACCCTATGGAGTAAAAGACCCCATAGCCCATAGAACACATTGACATTCAAAGGAATTACACACATTCATGTCCGAGTGGGAGAAAAAGAGTCTCACTCTTGGCAGGATGGAAAAAAACAAACTCCCGAAATCCAGCAAAGCTGCTGGGGACTCACTAGGTTAGGAAATTCAGCCTAAACAGAGAATTCTCCCTAACACCTAGGAGGGCACTATTCACCATGATGCACCAGCTACCAAAAGTGCACGCGAGAGCTGCCGAGGGATAGGCAGTGCTGCAGGAAGTTATTCAGCCAATAACGGGAGGTGGGCGGGCTGGGAGGCAGGTGGGGAAGGTGGGAGGAGATGCAGAGGGGCTCAGAGGAATCGGGCAGGCCCGCGGGGTTGGGGGCTCAGACAGGGGCTACAGGTGAAATCAGAGGCCCAGGAGGGTCTGAGTAGAAAGCACTACTCACCACGATGCGCCAGCTACCAAAAGCGCACGCGGGAGCTGCCGAGGGATAAGAAGAGCTGCAGGAAGTTATTCAGCCAATCACAGGAGGTGGGCGGGCTGAGAGGAGGGTGGGGAAAGTGGAAGGAGATGCAGGGGGGCTCGAAGGAATCGGGCAGGCCCGCAGCGACTGGGGGCTCAGACAGGGGCTTCAGGTGAAATCAGAGGCCCAGGAGGGTCTCAGTAGAAGGCACTGCTCACCATGATGCGCCAGCTACCAAAAGCACACGTGAGAGCTGCCGAGGGATAGGCAGTGCTGCAGGAAGTTATTCAGCAAATCACGGGAGGTGGGCAGGCTGGGAGGCAGGTGGGGAAGGTGGCAGGAGATGCAGAGTGCCTCGGAGGAATCGGGCAGGCCTGCAGGGGCTGGGGGCTCAGACAGGGGTTACAGGTGAAATCAGAGGCCCAGGAGGGTCTCAGTAGAAAGCACTACTCACCATGATGCGCCAGCTACCAAAACTTAAGCAGCATAGAGGGGTGTAAGGCATGAGTAATCAAACCATCGTTATCTTCACAGTTGTCTATTGACCTTCCTAATGTGCTCAAACAGCAATTCCAGAAACACAAGTATTACACAGTCAATAGAAGTTTAATTTTACCCGTTACCACATGTCTTTAATTCACAATTGAATTTATTTAAGTTGTCCCTAGTTATATGCGTTGAGTGCAGACCACGTCCCAGGTGGCAGTGGAGTACTGTATGGAGATCTGGATGTAATACATATAGTTGAGGCTAGGCATATATATGTTGTGGGATACATATAGTTGGGACTAGGGAACATATATGTTATACTATGCAAGGGCACAACAAAAGCTACATTTTCAGGGGGGCTAACTGGTGATGGGAGGCCACTTAATAAAACTGGGCGGGGCTAACTTGAAGGCTTCACCCCCTCTGTTCTACCCCCATGGGTCGTCTGGTGTCGACAGCAAATATCAAATGGTACATTTTAAATTGCAATATGCTAGCAAGAATGAACATTTTAATGATTTTGAATACATTATTTAGTTGCATTGATAATTTATATATCCCATGGACAGCAATTTTTGAAAAAAATTCTTGAGATAAAAAAGTAAATTGTACACCATAACACTTGTACATATAAGGTCATGCCACTGTGATAAATGGCTAGACTGACTGAACCAAAATGCCAGTGTAGCCATGTAATAACAGATGCCATGCCTATTTATTATAGAGGCCCGTAAAACAAATATATAAGGCTATGCCACAGTTATATGTGACTAGACTGACTGTACCAAAATGCTATTCTAGCCACATAACACATATGCCAGAGAAAAAGAAAGTGCACACATGTGCACCCTACCCTCGGATGTCAAAGTACACATAAGGTGGTAATAAATTGGCTTGCATCTGTGGGGAGGGGGCTGATGTGAGCATTTGTTTTTTTCTGAGGCAGCTGGACATGGAAGTCTTGAAAGTAGCAGCTTTAAAGTTTCACTGTGTTTGTAACAGTACATTTTTCTAACTGCACATACAGAGTAAAACGTTAACGCCGGCAGTTTCAGAAAAGGCTTCCCTCCTCACCTCTCTGCCAACAGCAAGTGCGCATATCAGCCTCTTCGAGGGGTGCATCTAGGTTAAGATTTCGGGGGTTGGTGCTAACCCTTCAAATGTTGGGAGATGTGCGAACTTCAGACTTCAGACAACTTACTTGTGTGGTCGCATCTAATTTCTTTACACATTCCAATGAGACATATTCTGGTGAAGCTTGAGTGTTAAAGGCAGCCAACTCTTCCCATTATCTCTGAAACACCCACTTAAGGGCTTCTGTGAGAATGGGTCGTCTCCTGTCCATTCTCTACCCTTCCAGGCACTCCCCTGGCATTTAAGTGCTAACTCCACATCACAATTTCAATTGCCTATAAATGTATGCATATGAATGCAGGTGCTGACAGTGAAATGCTTTATGTTAGTAATTGCAGGGCCTTTGTTAGCAGCAAGCCCAGATACCATTTAATGTGTTCTGTTCTGTCCGGCCAAGGCTCTGAAGGTCATTCAGGTCAACATGTCCCCCAATTTCGAGTGATGGGGGGTGGTGGGGCTAGAACCCGATCAGCTCAATGGTGTTGCGCCACTACTACTATGTAGCATTTGTAAAGCGCCAACGTCACTGGGATGACATCAAACCGTTGTGGTGAGGATATCTGTTTTTCCAAAGGGTCGTGCTGCAGCATAACATTACACATCAGGAAGTACATTAGATAACAAACAATATCTTTAGCAGGGAAGACTAGACACGTTCAATATAAGCAAGCAATATGCATAATTACTATGCGCCAGGTTGGAATGGAATGTTTGGTCGCCTATATTCAGGTCATCTTGGTCGAATGTGCGAGGAGTCACAAAGCGGCATAGCTCAGCCAGTCGTGAGGAAGCGCATGAAAATGATGAGCGCAGTGCCAATTGATATCAAATCATTGGATTCCAGTGCAGCAGGTTGCAGCTGTGGTCTCTACATGGGTAGGAACAGAATTCTGTTCAGAGCCTACATCCATTGCACATTGTTTAGCATAGTCACCATAAGAAACATCACATAGCGTTAGTTAGTATCGCATAGCCTCATGGCATAGTGCAGCGAACCAGCACGTGACATAGCATAACAGACCATGATTAGCAAAACAACATAACATAGTACCATAGAAAGACAAACATAAAATACAGTTCATAGCACAGCAAACTGCCACAGCGCAGCATAAAAATACCTAGCAACATAGTTTGTTTTTTTCGGCAATGGTATTAACCTAAGTATACTACAGTATCGACGCATAAACTAGCTTTACAACGTAGCTTAAATACACATCTATTTTAACAGCGAGGAATTCCATGCAAAATAGCTATATCAAGGCCAGACTGCACAGGGTTGTGTGCATTACAGAAGTGTAGCTCAATAGTGGGCTGTGTATGCTACATGACTGCGGCTGTATTGTAAGTTTGTGTGTGTTACACAAGTGTTCCTGCAAAGAGAGGCGTGTATTATAGTAGTTATTTGTTAACCACATGGCACTATGACCCATGGGTATGTAAGCACTTTGCTAGTCCAAAAAGATCACGGATTGAGTTTCTAACAAGAGAATCTTGATTTGTTTTGTCGGGAAGGTCAGTAAGTCAGTAATGCCTCGGACTTCTGGGGGCAGTGAGTTCCATCGTTTAATTACATTCATGGTGCAAGCCCACCCCATGCCATGGACTTGTTTAAAGTGTGGCACATGGAAGAGAAGAAAAGCACTGATCGCAAGAGGGATTGTACTTTGACATTCGATTCTTGATTTAACGGGGCGTCTTCCATAGAATGTTTTATGGGCTAAAGTTAGAAGCTTAAAGGAATGGTTCGGTAAAACATTTTTATTGCCCCTAAGGGTCAGTCATGTGTTTTTAAGCCTAAATCGTTCGATTTCAGAAAAATTTCCTATGGACCTTACCCGAGTTTTCATCCATTAAACGCACACGAAAACAGGCATCAGGGAGCTGCCATTTTGTGATAATCCTATCATTTCCCCCATCGCCCTGGCTGACCTGCTTTTGCGGCACTAAATCATATCCCCCGCCCCTGAGCCTGTCATCAGCAGATGCGTACCGCCCATTTCACAACGCCAAAGCATGTCTCGTGTCAACATTCGCTGCGCTTCAGCTAATGACGTGTCACCATGGAAATGGCAGAACGCCTCTTTCCTCAATAAGTATAAACAGACCGTTTCACAACACACAGCAGCAGATTTTCGATTCCATTCCTGTCTCTGTGTTACTTTGAGTATTCTGTGACTCGTTTCTGAGCTCTGGTCAGCTACCTTTGTTGCTTGTAGCCCGTGTGAACAGATACCAGTACCACCGCTATAAATTATTTTTGTTTGTTTAACACACAATGGCTACAATAATGCCCTACATGTACGAGTTCGATTATACCGAGGAGGAACTACTGGAAAGGGAAACACGCAAAAACGATGGGTCTTCGGACGGCAGTTGGGAGGACGATTCTACAGCTGAAGAGCCTGGACCTAGTCGCATGGCCGGTGTTTCCACCTGGTGCACATGCAGTCGGTGCGAGCTAATGCCAACCGAGGACGAGAACTGCTGCTGCTGTGAAAACTCGGGATGCGTGGCCTACATTTCGGAAGGTAAGCCACGACCGCAATGCATCACCGAGCTGCCACACTTCAGGGCAGCCTGCCTCACACGGTCTGTGTTGAGGATAATGATGGTGCTTATGCACGAACTTCGCGCAACTGTTCGTCCTCGTAATCCGAGTAACGTGTAAGTATACTCTGCTTGTCATGCCACTCCTATTTCATGGTCTTCTACTATATCCAAAATTACATATACATATCATTGTAACGCATGAAAGTCGTTCAATGGTGTTCAGTGTCTAGATAGCATTTGTCAGAGCATAAACAAACGTTTATTAAACTTATCTTGGTCATTTAAAAACAGTTTGTTTCATTCCTTTTCACAGGTGGTACATGCTGGTGGCCCATCGTTCCTTTACATGGTGGCTTCAAGGGAGGCTTGGACACCGCGTTCGAAGAGTAATACGCCTGTGCCGTTCGTGCCATAAGAGAAACGTTCCCAAGTGACAGCGGTCAGTACAGGGGATTTTCTCTCACTGTGCTGCAACCTGACCTGTACAATGTGTAAAGTCTTGTATTTTTGTGTCATCAAAATAAGATACAAAATAAAACACCACATATATTTTAACAACGGTTGTTTCAATTTTTTAAATGAATCAAGTGTATCTCCATTCAAGGATGTACGTCAGACATCTGTGCTCCGAATGGGTGAATGTCAGGTCGCTGTGAAGCAGGGTGGTCACTATCTAAGCTAACATAATATATTCTCAATAATGCACGCAGGTATTGAGGACACGTTTGTGGAGATGAACGAGCTATGTGCTTAGTTCAGGCTGGTTCACATGCAGGACAGTGATCGAAGAGGAAGCCTGATGTGTTACATTTATTAGCTGTTTCAAATACCTCTGGAGTTTTCCAGTCAGAGTGGGAACGATGGTGGGGGCCATGTGCTCTGCGCAGTGAGGACTGGTCACCAAGATAGAGTGGAAAGGGGGTACAAAAATGGATGCCCCGTGTCCTGCTCAGTGGTCCCATCTACGCGAATGTCAATCAAAGTTAACATCACATAAGGGCAAAGGGCGAACCCACTACTGGAGGCACTTGGTCCGAGTTTCTACTGACAAGTAAAGGATGAGAGGGGCCTGATGGCACCTCGCTCCCACACACTTGCCTGCCTGCCCACCGGCCCATCCATCCCACCTGTCACGCTTACCGGGAGACCGGGGTTCGTCACACACGCTTTCCCTTCCTAGCGCCTCTATTCGCGCTTCCGCGCTTGGGGAGGCGCCGGAGGGAGAGCTTCAGGGACCTGGGCTGCAGCTCCTCGGCGCATGCACAGGAGACCGCGATCACGGTTCCGCACATGCGCCGTGGATTGGTCACCTGGGATTGGAGGGGCTTGCTGCCCATAAAGGGAGAGTGAGGATCGGGAGCAGATCGCGTCTCAACGCGTTCTGTTCCTGATCGTGTTACTCGCTCACCCTTTGTTCCTGCGCCTGACTTGCTCTGCTCAGCCCTTCTGGGGATCTGGGGATCTCCCTTGTCCTCTCCTTGCCAGCTTCCTGCTTCTCCCCGGGTTCCCCTGGATTTTCCCTTTGTTTCCCCTTTGGTTTGCTGGGGTTCCCTGCCTTCCTGGTCTCCTCTCCCAGCCTGGTCCATGTCAGTTCTCCCATCTTCCGAGGTTCCCCCACCTTTAGCCAGGCTAAGTATCCCTGCCTTGACTTTCCCTTTTCTCCTACTTTGTGCCAGCCTGAGCTCTGTGGTCATTCTTCCAGTGCCTTCTCCTGGTATTCGCCTCAGCCATCCTTGGACTCTTGAGCTTCTCAGTATTCAGCATCTCCCTGGTGAATATCCGGCCATTTTTCAGACTCTTGAGCACCACAGCACCCAGTGTCTTCTCCTGGAGCACGCCTTTGTCTTCTTTGGACTCTTGAGCACCCCAGCATCCAGTGTCTTCTCCTGGAGCACGCCTTTGTCTTCCTTGGACTCTTGAGCACCACTGCATCAGCGTCTTCTCTTGGTATCGCCTCTGTCATCCTTGGACTCTGGAGCTTCATCACTTCAAAGACTTGTTCCTTCAACCTCTCCTGCCTGTGCTTGCACAGTCCCGACATCACGGAAATCAGGAGAGAGCAGCTTGTGACGTTGGGAATCGGTCCATCTTTTACCCAGTACCCATTCTGGGTGGAGGAGAGGCTGGTTTCTCGTGTCACCAATTCTTCTCGTCAGTCTGGCTGCCCCATCGAGATCAACCAAACATACAGGTACGCAACATTCACGTGACTCACACCTTAACAGATTGAGATGCCTACCTTCCGATTTGGAGATGGAAGACACACAGGACCTGCGGAATGAGTTACAAGCCCTCAGAGCAGAGATGACTGCCTTACACCAGGAAAACCAAGTCTTACGTTAAATCGTAACTCAAGGGGCAGGGAGTGCTCCTTAGGCTGAGAGTTCTTTGGCTCATACTACCCCAATCAAGTTTGATGGAGACTCACGTCGAGTAGCGGAATTCTGCAATCACTGTCGAATCCATTTTCTCTTCAGGTCGACCCATTTCAATAACGATAAAGCCAAGATCGGATACATTTTGGGAAATTTAACTGGGAACGCTCTCGCCTGGGCAACACCTTTTGTGGCTACTAACAGTCCCATTTTGAATGATTTTGCTGCTTTTGAGAAGACATTCCTGGAGGTTTTTCAGATGCCCAATCTGGCTGCCGTTGCGCAAAATCAGTTGATGGACATCAAGCAGGGAAGTGCCGACATAATAACATACATCAGTTGCTTCCGCCTACTGGCTACTGACTCTCAATGGCCTGAAATCACACAGAAGACCCTGTTCCGCCGGGGGTTGAGGGAAGAATAAAAGGATGAATTGCTCCACATCCCCGAACCTGAGACCCTCCAACTCTTAATCAATCAGGTGCTCCGAATTGATCAGAGATTAGCTGAACGAAAGGCTGAGAGACGTCGGTTTGAAAGAGTCAGTTCTAGAACGGCCAGTCTTCCCGCCAGAGCTTTCGGTTCGGCGGAATCTGGACCTGAACCTATGCAGTTGGGATCTGTGAGGGGGCCTTTATCTGATGAAGAAAGGAGGCGAAGAAGAACTTTACGCCTATGTCTTTACTGCGGCGCTGCTGGGCACTACCTGGGAACGTGTCCTTTACGACCTCAGAAGAAGAAGACGGGAAACTAGAGGATCTGTCGTGTAGAGGAGAGGCAACGACAGGTCTCACCCCTTTTTCAGACCTTTCCACTTCTTGTTCAATTCTTCATCCCATGCAACCAGCTATCTTACTAACCCTGAAGCTCCATATCCAATTGCCTGGTCGGACTCTAGAGGTTTTTGGGCTGTTGGATAGTGGGGCATCTGGCAATTACATTGATGAAACATTCGCAAACATCAATAAGATTCCCCTTCTACCCAGACACTCTGCCCTACCTGTGGAAGTTATCGATGGTACTCCTTTATCTTCAGGACTGGTTCGTCTGCACACTGTAGGGTTAACTCTTCGGATCGCCGACCATGTGGAAGAGCTTGCTCTAGATGTTATCAAGTCTCCCACCTACAAGTTGGTCTTGGGGTTACCTTGGCTCCAGCATCACAATCCAGTCATCAATTGGAGGACTCATACCTTGACCTTCACTTCCACCTCTTGCACCCAGAAATGCAGCCTGCCAGTCCAGACTCAGGTTTCTACGACGGCCCTGGAATTTCGTGGCAAGGGGGTCAGTCTTTGTTCTACTTTCCAGATTCCTCCAGAATATGTCGACTTTGAACAGGTCTTTGCTGAACCAGGAAACATACCCCTGCCACCTCATCGGTCGTTCGATTGTGCCATAGAATTGTCACCTGGTGTTGAGATTCCCCATGGTAGACTGTATGCTTTAACTCAGGAAGAGAAAGGAGTGCTACAGGATTACTTGTCGGACTGTTTGAGTAAGGGATACATCACTCCATCCAAATCACCTGCAGGATTTCCCCTATTTTTCGTAAAGAAGAAGGAAGGCACTTTGAGACCTTGTGTTGATTACCGGCAATTGAACGATATTACTAGTAAGGACCGGTACCCACTACCTTTGATTCGTAGGATTCTAGAAACCCTGCACTGGGCCAGGATCTTTACAAAGCTTGACTTACGAGGGGCCTATCATCTGGTTCGCATCAAGAGTGGCGATGAATGGAAAACTGCATTCAAGACACCTTCTGGGCACTTTGAATACAGGGTGATGCCTTTTGGTCTGTGCAATGCCCCTGCGGTTTTCCAACGGCTGATGGATCACATCTTCGGAGACCTAATTGGAATTTCAGTCTGGATCTATCTGGATGATATACTTGTCTTTTCCAGATCTAGGGAGGAACACATAAGCCATGTATGAGAGGTCCTCCATCGTTTATCTCTCAATCATCTGTTCGCCAAGGCAGAGAAGTGTTCCTTTCATCAATCGAGAATAGAGTTCCTGGGATTTGTGATCAGTCAAGCTGGCATCGAGATGGATCCCAAGAAGGTCCAGGCTATTCAAGAGTGGAAACAGCCTCATGATGTAAGGTCCTTACAATTCTTTTTGGGATTTGCCAACTTTTACAGGCAATTTATTCCTCATTTCTCTCAGATCACGGCACCTCTCACTAGACTGACTAGCAGTAAGATTGCTTACTTGTGGGACTCTCATGCCACGCGAGCATTTGACACCTTGAAGTCAGCCTTTATGGCCGCTCCGATTCTACGTCATCCTCAGGACGAACTACCATTCATTGTCGAGGCGGCCGCTTCGGATTTTGCTGTAGGGGCTGTTCTTTTGCAGAAGGATCCCGCTACTTCGGTTGAACATCCAGTGGCCTACTTCTCTCATAAACTGAGCCCTAGTGAGAAGAACTATGCTGTCATTGAAAAGGAACTATTGGCAATTAAGACCGCGTTTGAGGAGTGGAGACATCACCTGCTGGGAGCCCGCTTCTCTATTGAGGTTCGTACTGATCACCGCAATCTGCAGTACTTGCGCTCCTTGCAATGTCGAACACCACGACAGGCCTGGTGGGCCTTCTTCTTTTCTCCGTTTGTGTTTCATGTCACTTACATCCCTGGATCTTTGAACCTAAGGGCTGATGCCTTGTCTCGGTCCTTGGAGACGGAGAAGGAAGAAGGTCACTCCAGTCCGGCTCAACCACTGATCTCTTCTCATCATTTTTTATTGACTTTATCACCACTCTTGCAGTCGATATCAGATGCCACCCGGATAGATTCTAGGAGGTCAACTCTACTTCAACAGCCTTCAATATCCAAACATCATGGCCTTCTATTCTTCTGGAGAAGACTGTACATTCCCGAGGGGGAGATTCGAGATGGCATATTGCACGGCTTCCATGATTCCCCTATTGGGGGTCACCGAGGGATTCGGGCAACACCAGAACTGCTATCTCGACAATTTTGGTGGTCTGGCTGGGCTGGTGAGGTCCGAAAGTATGTGGAAACCTGTCCGGTTTGTGCTCAATACAAGGTTCCCAGACAACGTCCTTTGGGATTACTTTTACCTACAGAGTTGCCACCATATCCTTGGCACACCATCGCCACTGACTTCATTGTTGATCTTCCTCCCTTGGATGGGTACACTTGTATAATGGTCGTTGTGGACAGTTTTACAAAGTACGCCCATTTCATTGCTTTCAAGAAGATACCTACTGCTGCCCAGATGGCTACGGCCTTTTTGCATGAAGTTTATCGGTTACATGGCCTTCCTGAGAAGATCATTTCTGATCGTGGTGCTCAATTCCTCTCTTCTTTCTATAGCAAGGTGTGTGGCCATCTTGGTATCCGCAGAGCCATGAGCTCTGGTTATCATCCACAGTCCAATGGTCTCATGGAGAGAACGAATCAGACGCTGGAAGCATACCTCCGTTGTTTTGCAAATGCCACGCAGACCAATTGGATGGCGTATCTGGACCTGGCCGAGGTGTCCTACAACAATTCCACCCATTCTTCCATTGGAACCAGTCCTTTCTATTGTTCGACGGGTCAGCATCCGAAATTGATACCTTTCCATCCTGTGCCGTCCAGCACGGTTCCTTCCGCTGATGCCCTGATTTCGGCTGTCCAACAGCAGCACGAGTTGGCACACAAGTCATTGGAGGCTGCCCAAGACCATATGAAGTCTCAGGCTGACCGGAGGAGGAGAGTGGAACCTGATTTCCAGGTTGGGGATAGGGTTTGGTTGTCCTCTAGAAATCTGCCACTTCGCAACTTACCGGTTAAGTTGGCTCCCCGGTATTTTGGCCCATTTAGGATCACCAAGCGCCTGTCCTCTGTGGCTTTTCGTCTTCAGCTGCCTCGTTCCTGGCATATTCATCCTGTTTTTCATGTTTCCCTTTTGAAGCCCTATGTTGTTGACCCCTATGGTCGTGCCAGTCCTCGCCCGGCCCCTGTTCTAGTACAGGGAGTCCTCGAATTTGAGGTTCAGAAGATATGTGATGCCCGCTATCGCAGGGGGGTGCCCCATATTTTGGTGGATTGGAAGGGCTACCCGGCCTGTGATCGCACTTGGGAACCTTACCGGCATGTGCACGCCCCACGTCTTGTGCGTGAGTTCTATCGTCGGTTTCCTTGGAAATCTGGGGCTCTGGCCCTTCCTGGGAGGGGGCATAGTGTCACGCTTACCGGGAGACCGGGGTTCGTCACACGCGCTTTCCCTTCCTGGCGCCTCTATTTGCGCTTCCGCGCTTGGGGAGGCGCCAGAGGGAGAGCTCCGGGGACCTGGGCTGCAGCTCCTCGGCGCATGCGCAGGAGACCGCGATCACGATTCCGCGCATGCACCGTGGATTGGTCACCCGGGATTGGAGGGGCTTGCTGCCCAAGCCTCGCTCTGGGTCTGCCGGCGCCCGGCGACAATCAGCTTGTGTTCCAGGCCTCGCGGGTGCCGGCGGCCCATAAAGGGAGAGTGAGCATCGGGAGCAGATCGCGTCTCAACGCGTTCTGTTCCTGATCGTGTTACTCGCTCACCCTTTGTTCCTGCGCCTGCCTTGCTCTGCTCAGCCCTTCTGGGGATCTCCTTTCCCTTGTCCTCTCCTTGCCAGTTTCCTGCTTCTCCCCGGGTTCCCCTGGATTTTCCCTTTGTTTCCCCTTTGATTTGCTGGGGTTCCCTGCCTTCCTGGACTCCTCTCCCAGCCTGGTCCACGTCAGTTCTCCCATCTTCCCAGGTTCCCCCACCTTTAGCCAGGCTAAGTATCTCTGCCTTGACTTTCCCTTTTCTCCTACTTTGTACCAGCCTGAGCTCTGTGGTCATTCTTCCAGTGCCTTCTCCTGTTATTCGCCTCAGCCATCCTTGGACTCTTGAGCTCCTCAGTATTCAGCATCTCCCTGGTGAATATCCGGCCATTTTTCGGACTCTTGAGCACCACAGCACCCAGTGTCTTCTCCTGGAGCACGCCTTTGTCTTCTTTGGACTCTTGAGCACCACAGCTACCAGTGTCTTCTCCTGGAGCACGCCTTTGTCTTCCTTGGACTCTTGAGCACCACTGCATCAGCGTCTTCTCTTGCTATCACCTCTGTCATCCTTGGACTCTGGAGCTTCATCACTTCAAAGACTTGTTCCTTCAACCTCTCCTGCCTGTGCTTGCACAGTCCCGACGTCACGGAAAACAGGAGAGAGCAGCTTGTGACGTTGGGAATCGGCCCATATTTTACCCAGTACCCATTCTGGGTGGAGAAGAGGCTGGTTTCTCGTGTCCCCAATTCTTCTTGTCAGTCTGGCTGCCCCGTCGAGATCAACCAAACATACAGGTACACAACATTCACGTGACTCACACCTTAACACCAACCCCCTCTATCAAAGGCGGGTCGCACCCGGGGATGAGTGCTGGCATTGGGGGCTGTCACGGGCGCAAACGGTCAAGGTGCCAAACAGCATGTACACTTCAAAAGGTATCCACGCCCAGGGGCCATCGCTCACATGGCCTCCTCAGACCCCGTGTCTCCAGGCAGGCCTCCCCTGAGGCAGGCCGCCCCCCTGCAATCCACATAAGTGTGTCTCCATTCAGCAGTCTTCCTGTGCCTTATCTGCACGCCCCAGGCCCATCCATCCTACCCCCTCTATCAAAGGCGGTTCGCACCCGGGGATGAGCGCTGGCATGGGGGGCTGTCACGGGTGCAAACCGCCAAGGTGGCAAACAGCATGTACACTTCAAAAGGTATCCCACGCCCAAGGGCCATCGCTCACATGGCCTCCTCAGACCCTGTGTCTCCAGGCAGGCCTCCCCTGAGGCAGGCCGCCCCTCTGCAATCCATATGAGTGTGTCTCCATTCAGCAGTCTTCCTGTGCTCTATCCGCACGCCCCAGGCCCATCCATCCCACCCCCCTCTATCAAAGGCGGTTCGCACCTGTGGATGAGCGCTGGCATGGAGGGCTGTCACGGGCGCAAACAGCCAAGGTGCCAAACAGCAGGTACACTTCAAAAGGTATCCCACGCCCAGGGGCCATCGCTCACATGGCCTCCTCAGACCCTGTGTCTCCAGGCAGGCCTCCCCTGAGGCAGGCCGCCCCCCTGCAATCCACATAAGTGTGTCTCCATTCAGAAATCTTCCTGTGCCTTATCTTCACGCCCCAGGCCCATCCATCTCACCCCCTTCTATCAAAGGCGGTTCGCACCCGGGGATGAGCGCTGGCATGGGGGGCTGTCACGGGCGCAAACGGCCAAGGTGCCAAACAGCATGTACACTTCAAAAGGTATCCCACGCCCAGGGGCCATCGCTCACATGGCCTCCTCAGACCCCGTGTCTCCAGGCAGGCCTCCCCTGAGGCAGGCCGCCCCCCTGCAAACCACATAATACCACGACATACACACGTCATTCATTCACAAACACACCCCTGTTTCTAATACTTTATAAACCACTTGATATGTCTCATGAGAACATCTTTGTGCTTTGCAAGTCAACTCCTGAACCTTCTACCTGAGAAGCACTGAGATCTATGCTAATCTGCTCGTCGTCGTGCTATCTGTGACCGCTTCGAGCAAACTCGTCAGTGTGCTACCTGTGGCCATCTACCTGTTCTCCTGCAACATACTGCTCGGCCTGCTGAATCTAACTGTTTGTTGGTCAAGGTAAGGCCATGTATCCTAGTCATATTTCGGTCATTTTTACATTTCTATCTATTTGTGATTACAGTACGCAATAGTGCTATGGTCATTGGTCTCATTGCTATTGACTTGAGTTTCAATTGTTATGCTAGCAATAGATCTATTTATTTTCATCTGTGTCACTTGTCATCGAATTGCATCCTTCGGGGGTCCAGTCTATAATGTAAGCATGTTCCCTTCTCGTGCAAGACAGAACATCCAAGGGACGAGTCACATGATCAGAGTTTAGTCACATCATTTAAAAAATGTCTGTAACTTATGCAAATACTAAGCCGCACATGATGAACTGGTATAGTTCTGGCGACCAAAACAAACCTTGCATTGAACACGGTATGGTTCATTTACTTTTTTATGACATTTTTATTCATCAAGGTTTTATAATAATCTTGATATTTACTTTTCTGAATTTTCAACAATGCCTGCCTGTTCGATTAGCGGTTGCCCTTCGAAGACCCATGCTAAATCTGAAGGCACTACAATGCATGTATTCCCTAAAACTGTTGATCGAATAAGAGAATGGGTCAGACATTGCGGATATCCACCGGAAGAGCTTGAAAGTAGAGTCCAGCAAGTCTTTGAGGACAAGAGGGGTGATCGATACCGCATGTGCAGCCGCCACTTTTCCTCAAACATGTACGCCACATCTTGGGTAACAAAGAAGAATAAACGGCGAACGACACGAAAATTGCTCGCAAACGCTATTCCAACTCTATTTGTCCACATTCTGCCACTGGTGAGTCAAGTGTCCGGATTTAGCTTTAGGCCTTGCGGTAGTGTGTAGGTAGCCAAATGGATTCATTGATATTTTAGGTGTTGTGTCCCTTGTAATACTTTCGATATTGATGTGAGTGTATAGCTTTTTGAATAATGACATTTATCAATAAATTATTTTTCGATTTTATAACCCCCAAGGGAAATCTATTTATGGGCAGAGGGAACTATGCTATATTGCACATTTTCAATAGCATTATTCTCAAGCATTCTGTCGGGTTACATGGCAATTTTTTTATATTTGCATTTCATTATCAAACAATAATTTACCTTTACAACTGCTTGACTATGCACTGAATCTGAAGCAAGAACATTCTACATCCGTGACGTGCCCGCAGTTATCAACCACCTCTAGCGCGTATCAGGTAATCATACTTGGCTATTCCGCTACAGACTTGTTTTATGCCTTTATGCATGTCAAGTAATAATTTTTATGTATCGTGTGATTATTTTACCAATTGTTTGATTAGTGCTTTCCAATTGATATACACCTTAGTTGTCGTCCCCTGGTGTTTGTTTTCAATTATAATTAGTGTTATCCATACTAATGCAAGTACTGTCTTTCAGGGAGATGCTGAAGTGTCCACCATATTGACAACAGCCCTAGATGTTCTTCAGCAGCACGAGGTATGGATACTGACAGCTCCATCGACCGTGATCATCAGGACTGGAACACTTGTCGTTTGATTGTTCTACACCATGTTTCATTCGTGGTTAGCCAGTGATATGTACCTGTGCGGTCGACCCCAAGTGTGTGTTGTGTTTTCAATATTGTAATCCTTACTAATGCAAATACTATGTTTCAGGCAGTTGTTGAAGCGTCAACTCACGCACTTGAAGCAGAGCCTAACATTCAAGTAATTCCAGGGGAAGCAGGACCATGCGGATACGAATCGGCGCAACAGCTTTCGGAAGTGTGCACCACATTTACAACATCAATAGATATTCTTCAGCAGCACGAGGTATGGATAATGACAGCTCGATCGAGCGTGATCATATAACATGATTCCATTTGCTATACTTTCTTCCCTATTAACGCAAGTACTGTGTTTCAGGGAGACGATGGAGCTTCCACTACAATCACAAGATCCCATTTAGATGATGCAGATGTAAATAAATCGGAGCAATAAGTCGATTAAATCTGATCATAGTTAAATATTCCCTGATTCTTTTAGACAATGCAACATTTGTGGTTATCTCTTTATATGTACCTGTGCCGTCGACCCCAAGTGTGTGTTATGTTTACAATATTGAAAACCATACTAACGCAAGTACTGTGTTTCAGGGAGTTGCTGATGCCTCCTTTTCAATACAATCATTCGTGGCAGTCCATGCAGAGCCAGAGGTATGGATACTGACAGCTCCATCGAACTAGGTCATCAGAGCTCGAATACTTGTCGTTTGATTGTTCCACACAATGTTTAAATCGTGTTTGGCTATTGAGATGTACCTGTGTGTTTGTCCTCACGTGTATTTTATGCTAACAATATTTTGATACACAGTAATGAAAATACTATGTTTCAGGGAGTCGATGGAGCCTCATTCCGTGCTGTCTATGCGGATACAGAAAATATAGTCGTTGCAGCGCAAGAGGAAGGGGAGACATGCGGATACGAATCGCAGCAACAGCGTGCAGATGTTGAAGGTCGAGTCAAAAAAGTTGCAAAGAAAAGAAACAAAAATAAGGTTAGTTAAAAAACAGTTCATAACTTTAGAGCATTTTTTGTGCTGGGGATTATTTTATGTTTTTTTCCAGTCAATTGTACTATACTTTATCTTGTGTTTAAACTGAACATCCCTTTTCCAATCTATCCTCTAGTTACTAGTGGGTGTCCGAACTATACATACACAGACAGTGAAGCAATTGACAGATGTTGCTTGCCAGACCATTTACACTATGGAGGAACTATTACTTCAGACGCCGCGTGTTGAGACTAGAGATGCTCATGTCCAATGGCCAGAACATGAAATTAATGTGTCCGGAGAATCCAGCAAAGTTGTATTGGACAATTGCTACAGTGCGACCACACCACCACAACAACATGATACTGGATGTATTGAAGATAGCTCTGAAGTAGTCGCAGTTCAATTCACACAATCTACACCCGCCAAAAAATTGCCACCAAAAAAGCTGTCAACATTGTTGTTTTCTCCTATCAATGTTGAAGTAGCAGATGTTGAAATGACAGAGAATGAACCAGCAGCAGCATTCACCGACGCATCAGAACTTGATAGCAGCGATATTTCTTTCAAATGTGGTGATATGTCCTCAACGTCACAGGCCGGAACAACTTTGACGCCGGATGACGGTCTAATGAAAGAGGGCAAATACATAGTATTCAACAGTTGTTTGATGAATATTATAAGTATGCTGAAATGTGGGCATTCCGTTAGAGGGAAAGTATGTGGGAAGCCATTGATTCATGTCACTAGTAAAAAAAAAAAGGCAGTAACGTCAAAATAAATGCCCCCTGTAGATTAAATCATACGTTCACATGGTCTGCACAACCGATGCTGGAGAAACTGCCAGCAGGCAATCTACTGTGTGCAGCTGCATCACTTTTTAGTGGGTCCAGTTTTAGAAAGTTAGAGTCGTTCTTTCAGTTTGTGGGACTCCATTTCATTTCAAAAGCACAGTACTAGAAATACCAACATGATTATCTGTTTCCAGCCATTAGTGATGCTGGGAAAATTGAACAATTGTCTCTAGCAAGTACATTCGAAGGCAAACGATTCAGGCTAGCCGGCGATGGACAGTGCGACAGCCCTGGATTTTCTGCCAAGTACTGCACCTACCACTTTCAGGACATGGATAGTAAGAAAATTGTGAGTTTGGTGGTCGTGCAGGTAACACAATGTACATCCTCAGTGGCTATGGAGAAACTAGGATTTATAAAATCAGTGGAATATCTACAATCGAGGGGAATGCACATCGACCTCATAGCCACGGACGGACATGTTTCAATTGCCAAGACAATGAGAGAGCAGTTCCCACATCTTAAACATCAATTTGACGTATGGCATCTTGCTAAATCAATCAATAAGAAAATCTCGGCTGCAGGGAAAAAAAAGGTTTGGAAAGTATTTCAGAGTGGTCCCAGTCTATCAGCTATCTTTGGTGGAGCTCCAAAACTTGCGAAGGGTGAGTGGAAATACTACTTGAAAAATGGCGGTCACTGATGCACCACTGTACCAACCTGCACCGCTGGTCAGAAAACCTACATTTCCGCCAATGTGAACATGGCCCTTTGTCCCCAGTGGAGGCACGGAAGAAGAAGTGGTTGATTCCATCTTCACCGACACACAAAGCCATTGAGAAGATTGTTTTTGATAAAACTCTATCAAGAGATTTGAGGGGACTGACAGAATTCTGTCACACAGGAGGTTTGGAGGTGTTCCACAATATGTGCCTAAAGTACAGGCCAAAGCGCTTGCATTTCAGCATACAGGGCATGAGACATAGGACTCTACTTGCCGTCTTGGCCCATAACGAGAATCTCGGCCGTGAACAATCTAGGACTACGGGTAATGTAAGGATGCCTCGCTAACTAAGGCCTTTTCAAAAAGAAGTAAGCAATGGGTGA
Source organism: Ambystoma mexicanum (assembly GCF_040938575.1). Lineage (NCBI taxonomy): Eukaryota > Metazoa > Chordata > Amphibia > Caudata > Ambystomatidae > Ambystoma > Ambystoma mexicanum. The sequence goes on along the minus strand of NC_090931.1, from coordinate 476,935,810 downwards.
TCAAACCAGTCTATGAGGAAATGGAGTTCGACTTTGTCAAAAGCCTTATTGTTGCTGTATTGGAGAAGCACAGATATGGAATTTTGAATGTTTCTGTGCAGAGAACTGATCCTTTGCCACCAAACATTGCTACTGTGCCATGTCCACCCAAAGGAGAGCTGGTTGTGAAGTACAAATCCCGGTTTAAATAATTGTAATACGATTGTCTTTTTGTAAATAAATGTTATTGTGCAGTGTACATACAAAGTATGCTAATCCTAACCCCTACCTTCACCATCCTGGGTGGCGAACAACCTGGGTGTCATCTTTGAATTCTCTCTCTATTCACCTCATATTGCTGACCTTGTCTATATGTCTATGTATATATTTTTGTTGATGTAACTAATTTTCACAATCTCATGTAAATGCTGCGCACTGTTAACCGAGGGGAGGCTTGCGTATTGCAAATAATCAAACAAACAAACAATAAATCTCACTTTCAACTCAACTCCTCGGGTACTTTATACTTTCCCTGACCTTCCCCAAAAAATTCAAAGTCTCAATAGTTATGGTTCTTTGGGGCTGCAAAGCTCGCAGACAACGAGGACAAAATTGGGGGCCTTAGAATGCGCCAAGCGAGCCGTTGCAGATGGGATTGAAGCAAGTTTGCATTTGCACATTGAGGCGCAGTACATAGATGGATTCGAAACTTCAAGTTCTCACAGATGGCTTTACTACGGGATGTTGCAAAGAAAGAATGTATGCTCATTTCTAGTGAAGGTCAGCGGCTTCGATTTTCAGCTCGCGGCCTGGAGAGGCCCACAACTCACACTGGCAGTATACGGTTCTATTGTTTTTTGACCTTGAGAGACAGGGACCAATGCCGAAAGAACTTCATTTGAAGGGGAGGGGGTGCAATAACGTAAGAGACGATAAGGCAGAAAATTCTGAAACTAGACTGAGTTTCATGTTAGTTCAGTATACGAAAAATCATTGTCAAGAGCAGAGTGGGATTTACGGACTGCATTACGCAGAGACACAATGGAAACTGCAAATATAATGTAAGTAACTCTTTAGACGCTTTTATACCGGAATGAAGAATTAATGAATGGATGGATGAACAAATGAATGAATGAAGAGCTAGGAAAACGTGTGTGAGATCGTCCTTGTAGCGGGCACATGGGCATGCAGGTCCACATTCCACACGCATGAAGACAAACTGTCGTTTCTCATTGTGTGCTAACCTCGATTTATTTTGTTACTTTTCGTATTGATTTTAGAGCCGAACATACTCCATTGCACTATCCTTGAAAGCAAATAGTTTTAGCTCGGCCGTAATAAATAAAATGAATAATATTAATAAAGATTGGCTGGCGAGACTAATTATAATTTTTATTTTTTCAAAACAGGTATATCCTTCTCTACTCCGACTGCCACCAGTTTCAGACCCCGGCAGACGGCTTCTTCAGCCGCCAGCTGCAGCTTCTTTTCAATAACTGCACCACTTTGACAATCTTATGGGACGATTGCCAAGGGCCCATATGCCCTTATGCGGTACTAGCGGCTAGAAGCAACATATCAACCTTTACGCTGGCCTAGTGCCTACTTGATGGAACAGCCTTGAGGTTCACTGTGTGACCAAAGTGCTTCTTTTAACGAAAACCAACACCCTGTGTACCATAAAGGAACAGTGCGTGACTCACGATAAAACGGAACAGTTTTTGCGGATAGAGATAAAAGAAAATAAATGGCATTCCGATTTAATATTGCAATTGCTGAATATTCTATAAACATTTAATGTCAAATAAATGTACTTTACCAAATGTACCGTGGTGCTGTTTGATTTTAAAGTACAGTTTAATATTCCAAATTGTGGCGCGCTGTGTTGTGAGTTGATCTGTGTTGGTTTCCAGGTTCTGTGTGAAGTTGCGTAGAAGACGACTGGGCACGTTTGCCTACGCAGCACAGAAAAGTCACGGAGAGAGGCGGGGAATATGAATGTTTTGATAATGTCAAGCTCAGGGGCGGGGGATATGATTTAGTGCTGCAAAAGCAGGTCAGCCAGGGTGATGCGGCAAGTGATAGGATTATCACAAAATGGCAGCTCCCTGATGCCTGTTTTCGCATGCGTTTAATGGACGAAAACTCGGGTAAGGTCTATAGGAAATTTTTCTGAAATCGAGCGACTTAGGCTTAAAAACACATGGCCGACCCATAGGGGCAATAACACATTTTTGGCAAACCATTCCTTTAAAGTCCATCCCAGCTTCAACTGACAGCCAAGGAGGTTGTCTGCCAGCACGAGACATGTGATGGTGACAAGGAGTATTACTCGCTATACAAACTGCTATGTATATCTGTAGTGTATATCCATAGTGTATTAATCACATATTTGCGGGAGTCTGTGTACAACGCATTGCAGCAGTCCACCTTTGACCCAAAAATGGTTCTGACGTTGATGTCAAAATTAGATTCTTCGAGCAGGGGTCTGAGTTGGTGCAGCAGCATCAGGTGGTAATGGGTTGATCTAATTGCATTAGTATCCAAGAGGACACCTGAGGTTTTGACTTTTTGTTGCACTGGTAGTGATAACCCCGAGAGCCTAAGGTGATCCATTCTGGTGGAAACTGAAACATTCTGTTTGCCGGATGAGAGGAGTAGGAGCTCTGTTTATTGGGCTGAGCAAAAAAGAGTTTTCTGACATCCACCGTTCAATTTTATTGAAAACCTGTGGAAAAGCCTGTGTTCACATGCTAACATGTGTAAAGGAAGACATTTCCAGAGTATACATATAATAGAAAAACATTTCTTGAAAAGGATCTTGCTACTTTTACGTGGAGGAGCAGTAACCTCAAACTAAATCTCACAGAATCTGTTGAAAGTTCAACATAGTACATACACCCAATCGTATCTGCTCCTCATTGTCTTGGATCCACTTACAGGTTTTGGGCTCAGATATATACTGTTGAGAGATGTTAGAGTAATACAATTGACGTGCAGCATGATTCGAAGTAGAAATATTACAATTAATAATTACATAATACATAAGTACCTTCAAAAAGCAATTTATTTTGTTAGAGAAATAGTGCTTAATCAAATTAATTTCTGTTTATATGTTTTTATTTAAAAAATGTATATATTTTCTTAGTGTATGCAACCTGAAGTATGCTGTTAAAGTTTTAACCCTGTATTGGGTCTTTTCTGCGTCTAATTGTATGTTATCATTGTTGAAATAAACATTTTGTTTGCCTGAAGATGAACTTGAAGTCTTATTGTTTATGCGTAAGGTAACAGCTACCTCTAGGGGTGATAACATGTGAAGCGGGCAGGACGGCTTTGGAAAAACATACATCCGGCCTTTTATTATATAGTATGTTATGATGGTCTGAGTTTTGGTTAAATTAGCCTTGTGATTTCTACCAAGACTAACCATAGCTGTGTATCATTTGCACAATTAAATGATGGAATATGATGTTAAAATCAGCCAGGATGTTATACAGTTGCTTTAGATATATGCTGAAAAGTAGATGGGATAGACATGATCCCTGCGGGATACAACACTATAGTTTCAACCTATAGTTAAAAAGGGCCAATTTTGACCCTAGATTGCCTATTGATGATAAAAAGAAGATAACAATTTGTTTGCTTTGTCATAGACATGTGCAGGTTCCCTTGATGCAATTGATTAGGTTGAGATGATCCAAGTTATCAAAAGAAGATGATAGGTCCAACAACCTTAGCAGACCTGAATCTCCATTATCGAAGCTTTTTAATAGTGAAACTTTAATATCTGTAAGTGCAGTCTCAGTGCTTCTATTTGGCCTGAACTCAAATTGACAATCTCCTAAGAGAGTGTGCTGATCAATAAAAGAGCTCAGCATTGTGGCAGCTACTTTATCCAAGAATTTCAACAGAAAAGGCATGTTGGTTACAGGACGGTAATACAAGCAAGCAGAATTATCTCAATTTAATTTCTTTAATAGTGATCCAGGCCTTTTTCAGTGTAATCGGAACAATAGCACTTTCAAAAGTGGAATGTATTATTGATGTACATGCTCGACTCAAAATATCTGCACTGACTTTAATAATCATTGAGGAACAAGGGTCACCAAAACAATGGGTTTAAGGCCAGCCAGAAAAGATACAGTATCCTAGCATCATATGTTAGCAATATTTAACCAATGTCTGCTGAGCAAGGCTGGCCAATTGCAGCTAATGTATGTGTTGTAGTTGAATTGTTCCTAGTATCCACTGGTGAGGGAAGGATTGTTCAAGTTGAGATGATTCTTGGTCATTTTTCTCTAAAATAGACTTGAATAGAATTACAACATTCCTCGGTAGGTTCCAAGGTTGCGATATTATTTGTGTCTTAGATGGAGAGTTTAAAATGTAAAACAAATCTGAGGTGTAACTAGTGACTAAATTAATCTGAGTGGCATAAAACTCTTGCTTGCTTTCGAGAATCACCTGTTTAAACATACCGTAGACCACTCCAAATACAAACTATTCTATTTATTTGGGGTTTTCTCCAGATCCTCTCTGATTTCCTGAGTGAAGAGTTTATCAGTACAGGGTTGTTGGTATACGTTTTTCCTTTATTCTTCTCAGTGCAACAAGTTTAGTTTCAGTGGGGGCAATAAGGTTGACAAGATGAGTTATAGTCTGGTTATGTAAGGTGGCCATGACGTCAGGGTGAGTCGTGTTGGCCAGTGATTCTGACAACTTAGTCAGATGTGGGGCTCATGATTGGACTGTAAAATGTTGTTAATTTTTATAATCCAACTTTGATCAGTGCAACAGCACAGATCTATACATATCATAGGGATGTTATGGCACAGTTCTGTGTCTGTGTTATGCTTCTTCTGCTTCCCTATGCAGCAATATTCCCATAAGTATAGTTGCATAGAGCTGTGTCTGTTTGAGACCATTACTTGCACAGATAGATACATGTTGATTTATGTATTAAAATAATTTCTATAGTGTTTCCTTACACCAACTTCAAAGATCTTGACCAACTTGTTGTAGGAGTTATGGTGAAAGTCAGGTCTATTGTTTATTGTGCATTGGCCGCAGTGATTGCCTGATAGTTATTTCATCTGAAGTCTGAAGGAGAGCGACCAGTGGGATGAACTTGATTGCTGGAGCGTGGTTCCTCAACTGAAAAGAGATGGCCGTAGTCCATTCTGCTATGGGGTGAAATCTATGCTTTGCTTTCCTTGCCTGCAGAAACGAAGAACACTTAGATGTAGGGCAGTTGCCAAGTCCAGACAGAAAGATGCAATGTTGGACCTATCATAATCTCGCCTTATGATTGCAGGAACATCACGCCAGCTCAGTATGGAGAAATATGCTATGCTTGATACTGGCACTGCCCAGGTTCATGAAGCAGCACAACTCTACACCACTGTTCAGTGACATGCTGATTAAACATTTCCTCAAAGGCCTTTTCAGGACGCTTCCCATGAAGAAGAAGTTTTCTCCTGTCTGGAGTCTCAACTTGTTACTCTCGGCCCTCATGAAACCACAGTTTGAACCCATGTCCACGATGGCAGGGACATTTCTCACATGGAAGGTGGCTTTTCTGGTGGCCATCACGTCTGCGAGGAGGGTTTCAGAACTTCAGGCTCTGGTTATCGACCCGCCGTATCTGCATTTTATGCGGGACAAGGTTCTCCTATCTACGAATCCTCACTTTATTCCGAAGATTCCATCGGAGTTTCATAAGAACGCTACTTTAGCGTTGCCCACCTTTTTTCCAAAGGCGCCCACTCCAGCGGAGAACGCACTACATTCCCTAGATGTCAAGAGGGCATTGAATTACCGGGACAGGACTCAGTCCTTCAGAACGTCGTAGCTTTCGGACCCTCCAACAAGGGGAAGCCGATTTCGAAGCAAGGCCTTTCCCGTTGGGTATCGTCTACGATTTCCTTTTAGCACGACCAGGCTGGAAAGTCATTGCAGTCGACTCCGAGGGTCCATTCTACGAGGTCCACAGCATTGTCGGCGGCGCTGTGGGCCGGCACACCACTCAGTGACAATTGCCAAGCAGCAACATGGCTGGTGCGAAACAGCTTCAACAGACACTAGTGCCTGGGACAGAAACATGTGGAGAATGTGCAGGTGGAGCGTGCGGTCCTCCAGCGCCTGTTCCAAAAAGGTAAGCCCCGGGGCTTCAGGGGTTTAGTTTTACTGTTGTTTCGGTCTTTCTACTGAAAGTGTATGCTTGTCTATTGTTGGTTCATGATTGCCTGGGGCAGAGGTCTTGTTTGCCTCCAGGTTGTCTTACTGCTATGTAGTCTATTCACAGCATGTGAATCCATGAAAGATCCAATGCTGGCAAAGGGAGCAGTTTCTTACCTGTAACTCCATTTCTCCAGCATTGGTATCTTTCATGGATTCACATGCGCCCTCCGGCCTTCCCCCTTCAGGCAAACATATGGTTTGGGTTCCTCCATTGTGGTGAGGTAAAAATCTGAAGGGAAGCTGCTGGGGTGAGCTATTTATACTGAACGTCCTATTGGTGCAGCCCAAAGCACACTGGCGTAACGGGGGCCCCGCAGCCCCAGCGGTGCACATGCCCTGGAGGGGGCCCCACTTTGTAAAGAAAATGCATTTTCTTTCACATTTAAAAAATTTTTAAAAAATAATTTCTTTTTGAATTCACTCTGCATTCATAAAGAAATTATTTCTGTAACAGAAATCATTTCTTTATGAAGGCAGAGTGACTTCTAAAAGAAACTATCTTTTTGAAGTCTGTGGGCTCCCCCCACCCCATGACATGGAAGACCCCAGGCTGGAGGCCTCCATGTCATGGGGTGGGGGAGCCCTATAACTTCAAAAATAAATACTTTCTTTTTGAAGTCACTGTGCCTTCATAAAGAAATTATTTCCGTTATGGTTCTGTTCTTAACGTAAATAATTTCTTTATGAAGTCAGAGTGACTTCAAAAAGAAACAATGGGCTTCATTATAAGTATGGCGGTCTGGAAACAACGTTGCCAGTAAGCTTACAGGCACCGTTGTTTCCAGACTGGCATACTACAGGTCTGCCTGCTGAAGCCGCTGTACCAGACAGGTCGGACCCTGCCTGGCACAGCGGCCACAGTAGGCAAACAATCACAGAAGCACTGGCACCATTAACAACAGTGCCAGTGCTTCTGTGTGCCCCATTCCCATAGAGTCCTATAAGATTCTATGGGAATGGGGAACTACAAATTACCACCCCGCCAGACTTGGAATGAGGCCCAATATCTTTTTGAAGTGATAGGGCTCCCCTCAACCTCATGGCGTGTGCATGTGTGACTTAAATGTGTAGGTGGCTGCCTGTGTGAGTGTATGTTAAAAGGGTGCACACAAATGTATGGGTGGCTGGGTGTGCGTGTGTGCGTGTATGATGAAAGGGTGGACACTTAAATGTATGGGTGGGTACCTGGGTGTGTGCGCCTCTATGGTGAAAGGGTGCACACTTAAATGTACAGGTGGCTGATTGGGAGTGCCTGTAAGGAAAAAAGGGTGCACACCTAAATGTATGGATGGCTGCATGGGTGTGCTTGTATGGTGAAAGAGTACACACTTAAATGTATGTATGGCTGAGTGTGCATGTGTGTATGTGGTGAATGGTGTGTGTGCTTGTGTTCAGGGGCGCAACACAACAAAACCTACATTTCAGGGGGCTAATCCTTCAAATGTTGGGAGAGGCGCTAACTCCATGGGCGGTGGGGGGGAAAACTGATTTGTGTGGGTGCATCTAACTTCTTTACGCATTTTAATGAGACTCTTCTAGTGCAGCTTCAGTGTTACAAGCAGTTAACTCTCTACTTAAGTCTGAAAGCACCCACTTATGGACTGCTGTGAGAATGAGCAGTCTCCTTTCCCTCTCTACCCTTCCAATCACTCCCCTGGCTTGCTAGTACTAAACCCACATCACAATTTAAATTGCCTAAAGAATTTAGCATTTCAATGCAGGTTCTAACAGTGAAATGCTTTAAGTAAGTAATTGCTGGGCCCTTGTTAACAGCGAAACCCAGGTGCCATTTAACATCTGTGTCCTGTTCTGTCCGGCAACTGTTCTGAAGGTCAGCCAGGTTGAGTCAACATAGCCCAAAATTTGAGGAGGGAGCTGGGGGAAGTGCTGAAGCCCTGTCAATTTAATGGTGTTATGCCACTACTTGTGTTTAATGCCTTGATTACTTAATGGTAATCATTATTACTCCTAGCCCTATTCCTCCTCTTCCCTGTACTTGTGTATGAGGCAGCACTTGTGTATGAGGCACTCTGCCTCATATACAAGTACTGGGATGAGGTAGAGGTACATGTAGGTAATGCCTGACTTATCTACCTGTAATCTTCATTACTCCTAGTCCCACTCTTCCTCATCCCAGTACTTACCTATGAGCAAGGAGCCTCATGGACCGTTGGTTTGCCCGGTGAAGCCCTGCTGCTGTGCTGAAGCTCCAAATTCACCTCGACTAGAGAAGACCTGCAAAGGACAACCCCTCCCATAGGGTTGGTGGGACCAATCAACCTCAAGGCAAACTCATCTGCACAATCTCTCGGAACTGGCTAAACTTCCATTGCTGCTGCAGGAACTGAATGCCAGGGAGAGGAACAGCGGAATCGAGTGAGTGTCTTTAGTTGGACCCGAGCTCCAGGAAGATCCTCCAGACTCCCAGGAAGCAGGACTGACCAAGCCTGAGTCACCTCAACTCTGGAAAGTCCAGAGTGGTATCCCAGAACCGCAGTGGTGCTATTTGCGAGAGAAGTGAGGAGCTGAAACCGCGAAGTGCCACTGATCCGAAGTTTGCCCATTGCTGCCGCTGACCTCCATTCGTAGTGCAGAAGCCACCAGACGTCCTCCCTCTTGTCTCAACAGGCGTTATTTATATGATCAAATGCCCTTGTAGTAAATCATATGTGTGCCAGACCACGAGATCAGTAAAAGACAGGATTACTGAACACAAATCGAACATCAGGTGTAAAAATACAAAATCTCCCCTGGCTAGACATTTCATTGAAAACAACCACAAAGTAGCACAGGTTAAATGTCAAGTTTTGGAAATAGTTAAGAAACCATACAAGGTGGAGATTACCAGTCCATCCTCTCACGAAGGGAGAAATTCTGGATACACCTCTTAGACAGCCTGAATCCGAAGGGATCCAATGAAGAGTTCTCCCTTAAATGCTTCATCTGATGATGATTCTAACAGTGACACGAGAGACAGTCGATAGGGGCATGGACCACAAGTTAACTTAAGATTGAGGCACTGAAGATGTAGGAACTTGAAAGTACTGTACATGATATGGAACTAGAAACAAGGGTGGAACATATGTTAAATTAATGCCAATCCGGTAAATGTTCACCGGCCCACCCACGTGTATAAAGGTATTTGATGATTCATCATACAAACAAAACATGCTTGATATCAATTTTGACCCGGGGGGTCATAAATGGCTGACTACATCATAATGTCGAATCTGTTATAGTTATTCTAAGGTTAATGAACACCAAAGTAACGTAAGCCAGTACTAACTGCTTATCAATAGTCCTTCATTTATGTTTGGTCATTGTCAAAGTAATATCTACTCCTCATTCAGTATCCTCAATACACGTTAAAGATGTGTATATCATTGCCCTTATTACAACTAGCCACACGAGAGCTTTGAAACCATTCACCTAGACGGTGACCAATAGACTACATAGACTCACTAGAATGCATAAGATGGGGCTCAGGGAATACTCAACTCTACCGTGGTACAAGCTATTGGGAACATCATGTAAACTTATACTGAAGCCCTTTTCACTTTCCATAACGCACTACACCTACAAGGGAGACAGAAATAAATGCTGTTTGCTAGCGTCCAGCGTGGTTCCCATGACCACACAGAAGCCCACCAGGGAGCGCGCGAGGGTCGTGGCTCTCTCATACTAAAGCATGCGCATTTGTTTCTTAGCGCGATCCAAGGGAAAAGCGAAGCGCAAATGCTGCACCTTTCAGCAGAGGCATCCAGCCTTACTGGTAAGACCCTAGGCGACATATACATAGAATTTAGGAGAGGATATCACTCCAGGATGAGTGATTGTTCACTTTATATTTCTTTCTAGATTTACCGCGGACACACTGCCTTTGGTGCAACTAGTAAGAGCTAGGAAATGGAATTAAGGCAATAGCCGTGAGCAGTACTGGATAAAGGCATTCCAGGAAATCAGATATTATATTGATTGGAACCGGTGAGAACATTTATGTTGACTTTATAGACATTTTGAATAATGGTCTATCCATAGGAGGATCCACGCTCCGAGACAGGAGAATGACCCACATTTATGAGCACAGTACCTAGAAGCACAGGCTTAGAAGATCACCATAAGAAACCCCATAGACATCCATATCAAGGTACGCTTCAAGCTTAGGGAAACCACGTGCTTGGTGGTTTAATTGCAGTGAAGTCAGTAATTCTGTGCACCTTATGCAGCCTAACTATTACAATATAAGTCAATAGTCTCCACATAGTAAGAACATAAGCATATAAACAGATGTATAAAACCTAGCTAGATAATCAGGTATACCTTCTGGCATTTTTGATGTAATGATGGTCATGATAGCACAAATACCTCTTTAATCGCTATACCCCCCTGAATCATCTCATGAGTATTGATATCAATACATGTTAAATGATATGAAAAACTATCTGTAATATGTTTCATTTCTCTACTTTGTCTCACCGAGTTCTGTTCTTTAAGAGTTGTTGCCCCTAGACTTCATTGTGACTTTGTAAGATAATAACTGTTTAACCACTGATTGCAAGGTAAAATACTGATAGAAGTCTCTTCTATTTTCTTCATATTGTCCCCATTACAGTTCAACTTTGGCTCAAGAAGAAGAGTTGGTTATCTCGAAACGCGTCAGCCATTTATATTGAACTTTATACAGGCAATCTTGGAATTGCTAACACAAGTTGTTTGTTTGGGATTTTGTATCTGCATTATATAAGAATAACAAAAACTTTGTTCACATTAAATAACTTCCTTCTATAAACATGAATGTCTAGTGTTGCATTGACATTTATAATTGTTAATATTTACAAAACAGATCATTTCTTAATTACTAAAATGTTGATAACCGTCCACGGACGGGATAACTAAAGTGTGCAGGGGACGGGAGGGTTCCAATCTTGGTTCCTCTTTTCTTGTTTGCATATATGTGTTAGTGGACTTGTGCCATGTCCACTTTTCCTCCCCCGCACCTTACATTTTTGAAAGAACGAGATCTCGATTGAAAAAGTCTTTTCACAAACTCAGGAGTGCTACAACAATTCGTTTTCACATACTTAATGGTAATCATCATTACTCCTAGCCCTATTCCTCCTCGTCCCTGTACTTGTGTATGAGGCAGTACTTGTGTATGAGGCACTCTGCCTCATACACAAGTACTGGGATGAGGTAGAGGTACATGGAGGTAATGCCTGACCTATCTATCTGTAATCTTCATTACTCCGAGTCCCACTCTTCCTCATCCCAGTACTTACCTATGAGACAAGGAGCCTCAGGACCGTTGGTTTGACCGGTGAAGCCCTGCTGCTGTGCTGAAGCTCCGAGTTCACCTCGACTAGAGAAGACCTGCAAAGGACGACCCCTCCCATTGGATTGGTGGGAACAAAACACCTCAAGGCAAGCTCATCTGCACAATCTCTCAGAGCTGGCTAAACTTCCATTGCTGCTACAGGAACTGATTTCCGGGGAGAGGAACACCGGAATCGAGTGATTGTCTTTAGTTGGACCCGAGCTCCAGGAAGATCATCTAGACTCCCAGGAAGCAGGACTGACCAAGCCTGAGCCACCTCAAAAGAGTGCTGGGACCCAGATGCGAGGAAAGTCCAGAGTGATATCCGAGAACCACGGTGGTGCTATTTGCGAGAGAAGCGAGGAGTTGAAACCGCAAAGTGTCACTGATAAGAAGTTTGCCCATTGCTGCCGCTGACCTTCCATTCGTAGTGCAGAAGCCCCCAGACATCCTCCCTCTTGTGCCCACGACTGAGGCCCAGGAACACCAGGACCTACACAGGAACAGAAGCCAGCTGGAACCACTTTCTTCTAACCAAAGGTACTGTAAATGAAGGGGTTGCTTACCTCTTGTTGTGTAGCCGTGTAGGAGTCTCGGGATGTTAGCTCAGGGGCAACCTGCTCGCCTTGGAAGCAAGATGACACAGAGCAACACAGGTTCAATCCCCGGGTCCGTGCTTAGGTACCTCTGGGTATTAAGTGCATTATAAATAACCTATCATATCACATCATATCATACGTGAGCTCTGGGACAAGGAAGAGGGACGTGAAGGTAATTCTGGGTCAAAGAGCTGATCCTGGAGTTTAGGGTAGGTGGTAGGGGGGAGATGGGGCAGGATGTGTGATACACCATAATGGTTGTACATGTCCAGGCTAAGCAGGCATGATATGTGGTATTAGTGGCTAGAAAGGCATTTTCGTAGAGCCAGTCTAGTCATTCCTCAGTTTAGTATGACTGCGCTTTTCTGATAAAGACTTTCCTGCTAAGTGTAATTACCTGGCTAGACTGGCATTTGGGTGCTGCCAGTCTAGCAGTTTCTTACTACTGCATTGTATATTTTTCTGGGCATCTGTGATAAAAATTATATGATATGATAAAAGTCATTTATAAAATGCCTGTACACAAGTGTTTCTAGGCACGAAAAGATAAGGGAGGATAGAGGGAGGACAAGACAAACGATCTTACTACGCCTTCTGTTATTCAGATCGTGTAAGTGTGAGAACGAGAAATGCAAGGGGAAAGGGAGGGGGAAGTGCAAGGAAGAGGGGAGGGGAAAACAGGACAGTAATGCTCTGAGCTCTGAGTAAGTGCAGCCAGGGCAGCGCGGCTCGGGGTAGTGCAAGGAGAACAAGGGACTGTAGGTTTACAGTTACAGCCTCTAAGTGTAGTGCATGGAAGGCCCGGAGGCAGTGCAAGGGTGACTGATCAAGAAAGAGCCTGGATTCAGTGAGACTCTGAAGGTAGCCAAGCAACCAGTCAGTACAGCAGACAGGTAGGTCAGCAGGGGAGGGAGAGAGAGAAAGCAGAGGAGAATAGGAACGTTTTGAGCTGCTTCTGAAACTTCAGATGGTCCGCTCAAGTTTGAGAAGGGCAGGAAGGCCAGAAGGCCACAGGACTGCAACAGGATTGACCAGTTCCTTGCAGATATTAAAGAGTGTGGCTGTGTTGCTAGAGGCTGCAGAGACCCGGGCTTGAATGTGTGCACTCTTCTTGATGAGTGTTATTGCTTTGACTGGCATTTTGGTGCAACCAGTCTATGTATGTCTAAATGTGACCTGGCATGCTTTACTGTAATGTTATTACGGTTCTACACTGGTCTACATTGTACAGCCAGTGGGACATGTTTCCAATGTGGCATTTCATTTTTAATAGCAAAGCATTAATGTTCCTGTGCAGTGTTGGTGACTTGCATGTATAGGATTGGTGTTAACCTACAAAACAATTGCAAACACTCTGGCTTTTTAGCCAATTATTCTCAGAAAGTGTGCTTTATGTTGCATGAAAACACTTTTTATATCTTTCTCTTAGAACAGTGCACGGCTTACCCCTTCAACAGCACGTTTGTGCGTATTGTGCAAGCGTGATAATCTAGGCTGGGCCAGAGTGTGGCACGACCCATGATCTGTTGCCGAGTTGGGGGGGGGGCCTTCAGCATGGCTCGCAGGGGGGCCCCCTCATTTTGTGTTATGCTACTGCCAAAGCACCCATAAAGACATTGATAGGACACTCGAATATAACAGTTTTCCTATGGAAAACTTTGACACTTTAAGTTACTGAGGTTTCCCAGCCTGACAACGGGAAATATTCACAGCATGTGAATCCGTGAAAGATACCAACGCTGGAGAAATGGAGTTACAGGTAAGAAACTACTCCCTTATATCATTGAAAGGTCCCCTCACAGCACTGAAGAGTTTGACAAGGTCTGTAACCTGGTCTTGTCAAAAGGGGATCGGAACCCCTCTGAGCTGGGAGTGGAAGGCCTACCATGGAGCAATCCATAGCCAGTCATTTCCCTGAGGAGGACCATCGTAGCTGAGAGGGTCCCAGTTCCTATCCCCCCTTGTGCCAGCATGCTGTATTGAAGTAAACCTTGGTATCACACCATATCACATGCATAAAGTACTTGCCAGACTCTTTCTCTTTTTTAAATAAAACTATTATGAGCCATAACCAACAGCACCAGAGAGAGAGAAATTCTCCAGCACCAAATGCGATCTGGAAACTAACATCTGAGACTTGGATTCGAGTCAGCAAGAACAACCCTCCAGCAACCATTGCTACAGGTGCCACATGTCAAAAATAGGAGAGACAGGGAGAGTGTACATTGGCAGAGTAGCTGCATAACTCTACAGCTACATAATGCTCCACAGCACCATTAGCGATGCACAGCTGACAGCGATTTGCGCTCTAGACCACCAGGGACTATATAACAGGACTATGACAGATTGCACCTTCATGGGCAGAGATTTGAACCAATCACCCTAACACAAACCTGCACACTGATTGTCTCGGGCTGCCATCAGTATTCGATGGTGGGACCACGTTGTTGTAGAATACCGAAGGCAAATGAAGACTGCCCGAATTCAAAGTTAGACGTGCAGGATTAGTACCTTTCCCTGCTTCACTTTTGTAACATTTCTTCAATTTCTACAAATAGCGTCCACCTGTGAGATGCAGTTAGCCAACTGCGCAACTAATAGACAGTACCCAACAGAGATGGCAGCTAAGTGGACCTTGATCGAGGACAACGCCAGACCCCCTCTTTGCCAAAAGCAGAAAATAAGGCAAGAGTTGTGGAGGTGAAACCTGAAATGGCTGCAAGATCGGCTGCCGCGAGCACCAGGCACAGTACCTTGCCCACTTTCGGCTGTAAGACATGTTGGTAGACAGTGCCCTTGCAGCCGCCAAGATTTGGCGACAGTCCTGTGGAATGCTTAGGTGTCCAAACACTGAGTGGTTAGGAGGCACGCTGCAAGGCTGAGAGAGCCGGGGTCGTGATGCCACACCTTTCCTTCGTTCTGTGACAGAAGCTCCGGCTCTAACCCCAGATGAAGAGGGTCGTCCACTGCTAGGTGAAGGAGGTCCGAGAACCAGGTCCATCAGGGCCAGAACAGGGCTACCAGGATCACCTTGCACAGAACCTTGTGCACCAGCTGGATCATCTTCCGGACCAGAAGAAACAGAGGGAACGCATATGCGAACAGCCTCATCCACGGGAATGAGAATGCCCTCCCCCTTGAGTCCGGATGAGCCACCCTGCTGGCGAAGAGACTGCACTGCCTGTTTTCTGGACTGGCGAACAAGTCCAGCAGAGGGAGTCCCCCATTTCCTAATATCCTCGCCACCTGTCCATGCGTCAGTCGCCACTCGGGCATCTGAACTGAGTCTCTGCTGAGAGCATCCGCCTGCTCATTGTTTTAACCCCCGGCAAATAGTAAGCCACCATTTGAATGTTGTGCGCTATGGCCCAGTGCCAGACAGACTGCCTGAGCCTCCTTGGATAGGGGCTGTGAATGCGTGCCTCCCTGTTTACGGAGCTGAAATATAGTTGTGGTGTTGTCTGTCAGAACCCAGACCACCGAGCCCTGAATGAGGGGCAAAAACAACTTCAGTGCCCAGTGAACTGCCCTCCACTCCAGAACGTTGATGTGCAACAAAGCTTCCTTGAGAGACCATAGGCCTTGGACCTGAAACTTGTCGAGGTGAGCTCCCCAACCCACCCTGGAAGTGCATACCCCGTACTGTTTTGCCAGAGCAAGTCCACCTTTGCAGGGCGTCTGCCAGCGCCCGGGAGTTGAGAATCTTGTTGGACCAGGAACCGAGAGCCTGTGACCATCTGGAAGCGAGAAACTCCTGAACTGGCCGGCTGAAAAGCAGACAATTCGGAATGAGTGGGATGCAGGATGCCATGGAGCTCAGAAGAGACATGTATCCCCGGACCGTGATCGAGGTTCCCAGCACCCACCATGGACGACAGCTACTCTATCCTTTCCACAGATGGCTTCACCAGATTGAGATGCGTATGAAAATGAGTCCCAGAAAAACCAAGCCCCCGAGAACGTCAGACAAATTTTGGCGAAGTTGACCGCAAAGCCCAGATGCTGTAACAGGATCATAGCCACCTGGAAAGACTCCGATACCTGCTGACTAGTCGCCCCCATGACCAACCAGTCATCCAGGTACAGATAAACATGGTGACCTTCCCTGCGGAGGTAAGCTGCCACCGGAGCCAGGTACTTGGTGAATGTCCTGGGAGACAACTTGAGGCCAAAGGGGAGGACCCGAAACTGGTAACACTCGTCGCCGACCACAAACCGTAGAAACTTGCGATATTTGGAGTGCATTGGGATGTGGAAATAAGCATCTTCTAGATACAAGGACGCCAGGAACTCCCCAGGTTGCTCCGCCCGAATAACAACCTTTTCTATAGCCCCTTTGTTCAGCATCAGGTGCACCTCCTGCCACAAGACCTGCAGAAGTGGCTGTGAGACCGTCACCGGTGGAAGAGGGAGGGGCGGACACAGACATTCCAACAAGTGGCCGTATTGGACTGCATCCAGCACCCATCGGTCCGTCGTAATCAAACGCCACTTGTCGACATGTTGCGCCACTCTCCCTCCAAGGCGACTGCCCTTGAGGCAGTCATTGTGGATCCTTGGACTGGGGGCCTTTAGTAGAGGAGGAGGTGGAATCTCGCTTCCGCTGACTTTACAAGTCCTTGGCTCGCTGAGCTGACTTGTAAGATCGACGAAACCCCTCAGAGGAATAACTGGAGCGACTGTAGCCTTTGTCGCGCGCTCCCACAAACCTGGCATTCCCTGATGCTCCCCTAAATGGGCTGCAGCATCACCAGGGACCTCGCCATATCCGAATCCTCTTTCATATTCTTTAGAACTTTGTAAATTTTCTCCCCAAACAGCTGCTCCCCCTCGCAAGGCATGTCCACCACTTTATGCTGCACTTCAGGTCGGAAGTCGGTACAGCCCAACCATTTAAACCCAGACTTTGCCAGGTCCACTGCAATTTTAATGCTATGATTGGAGGCTTCCTCCCGTTCACGAACCAGAAGCATCGCCTCCTCACGGTGCCGTCGTAGCGCGCCACAATGGCCAATGAGTTGGCCGCCTTCACCATCGTTGCCCCACCATCAGCACCTTCTTGCCAAAAGCATCCATCTTACGGCCCTAATTGTCCGGGGGAGTTGCACACTTATGCTGACTACGCGCCTTCCTACTAGCAGCCACCGACACCACCGACTCCGGCGAGGGCTGCGACGTGAGGAACTTTGGAGTGGACTCAAGCGCCTTAAAACTTTTCTGTATGCAGCCTGAACCGCAGGCTCCATCAAAGGATGGCACATCGTGCAAAGCCCTTCCTGCCACACGTGGTCCAAGATGGGTATAGAGAAGACTGCCTTCTGTCTTTTCCCCATATGATAAAATAAAAAACAGTATTTTCTCTTCTCCTCCGGAGTAAGGCCAAACTCGTGGCAAGTTTTGGCCATCATGGAATGAAAAGCACTGACATCGTCTGGGGGCGAGGGCTACGCTGGACTGCTCGGGGGATCCACCTCTGGGTCTGTATCCCATGTATCCGCCGGCCTGGGCGAGGACGACACCGCCGAGAGCGTGTCTTGCAGGACGCTATCGGGTTCAGATTCCATCGGCTCCCCTTCTTCCTGATACCTACGAGGAGGGGTGAATCCCCTAGGAGATGGAACCGGAGGCCGAACCTGGGAAGATTTCCTTGGGGGACCCTGGCGTGGGGTAACCAGCACATCCTTCGGTCAGGGCACGGTTGGAACCTCCCTCTCCAAGGGCTCCACTGGGGTCTGGGGAACTGGGAGCCATGCATCCAACTGCCTGAGGAGAGACTGCAGCTTAGTGAGCAACTGCATGGAGAGCAGGGAGTGCGGGTTCACCAATTGATACTAAGGCGTAACAGCGCCCAAGCCGTCCGACGTGGATGGAACCGCCGGACGTAGGCCCAACGCTGAAGGGTCCAGGAACGGATGAGACTCCTCCTCTGGACTCGAGGCCAAATCGTAGGTGGAGGGATCTTGCTGTAGAATCTCCATCGGGAGCAAAAGTGCAAAGCAGGTCCCACACTGCCACGGCACCTCCCCGGAAGGCAATGGATCTTCATCAGACCCCAGCAGACCCGCAGAACTGAGAAGTCCCACATCGGCCGAAACTGCCGTCGTCAAGTTAGTCATCAACGTCGTGGTCCACAGCAAGGCCGTAGCCGAGGTCCTCGCCAGCAAAGGGGACAAAGCGGTTGGTGGCATCACAACAGTGGAAAGGGCCACTTTCATCGACAAGCTCTTCGTTCACAGAATCCCCACTCGCCGGCCTGGGCTTCATCAGCAAAGATGACCACTTGGATGCAGAGCTGGAATAGCGTATGGAAGGCTCCTTGTCAGAAGGTGAATGACGTCTCAGAAAGTGTGCTTTATGTTGCATGAAAACACTTTTTATATCTTTCTCTTAGAACAGTGCACGGCTTACCCCTTCAACAGCACGTTTGTGCGTATTGTGCAAGCGTGATAATCTAGGCTGGGCCAGAGTGTGGCACGACCCATGATTTGTTGCCGAGTTGGGGAGGGGGGGCCTTCAGCATGGCTCGCAGGGGGGCCCCCTCATTTTGTGTTATGCTACTGCCAAAGCACCCATAAAGACATCAATAGGACACTCTAATATAGCAGTTTTCCTATGGAAAACTTTGACACTTTAAGTTACTGAGGTTTCCCAGCCTGACAATGGGAAATATTCACAGCATGTGAATCCGTGAAAGATACCAACGCTGGAGAAATGGAGTTACAGGTAAGAAACTACTCCCTTATATCATTGAAAGGTCCCCTCACAGCACTGAAGAGTTTGACAAGGTCTGTAACCTGGTCTTGTCAAAAGGGGATCGGAACCCCTCTGAGCTGGGAGTGGAAGGCCTACCATGGAGCAATCCATAGCCAGTCATTTCCCTGAGGAGGACCATCATAGCTGAGAGGGTCCCAGTTCCTATCCCCCCTTGTGCCAGCATGCTGTATTGAAGTAAAACTTGGTATCACACCATATCACATGCATAAAGTACTTGCCAGACTCTTTCTCTTTTTTAAATAAAACTATACTGAGCCATAACCAACAGCACCAGAGAGAGAGAAATTCTCCAGCACCAAATGCGATCTGGAAACTAACATCTGAGACTTGGATTCGAGTCAGCAAGAACAACCCCCCAGAAACCATTGCTACAGGTGCCACATGTCAAAAATAGGAGAGACATGGAGAGTGTACATTGGCAGAGTAGCTGCATAACTCTACAGCTACATAATGCTCCACAGCACCATTAGCGATGCACAGCTGACAGCGATTTGCGCTCTAGACCACCAGGGACTATATAACAGGACTATGACAGACTGCACCTTCATGGGCAGAGATTTGAACCAATCACCCTAACACAAACCTGCACACTGATTGTCTCGGGCTGCCATCAGTATTCGATGGTGGGACCATGTTGTTGTAGAATACCGAAGGCAAATGAAGACTGCCCGAATTCAAAGTTAGACGTGCAGGATTAGTACCTTTCCCTGCTTCACTTTTGTAACATTTCTTCAATTTCTACAAATAGCGTCCACCTGTGAGATGCAGTTAGCCAACTGCGCAACTAATAGACAGTACCCAACAGAGATGGCAGCTAAGTGGACCTTGATCGAGGACAACGCCAGACCCCCTCTTTGCCAAAAGCAGAAAATAAGGCAAGAGTTGTGGAGGTGAAACCTGAAATGGCTGCAAGATCGGCTGCCGCGAGCACCAGGCACAGTACCTTGCCCACTTTCGGCTGTAAGACATGTTGGTAGACAGTGCCCTTGCAGCCGCCAAGATTTGGCGACAGTCCTGTGGAATGCTTAGGTGTCCAAACACTGAGTGGTTAGGAGGCACGCTGCAAGGCTGAGAGAGCCGGGGTCGTGATGCCACACCTTTCCTTCGTTCTGTGACAGAAGCTCCGGCTCTAACCCCAGATGAAGCGGGTCGTCCACTGCTAGGTGAAGGAGGTCCGAGAACCAGGTCCATCAGGGCCAGAACAGGGCTACCAGGATCATCTTGCACAGAACCTTGCGCACCAGCTGGATCATCTTCCGGACCAGAAGAAACAGAGGGAACGCATATGCGAACAGCCTCATCCACGGGAATGAGAATGCCCTCCCCCCTGAGTCCGGATGAGCCACCCTGCTGGCGAAGAGACTGCACTGCCTGTTTTCTGGACTGGCAAACAAGTCCAGCAGAGGGAGTCCCCCATTTCCTAATATCCTCGCCACCTGTCCATGCGTCAGTCGCCACTCGGGCATCTGAACTGAGTCTCTGCTGAGAGCATCCGCCTGCTCATTGTTTTAACCCCCGGCAAATAGTAAGCCACCATTTGAATGTTGTGCGCTATGGCCCAGTGCCAGACTGCCTGAGCCTCCTTGGATAGGGGCTATGAATGCGTGCCTCCCTGTTTACGGAGATGAAATATAGTTGTGGTGTTGTCTGTCAGAACCCAGACCACCGAGCCCTGAATGAGGGGCAAAAACGACTTCAGTGCCCAGTGAACTGCCCTCCACTCCAGAACGTTGATGTGCAACAAAGCTTCCTTGAGAGACCATAGGCCTTGGACCTGAAACTTGTCGAGGTGAGCTCCCCAACCCACCCTTGAAGTGCACACCCCGTAGTGTTTTGCCAGAGCAAGTCCACCTTTGCAGGGCGTCTGCCAGCGCCCGGGAGATGAGAATCTTGTTGGACCAGGAACCGAGAGCCTGTGACAATCTGGAAGCGAGAAACTCCTGAACTGGCCGGCTGAAAAGCAGACAATTCGGAATGAGTGGGATGCAGGACGCCATGGAGCTCAGAAGAGACATGTATCCCCGGACCGTGATCGAGGTTCCCAGCACCCACCATGGACGACAGCTACTCTATCCTTTCCACAGATGGCTTCACCAGATTGAGATGCGTATGAAAATGAGTCCCAGAAAAACCAAGCCCCCGAGAATGTCAGACAAATTTTGGCGAAGTTGACCGCAAAGCCCAGATGCTGTAACAGGATCATAGCCACCTGGAAAGACTTCGACACCTGCTGACGAGTCGCCGCCATGACCAACCAGTCATCCAGGTACGGATAAACATGGTGACCTTCCCTGCGGAGGTAAGCTGCCACCGGAGCCAGGTACTTGGTGAATGTCCTGGGAGACAACTTGAGGCCAAAGGGGAGGACCCGAAACTGGTAACACTCGTCGCCGACCACAAACCGTAGAAACTTGCGCTATTTGGGGTGCATTGGGATGTGGAAATAAGCATCTTCTAGATACAAGGACGCCAGGAACTCCCCAGGCTGCTCCGCCCGAATAACAACCTTTTCTATAGCCCCTTTGTCCAGCATCAGGTGCACCTCCTGCCACAAGACCTGCAGAAGTGGCTGTGAGACCGTCACCGGTGGAAGAGGGAGAGGCGGACACAGACATTCCAACAAGTGACCGTATTGGACTGCATCCAGCACCCATCGGTCCGTCGTAATCAAACGCCACTTGTCGACATGTTGCACCACTCTCCCTCCAAGGCGACTGCCCTTGAGGCAGTCATTGTGGATCCTTGGACTGGGGGCCATTAGTAGAGGAGGAGGCGGAATCTCGCTTCCGCTGACTTTACAAGTCCTTGGCTCGCTGAGCTGACTTGTAAGATCGACGAAACCCCTCAGAGGAATAACTGGAGCGACTGTAGCCTTTGTCGCGCGCTCCCACAAACCTGGCATTCCCTGATGCTCCCTTAAATGGGCAGAGGGACGAAATGAACTCCTCCCCTGCAGCATCACCAGGGACCTCGCCATATCCGAATCCTCTTTCATATTCTTTAGAACTTTGTAAATTTTCTCCCCAAACAGCTGCTCCCCCTCGCAAGGCATGTCCACCACTTTATGCTGCACTTCAGGTCGGAAATCGGTACAGCCCAACCATTTAAACCCAGACTTTGCCAGGTCCACTGCAATTTTAATGCTATGATTGGAGGCTTCCTCCCGTTCACGAACCAGAAGCATCGCCTCCTCACGGTGCCGTCGTAGCGCGCCACAATGGCCAATGAGTTGGCCGCCTTCACCATCGTTGCCCCACCATCAGCACCTTCTTGCCAAAAGCATCCAGTTTACGGCCCTAATTGTCCGGGGGAGATGCACACTTATGCTGACTACGCGCCTTCCTACTAGCAGCCACCAACACCACCGACTCCGGCGAGGGCTGCGACGTGAGGAACTTTGGAGTGGACTCAAGCGCCTTAAAACTTTTCTGTATGCAGCCTGAACCGCAGGCTCCGTCAAAGGATGGCACATCGTGCAAAGCCCTTCCTGCTACACGTGGTCCAAGATGGGTATAGAGAAGACTGCCTTCTGTCTTTTCCCCATATGATAAAATATAAAACAGTATTTTCTCTTCTCCTCCGGAGTAAGGCCAAACTCGTGGCAAGTTTTGGCCACCATGGAATGAAAAGCACTGACATCGTCTGGGGGCGAGGGCTACGCTGGACTGCTCGGGGGATCCACCTCTGGGTCTGTATCCCATGTATCCGCCGGCCTGGGCGAGGACGACACCGCCGAGAGCGTGTCTTGCAGGACGCTATCGGGTTCAGACTCCACCAGCTCCCCTTCTTCCTGATACCTACGAGGAGGGGTGAATCCCCTAGGAGATGGAACCGGAGGCCGAACCTGGGAAGATTTCCTTGGGGGACCCTGGCGTGGGGTAACCAGCACATCCTTCGGTCAGGGCATGGTTGGAACCTCCCTCTCCAAGGGCTCCACTGGGGTCTGGGGAACTGGGAGCCATGCATCCAACTGCCTGAGGAGCGACTGCAGCTTAGTGAGCAACTGCATGGAGAGCAGGGAGTGCGGGTTCACCAATTGATACTAAGGCGTAACAGCGCCCAAGCCGTCCGACGTGGATGGAACCGCCGGACGTAGGCCCAACGCTGAAGGGTCCAGGAACGGATGAGACTCCTCCTCTGGACTCGAGGCCAAATCGTAGGTGGAGGGATCTTGCTGTAGAATCTCCATCGGGAGCAAAAGTACAAAGCAGGTCCCACACTGCCACGGCACCTCCCCGGAAGGCAATGGATCTCCATCAGACCCCAGCGGACCCGCAGAACTGAGAAGTCCCACATCGGCCGAAACTGCCGTCGTCAAGTTAGTCATCAACGTCGTGGTCCACAGCAAGGCCGTAGCCGAGGTCCTCGCCAGCAAGGGGGACAAAGCGGTTGGTGGCATCACAACAGTGGAAAGGGCCACTTTCATCGACAAGCTCGTCGTCCACATAATCCCCACTCGCCGGCCTGGGCTTCATCAGCAAAGATGACCACTTGGATGCAGAGCTGGAATAGCGTATGGAAGGCTCCTTGTCAGAAGGTGAATGACGTTTGTCCTTCGGCGATGACTTCTTCGTCAACAAGGAGGACGCATGCACCGCAACTTCTCCTTTTCCGAAGACGAGGGCCTGCGCGATCGATCTCCATGCTTCTACAGCCGACCACTGTAATCCTTCGACTTCTCTGTCCATGATGCCTGCTTGCCTGGAGTGAGGTCTCCGGACTCCGTGCCTGCCTGCAGCAGCTTTGACACTGTAGACTCACTGCCTTTTCTGAAACCTGAAGCCAGGGCCGCCCCGGTGTGGTTTCTTTGGCACCGGCTCCGCCGACTGCGCCCTCTGGCACGAAGGAGACATCTTCACCGAAGAAGTGGAAGACTTGCCCGAACCAATTTCCTATCCCAGATAGGCCCCTTTGTTCAACCAGCAAATGAACCGCCGGTTACGGTCCTTGAGCGTCTTCTGGGAGAACTCCTGGCAAATCTAGCAGTTCTCCACAGAGTGATTGGGACACAGACAATACAGACAGTCTGCATGATCATCCCCTTCATAAACATTCTTGAGATCGCAGATCTTGCATGGGCCAGGAACACAACGGTGATCCCAACAGTTTCGAGACGGTTCAAATCAGAAGGGAAGACGGTGGGGTGGGGCTATTTATACTGGACGTCCTATTGGTGCAGCCCAAAGCACCCATAAAGACGTCGATAGGACACTCAGAGTGTCTAAGTTTTCCATAGGAAAACCTGCTATATTAAAGTTACTGAGGGCTCCCAGCCTGACGATGGGAGATATTCACAGCATGTGAATCCATGAAAGATCCAATGCTGGAGAAAGTGTTATACAAGCAACAGGCATGCCATACCCTTAGGTGGCACAGCCATGTAACAAAGCACAAGCACAGAAACCCTAAGCTTTGCAGCTTTGTCACTCTTAGACTATTTCACCCTCTTTCTAATACTCTGATAATGCACTGCCTAAGTGTTGGGTATGCAGAGCCAGTTACTATTCTTTAGTTTGACACACGAAAAACATAAAAGCTGATCTCTAATCAAAAAGCCACCATTATTTAAATAGGTAAGCATCAAGTTAAATCATGAAGGTGCATTAAGTGGAAAAATCGCCACCTATAATGGTCTCAGGCAGGGGTGAATATTGGCTACCTGCTTAAAAAATCTATACGTGACTGATGCTGGCGCCTTTTTGGAAGCAGCAGCTTTGTTACTCTATGTTAAGGGATCTGGCGTTGAGTTGGTTGTCGTACGCCGAGGATTTTATACTGATTGTTTGTACAGGAAAGGGCTTGCAGAGATTGCTGACCGCTTTCGAAGTCTATGCCAAACTGAACTGTTTTAGGATTGACGTTGGCTCTTAAATGATACTATCATAACAAGGGTAGATTCAATGGTGCATTTGGGGTTCCCCGTAACAGGATGCACTGATAAATTGCATATTAAGACATTTTTAAGATCCAAAGCAGACGCCAGAATTCTGCAAATGAAACGCATAAAAAGCAGATACTGCACATGTACCTTGTTCCGTTAGTGAAATGTTTTGAAGGGAAAGTCACTCCCAAGCTACTGTATGGAATTGAGCTTTGGAAGAACTGGGTCTTGAATTTATTAAAAGTTCTGGAGGGTTTAATTTGGCTAACTGTGATGGGAGTTCTAAGAGCTGTGTCTATTTCAGCAATTATATATGAACTAGGTGTTAGCTCCCTAAAAGTGAAAGGTCAGTGACTAATCCTGTCACTATACAGAACAATTCTGACATCTACCAATACTTTATATGGTGACCTAGTTGGTATAGTGGAAAAGGGAACGGTTTCTCCCGTGATGGAGTTTGTGGAGCGTAGTTCAGCTTTGCTGCTATCAGTGAGTTTGTCTGCTTCTGATCTTATAAAGAAGCCCAAAAATGGAAAGAAATCCATGGTTGACCTCATTGGAACATACATTTTGACCGTCTGCATGCTTACACCAGCCTCAGTCATCTACACAGTGAGCATAAAAGGAGGAGCAGCATGGCTCACTATCTGGAAAAATGTCCATGTGCTAGGATGAGGATGGATTTTTTGCGTTTTCGTTGGAACCTGTATTACATGGGTCAAATTCGGCTCAGACGAAATTTGCTCCAGGGGGAACGCAGTTGCTTGGAGATATTGTAGGCAAATTAACCTGGTTGAAACACTCAAACATCTAGTGATTACATGCACTACTTTGAAGTCATTGAGATATGTTTTTTGAAAATTTTATTTTAGATTACAGTATTTACAACCAAAAACATCCAAAGGAAAAACAGAAATCGTAAAAACAAGTTCTAAAAGTGTATATCCTATACATATTTACAATATACCACCCTCCCACCCCATCCCGGGATTCACATAATCATAGAGTATTAATCAGTACATTGTGAGGAATTTCCCCCATATTTTCTCAAATAGAGCAAGCTTTCTGTCTCTCCGCAAAATTACTCTCTCCATCTCTGCCAAACTACGCATTTCATCAATCCATATCTCAACCAGAACTGGGTTCATCGTCTTCCAACCCCTCAATATAATTTTTCCCCACCATTGCACCCCTATAGATCCATTTTTTCTGACATGTGGACAATTCCTCCAGTAGTACATCACTACCAAGTATTAAGGTTTTAAAATCCAAGGCAATCTTTTCATCTAACACAACCTCACAGATTGACCAAATTCAAACCAAAACCCCTCACTATGGTGCAGTTCCATAATATATGTTCCAATGTGCCAATGTCGTGTACACATGCCCAACAATCAGAACTGTCAGCCATACCTCTACTAAATAACCTTTGCGGAGTCCTATAGGCCCTATTAATGATTTTAATTTGGCGGGACCTCTGTGTCAAACTTAAAGAGCAGAGCCTTGTGTTCGCACACATACGTGACCAGTGATCTTCATCAATGGTACTCCCAAACCTCCTACCCCACTCCTCCCTCAACAAAATATTGCTTTTAAATTCTCCTTCAATCAATCCATAAACACGACTTATCAGACCACACCCACCCACTTTTGGTTTTTGCCAAAGTATGTTGACATCTAGGCTTCTCTCCAAGTTAACCTCGCCAATTGCTTTTCGAAGTTTTCAATAATCACTCACACAGAAATTAGAAATATTAAATTTAGATTGTAATCCTCTTGCACTCATCCATCTTCCATTCTCAAAAGGCTATTTAACCATTGTATACCGGCTAGAAACCACTCCGACCAAAACAAACAGGCCGATTCATGGAATTAATGTGCACTGAAATTTTCAGCGCAAGCGTGCGAAAGCGTGCGAATCACAGTGCCAGTGCGAAAATCGCAGCGAAACCCGCGCACAGCGAATCATGGAAGTCCGTGCGCGTGGAAATCCATGGATGTGCGCTGAAATCCTGTTTGGCGCACGCCAGCGCACACGCCTTCAAACAGCGTGCGCTAAGCGCACAGCGAAAGCACACAGAGCACGGCGCACACAACAAAAGTAGGCGTAACACAGGGTGTGACACGGGGAATGTGGAACAACGCATGAAAATGTGGGCGTCACGCGGGAAGTACAGGAGGCAATTGCGCGGAACGCCCACACGCTCGCCTACAACCCGTATTCATGGAAACGAATAGGGCAAACCAGCACACGGGCAAAGACGCGCACAGGCCTAAACACGTCCGCCACACGAAGGCAGGCGGTAGCGTCCCTGCGCATGACAAAAATGTGCACTAACAAAAAGCAAGTACATACAGCTATGATGAATGTCCCATACTGTTTCCCTCTAGGACAAATGACATGCAAAGGGGTACGCGACAAACACGGACACCCGCTGTGTGAAAAAAAGCGCGTGCATGTATTTCGGGGGTGCGCGGGAAGTTTCACATGCGATAGGCCTTAGGCGAGTGGGGTACTTGTATAACTGGGGTTCGCGTGAAGTATCACACGCAATTGGATCCGGGTACGTGTATTTCTGGGGTTTGCGTGAAGTTGCACACGTGATTGGCCCTGCGCGAGTGGGGAACGTGTATTTCTGCGGTTCGCATGAAGTTTCACACGCGATAGGCATTGGGCGAGAGGGGTACGTGTATAACTGGGGTTCGCGTGGAGTTTCATACGCGATTGGATCCGGGTACGTGTATTTCTGTGGTGCGCGGGAAGTTTCACACGAGAAAGGGCCTGTGCGAGTGGGGTACGTGTATTTCTTGGGTGCGCGGGAAGTTTCACACGCGATTGGCCCTGTGCAAGTGAGGTACGTGTATTCCTGGGGTTCGCGGGTAGTCTCACACGCGATTTGAGCAGGGTACATGTATTTCGGGGGTGCCGGGAAGTCCTACACGTGAATTGGCAGTGTGGGTCCTCCCAGGTGTTCCCTCTACACCCTCCACGGCCCCTGCAGGCAGCCCACACCATATGGGACTACCCTGCACCCCTGGTCATGTCCCGCAGGCAGCCCATCCACCATGGGCATGCCCCCCAGCCAAGCCACATGTCACCTTGCACTACTGATCACCAACGCATGTCCCCCAGCACCCCCACCCCCCAGCAGTGCAGGGCACCTGCCAGCAGGCCACCACTCATGTCCCACTCATGTACCCCAGCACCCCCGCCCCCCAGCAGTCAGGGGCACCTGCCACCAGGCCCCCACTCATGTCCCACACATGTCCCCCGGCACCCCCACCCCCCAGCAGTGCAGGGCACCTGCCAGCAGGCCCCCAATCATGTCCCACACATGTCCCCCTGCACCCCAACCCCCCGGCAGTCAGGGGCACATGCCAGCAGGCCCCCACTCAGGTCCCACACATGTCCCCTGCACCCCCACCCCCCAGCAGTCAGGGGCACCTGCCAGCAGGCCCCCACACATGTCCCCCAGCACCCCCACCCCCACCAGTGCAGGGCACCTGCCAGCAGGCCCCCACTCATGTCCCACACATGTCCCCCTGCACCTCCACCCCCCAGCAGTCAGGGGCACCTGCCAGCAGGCCCCCACTCATGTCCCACACATGTCCCTCTGAACCCCCACCCCCCAGCAGTCGGGGGCACCTGCCAGCAGGCCCCCACACATGTCCCCCAGCACCCCCTCCACCCAGCAGTGCAGGGCACCTTCCAGCAGGCCCCCACTCATGTCCCACTCATGTCCCCCAGCACCCCCACCCCACAGCAGTCAGGGGCACCTGCCAGCAGGCCCCCACTCATGTCCCACACAGGTCCCCCAGCACCCCCACCCCCAGCAGTGCAGGGCACCTGCCAGCAGGCCCCCACTCATGTCCCACACATGTCCCCCTGCAACCCCACACCCCAGCAGTGAGGGGCACCTGCCAGCAGGCCCCCACTCATGTCCCACACATGTCCCTCTGAACCCCCACCCCCCAGCAGTCGGGGCACTTGCCAGCAGGCCCCCACACATGTCCCCCAGCACCCCCTCCCCCCAGCAGTGCAGGGCACCTGCCAGCAGGCCCCCACTCATTTCCCACTCATGTCCCCCAGCACCCCCACCCCCCAGCAGTCAGGGGCACCTGCCAGCAGGCCCCCACTCATGTCCCACACATGTCCCACTGCACCCCCACCCCCATCAGTCAGGGGCACCTGCCAGAAGGTCCCCACTCATGTCCCACACATGTCCACCTGCACCCCCACCCCCCAGCAGTCAGGGGCACCTGCCAGCAGGCCCCCACACATGTACCCCTGCACACCCACCCCCAGCAGTCAGTGGCACCTGCCAGCAGGCCCCCACACATGTCCCCCAGCACCCCCACCCTCCAGCAGTCAGGGGCACCTGCCAGCAGGCCCCCACACATGTCCCCCAGCACCCCCAGCCGTGCAGGGCACCTGCCGGCAGGCCCCCACTCATGTCCCACTCATGTCCCCCAGCACCCCCACCCCCCAGCAGTGCAGGGCACCTGCCAGCAGGCCCCCACTCATGTCCCACACATGTCCCCCTGCACCCCACCCCCAGCAATCAGGGGCACCTACCAGCAGGCCCCCACTCATGTCCCACACATGTCCCCCTGCACCCCCACCCCACAGCAGTCAGGGGCACCTGCCAGCAGGCCCACACACATCTTCCCCCTGCACCCCCACCCCCCAGCAGTCAGGGGCACCTGCCAGCAGGCCCACACACATGTAACCCAGCACCCCCACCCCCCAGCAGTGCAGGGCACCTGCCAGCAGGCCCTCACTCATGTCCCCACATGTCCCCCTGCACCCCCACCCCCCAGCAGTCAGGGGAACCTGCCAGCAGGCCCCCACACATGTCCCCCTGCACCCCACCACCCCAGCAGTCAGGGGCACCTGCCAGCAGGACCCCACACATGTCCCCCAGCACCCCCACCCCCCAGCAGTGCAGGGCACCTGCCAGCAGGCCCCCGCTCATGTCCCACTCATGTCCCCCAGCACCCCCACCCCCAGCAGTCAGGGGCACCTGCCAGCAGGCCCCCACTCATGTCCCACACATGTCCCCCTGCACCCCCACCCCCAGCAGACAGGGGCACCTGCCAGCAGGCCCCCACTCATGTCCCACACATGACCCCCTGCACCCCCACCCCGCAGCAGTCAGGGGCACTTGCCAGCAGCCCCCCACACATGTCCCCCTGCACCCCCACCCCCCAGCAGTCAGGGGCACCTGCCAGCAGGCCCCCACTATTGTCCCACACATGTCCCCCTGCACCCCCACCCCGCAGCAGTGCAGGGCACCTGCCAGCAGGCCCCCATTCATGTCCCACACATGTCCCCCTGCACCCCCACACCCCAGCAGTCAGGGACACCTGCCAGCAGGCCCCCACACATGTCCCCCTGCACCCCACCCCCCAGCAGTCAGGGGCACCTGCCAGCAGGCCCACACACATGTCCCCCAGCACCCCCACCCCCCAGCAGTGCAGGGCACCTGCCAGCAGGCCCCCACTCATGTCCCACACATGTCCCCCTGCACCCCCCACCCCCCAGCAGTCAGGGGCACCTGCCAGCAGGCCCCCACTCATGTCCCACACATGTCCCCCTGAACCCCCACCCCCCAGCAGTCAGGGGCACCTGCCAGCAGGCCCCCACACATGTCCCCCAGCACCCCCTCCCCCAGCAGTGCAGGGGATGTGCCAGCTGGCCTCACTCATGTCCCCCAGCACCCCCAACCCCCAGCAGTGCAGGGCACCTGCCAGCAGGCCCACACTCATGTCCCACAGATGTCCCCCTGCACCCCCACCCCCATCAGTCAGGGGCACCTGCCAGAAGGCCCCCACTCATGTCCCACACATGTCCCCCTGCGCCCCCACCCCCCAGCAGTCAGGGGCACCTGCCAGCAGGCCCCCACACATGTCCCCCTGCACCCCCACCCCCAGCAGTCAGTGGCACATGCCAGCAGGCCCCCACACATGTCCCCCAGCACCCCTACCCCCCAGCAGTGCAGGGCACCTGCCAGCAGGCCCCCACTCATGTCCCACACATGTCCCCCTGCACCCCCACCCCCAGCAGTCAGGGGCACCTGCCAGCAGGCCCCATTCATGTCCCACACATGTCCCCCTGCACCCCCACCCCCCAGCAGTCAGGGGCACCTGCCAGCAGGCCCCCACACATGTCCCCCAGCACCCCCACCCCCAACAGTGCAGGGCACCTGCCAACAGGCCCCCACTCATGTCCCACTCATGTCCCCCAGCACCACCACCCCCCAGCAGTGCAGGGCACCTGCCAGCAGGCCCCCACTCATGTCCCACACATGTCCCCCTGCACCCCACCCCCAGCAGTCAGGGGCACCTGCCAGCAGGCCCCCACTCATGTCCCACACATGTCCCCCTGCACCCCCACCCCACAGCAGTCAGGGGCACCTGCCAGCAGGCCCACACACATGTACCCCTGCACCCCAACCCTCCAGCAGTCAGGGGCACCTGCCAGCAGGCCCACACACATGTCCGCCAGCACCCCCACCCTCCAGCTGTGCAGGGCACCTGCCAGCAGGCCCCCACTCATGTCCCACATATGTCCCCCTGCACCCCCACCCCCCAGCAGTCAGGGGCACCTGCCAGCAGGACCCCACACATGTCCGCCAGCACACCCACCCCCCCAGCAGTGCATGGCACCTGCCAGCAGGCCCCCACTCATGTCCCACACATGTCCCCCTGCACCCCACCCCCCAGCAGTCAGGGGCACCTGCCAGCAGGCCCCCACTCATGTCCCACACATGTCCCCCTGCACCCCCATCCCACAGCAGTCAGGGGCACCTGCCACCAGGCCCCCACACATGTCCCATGCACCCCACCCCCCAGCAGTCAGAAGCACCTACCAGCAGGACCCAACACATGTCCCCCAGCACCCCCACCCCCCAGCAGTGCAGGGCACCTGCCAGCAGGCCACCACTCATGTCCCACACATGTCCCCCAGCACACCCACCCCCAGCAGTGCAGGGCACCTGCCAGCAGGCCCCCACTCATGTCCCACACATGTCCCCCTGCACCCTACCCCCCAGCAGTCAGGGGCACCTGCCAGCAGGCCCCCACTCATGTCCCACACATGTCCCCCTGCACCCCCACCCCACAGCAGTCAGGGGCACCTGCCAGCAGGACCCCACACATGTCCCCCAGCACCCCCACCCACCAGCAGTGCGGGGCACCTGCCAGCAGGCCACCATTCATGTCCCACTCATGTCCCCCAGCACCCCCACCCCCCAGCAGTCAGGGGCACCTGCCAGCAGGCCCCCACTATTGTCCCACACATGTCCCCCAGCACCCCCACACCCCAGCAGTGCAGGGCACCTGCCAGCAGGCCCCCACTCATGTCCCACACATGTCCCCCTGCACCCCACCCCCCAGCAGTCAGGGGTACCTGCCAGCAGGCCCCCACACATGTCCCCCTGCACCCCCACCCCCCAGCAGTCAGGGGCACCTGCCAGCAGGCCCCCACACATGTCCCCCAGCACCCCCACCCCCCAGCAGTGCAGGGTAACTGCCAGCAGGCCCCCCACTCATGTCCCACACATGTCCCCCTGCACCCCCACCCCCCAGCAGTCAGGGGCACCTGCCAGCAGGCCCCCACTCATGTCCCACACATGTCCCCCTGAACCTCCACCCCCCAGCAGTCAGGGGCACCTGCCAGCAGGCCCCCACACATGTCCCCCAGCACCCCCTCCCCCCAGCAGTGCAGGGCACGTGCCAGCAGGCCCCCACTCATGTCCCACTCATGTCCCCCAGCACCCCCACCCCTCCCCCACTCATGTCCCACTCATGTCCCCCAGCACCCCCACCCCCAGCAGTCAGGGGCACCTGCCAGCAGGCCCCCACACATGTTCCCCTGCACCCCCACCCCCCAGCAGTCAGGGGCACCTGCCAGCAGGCCCCCACACATGTCCCCCAGCACCCCCACCCCCCAGCAGTCAGTGGCACCTGCCAGCAGGCCCCCACACATGTCCCCCAGCACCCTCACCCCCCATCAGTGCAAGGCACCTGCCAGCAGGCCCCCACTCATGTGCCACACATGTCCCCCTGCACCCCCACCCCCCCAGCAGTCAGGGGCACCTGCCAGCAGGCCCCCATTCATGTCCCACACATGTCCCCCTGCACTCCCACCCCACAGCAGTCAGGGGCACCTGCTAGCAGGCCCCCACACATGTCCCCCAGCACCCCCACCCCCAGCAGTGCAGGGCACCTGCCAGCAGGCCCCCACTCATATCCCACTCATGTCCCCCAGCACCCCCACCCCCCAGCAGTGCAGGGCACATGCCAGCAGGCCCCCACTCATGCCCCACAAATGTCCCCCTGCACCCCCACCCCCCAGCAGTCAGGGGCACCTGCCAGCAGGCCCACACACATGTCCCCCAGCACCCCACCCCCAGCAGTGCAGGGCACCTGCCATAAGGCCCCCACTCATGTCCCACACATGTCCCCCTGCGCCCCTACCCCCCAGCAGTCACGGGCACCTGCCAGCAGGACCCCACACATGTGACCCAGCACCCCCACCCCCCAACAGTGCAGGGCACCTGCCAGCAGGCCCCCACTCATGTCCCACACATGTCCTCCTGCACCCCCACCCCCAGCAGTCAGGGGCACCTGCCAGCAGGCCCCCACACATGTCCCCCTGCACCCCCACCCCCCAACAGTCAGGGGCACCTGCCAGCAGGCCCCCACACATGTCCCCCAGCACCCCCACCCCCCAGCAGCACAGGGCACCTGCCAGCAGGGCCCCACTCATGTCCCACACATGTCCTCCTGCACCCCCACCCCCAGCAGTCAGGGGCACCTGCCAGCAGGCCCCCACTCATGTCTCACACATGTCCCCCTGCACCCCCACCCCACAGCAGTCAGGGGCACCTGCCAGCAGGCCCCCACACATGTCCCCCTGACCCCCACCCCCCAGCAGTCAGGGGCATCTGCCAGCAGGCCCCCACACATGTCCCCCAGCACCCCCAACCCCCAGCAGTGCAAGGCACCTGCCACCAGGCCCCCGCTCATGTCCCACACATGTCCCCCTGGACCTCCACCCCCAGCAGTCAGGCACACCTGCCAGCAGGCCCCCACTCATAACCCACACATGTCCCCCTGCGCCCCCACCCCACAGCAGTCAGGGGCACCTGCCAGCAGGCCCCCACACATGTCCCCCTGACCCCCACCCCCCAGCAGTCAGGGGCACCTGCCAGCAGGCCCCCACACATGTCCCCCAGCACCCCCAACCCCCAGCAGTGCAAGTCACCTGCCAGCAGGCCCCCACTCATGTCCCACACATGTCCCCCTGCACCCCCACCCCCCAGCAGTCAGGGGCACCTGCCAGCAGGCCCCCATTCATGTCCCACACATGTCCCCCTGCACACCCACCCCCCCAGCAGTCAGGGGAACCTGCCAGCAGGCCCCCACACATGCCCCCCAGCACCCCCACCCCCAGCAGTGCAGAGCACCTGCCAGCAGGCCCCCACTCATGTCCCACTCATGTCCCCCAGCACCCCCACCCCCCAGCAGTGCAGGGCACCTGCCAGCAGGCCCTCACTCATGTCCCACACATGTCCCCCTGCACCCCACCCCCCAGCAGTCAGGGGCACCTGCCAGCAGGCCCCCACTCATGTCCCACACATGACCCCCTGCACCCCCACCCCACAGCAGTCAGGGGCACCTGCCAGCAGGCCCACACACATGTCCCCCTGCACCCCCACCCCCCAGCAGTCAGGGGCACCTGCCAGCAGGCCCACACACATGTCCCCCAGCACCCCCACCCCCAGCAGTGCAGGGCACCTGCCAGCAGGCCCCCACTCATGTCCCACACATGTCCCCCTGCACCCCTACCCCCCAGCAGTCAGGGGTACCTGCCAGAAGGACCCCACACATGTCCCCCAGCACCCCCACCCCCCAGCAGTGCAGGGCACCTGCCAGCAGGCCCCCACTCATGTCCCACACATGTCCTCCTGCACCCCCACCCCCAGCAGTCAGGGGCACCTGCCAGCAGGCCCCCATACATGTCCCCCTGCACCCCCACACCCCAACAGTCAGGGGCACCTGCCAGCAGGCCCCCACACATGTCCCCCAGCACCCCCACCCCCCAGCAGCGCAGGGCACCTGCCAGCAGGCCCCCACTCATGTCCCACACATGTCCTCCTGCACCCCCACCCCCAGCAGTCAGGGGCACCTGCCAGCAGGCCCCCACTCATGTCCCACACATGTCCCCCTGCACCCCCACCTCACAGCAGTCAGGGGCACCTGCCAGCAGGACCCCACACATGTCCCCCTGCACCCCACCCCCCAGCAGTCAGTGGCACCTGCCAGCAGGCCCCCGCTCATGTCCCACACATGTCCCCCTGCACCTCCACCCCCCAGCAGTCAGGCACACCTGCCAGCAGGCCCCCACTCATGTCCCACACATGTCCCCCTGCACCCCCACCCCACAGCAGTCAGGGGCACCTGCCAGCAGGCCCCCACACATGTCCCCCTGAACCCCCACCCCCCAGCAGTCAGGGGCATCTGCCAGCAGGCCCCCACACATGTCCCCCAGCACCCCCATCCGCCAGCAGTGCAGAGAACCTGCCAGCAGGCCCCCACTCATGTCCCGCTCATGTCCCCCAGCACCCCCATCCCCCAGCAGTCAGGGGCACCTGCCAACAGGCCCCCACTCATGTCCCACACATGTGCCCCTGCACCCCCAACCCCCAGTAGTCAGGGGCACCTGCCAGCAGGCCCCAACTCATGTCCCACACATGTCCCCCTGCACCCCCACCCCCCAGCAGTTAGGGGCACCTGCCAGCAGGCCCCCACTATTGTCCCACACATGTCCCCCTGCACCCCTACCCCCCAGCAGTCAGGGGCACCTGCCAGCAGGACCCCACACATGTCCCCCAGCACCCCCACCCCCCAACAGTGCAGGGCACCTGCCAGCAGGCCCCCACTCATGTCCCACACATGTCCCCCTGCACCCCTACCCCCCAGCAGTCAGGGACACCTGCCAGCAGGACCCCACACATGTCCCCCAGCACCCCCACCCCCCAACAGTGCAGGGCACCTGCCAGCAGGCCCCCACTCATGTCCCACACATGTCCTCCTGCACCCCCACCCCCAGCAGTCAGGGGCACCTGCAAGCAGGCCCCCACACATGTCCCCCTGCACCCCCACCCCCCAACAGTCAGGGGCACCTGCCAGCAGGCCCCCACATATGTCCCCCAGCACCCCCACCCCCCAGCAGCGCAGGGCACCTGCCAGCAGGCCCCCACTCATGTCCCACACATGTCACCCTGCACCCCCACCCCACAGCAGTCAGGGGCACCTGCCAGCAGGCCCCCACACATGTCCCCCTGCACCCCTACCCCCCAGCAGCGCAGGGCACCTGCCAGCAGGCCCCCACTCATGTCCCACACATGTCACCCTGCACCCCCACCCCACAGCAGTCAGGGGCACCTGCCAGCAGGCCCCCACACATGTCCCCCTGCACCCCAACCCCCAGCAGTCAGTGTCACCTGCCAGCAGGACCCCACACATGTCCCCCAGCACCCCCACCCCCCAGCAGTGCAGGGCACCTGCCAGCAGGCCCCCGCTCATGTCCCACACATGTCCCCCTGCACCTCCACCCCCAGCAGTCAGGCACACCTGCCAGCAGGCCCCCACTCATGTCCCACACATGTCCCCCTGCACCCCCACCCCACAGCAGTCAGGGGCACCTGCCAGTAGGCCCCCACACATGTCCCCCTGAACCCCCACCCCCCAGCAGTCAGGGGCACCTGCCAGCAGGCCCCCACACATGTTCCCCAGCACCCCCAAACCCAGCAGTGCAAGGCACCTGCCAGCAGGCCCCCACTCATGTACCACACATGTCCCCCTGCACCCCCACCCCCCAGCAGTCAGGGGCACCTGCCAGCAGGCCCCCATTCATGTCCCACACATGTCCCCCTGCACCCCCACCCCCCAGCAGTCAGGGGCACCTGCCAGCAGGCTCCCACACATGCCCACAGCACCCCCACCCCCAGCAATGCAGAGCACCTGCCAGCAGGCCCCCACTCATGTCCCACTCATGTCCCCCAGCACCCCCACCCCCCAGCAGTGCAGGGCACCTGCCAGCAGGCCCCCACTCATGTCCCACACATGTCCCCCTGCACCCCACCCCCCAGCAGTCAGGGGCACCTGCCAGCAGGCCCCCACTCATGTCCCACACATGACCCCCTGGACCCCCACCCCACAGCAGTCAAGGGCACCTACCAGCAGGCCCACACACATGTCCCCTTGCAGCCCCACCCCCCAGCAGTCAGGGGCACCTGCCAGCAGGCCCACACACATGTCCCCCAGCACCCCCACCCCCAGCAGTGCAGGGCACCTGCCAGCAGGCCCTCACTCATTTCCCACACATGTCCTCCTGCACCCCCACCCCCAGCAGTCAGGGGCACCTGCCAGCAGGCCCCCACACATGTCACCCTGCACCCCCACCCCCACCCCCCAACAGTCAGGGGCACCTGCCAGCAGGCCCCCACACATGTCCCCCAGCACCCCCACCCCCCAGCAGCGCAGGGCACCTGCCAGCAGGCCCCCACTCATGTCCCACACATGTCCTCCTGCACCCCCACCCCCAGCAGTCAGGGGCACCTGCCAGCAGGCCCCCACTCATGTCCCACACATGTCCCCCTGCACCCCCACCCCACAGCAGTCTGGGGCACCTGCCAGCAGGCCCCCACACATGTCCCCCTGCACCCCACCCCCCAGCAGTCAGTGGCACCTGCCAGCAGGACCCCACACATGTCCCCCAGCACCCCCACCCCCCAGCAGTGCAGGGCACCTGCCAGCAGGCCCCCGCTCATGTCCCACACATGTCCCCCTGCACCTCCACCCCCCAGCAGTCAGGCATACCTGCCAGCAGGCCCCCACTCATGTCCCACACATGTCCCCCTGCACCCCCACCCCACAGCAGTCAGGGGCACCTGCCAGCAGGCCCCCACACATGTCCCCCTGAACCCCCACCCCCCAGCAGTCAGGGGCACCTGCCAGCAGGCCCCCACACATGTACCCCAGCACCCCCACCCCCCAGCAGTCAGGGGCACCTGCCAGCAGGCCCCCACTCATCTCCCACACATGTTCCCCTGCACCCCCACCCCCAGCAGTCAGGGGCACCTGCCAGCAGGCCCCCACTCATGTACCACACATGTCCCCCAGCACCCCACCCCCCAGCAGTCAGGGGTTCCTGCCAGCAGGCCTCCACTCATGTCCCACACTTGTCCCCCTGCACCCCCACCCCCCAGCAGTCAGGGGCACGTGCCAGCAGGCCCCCACACATGTCCCCCTGGACCCCCACCCCCCAGGAGTCAGGGGCACCTGCCACCAGGCCCACACACATGTCCCCCAGCACCCTCACCCCCCAGCAGTGCAGGGCAGCTGCCAGCAGGCACCCACTCATGTCCCACACATGTCCCCCTGCACCCCCACTCTGCTGCAGTCAGGGGCACCTGCCAGCAGGCCCCCACTCATGTCCCACACATGTCCCCCTGCACCCGCAGCCCCCAGGAGTCACGGGCACCTGCCAGCAGGCCCCCACATATGTCCCCCTGCACCCCCACCCCCCAGCAGTCAGGGGCACCTGACAGCAGGCCGCCACACATGTCCCCCTGCACCCCCACCCCCCAGCAGTCAGCGGCAAATGCCAGAAGGCCCCCCCACATGTCCCCCAGCACCCCCACTCCCCAGCAGTGCAAGGCACCTGCCAGCAGGCCCCCACTCATGTCCCACACATGTCCCCCAGCACCCCCACCCCCCAGCAGCACAGGGCACCTGCCAGCAGGCCCCCACTCATGTCCCACACATGACCTCCTGCACCCCCACCCCCAGCAGTCAGGGGCACCTGCCAGCAGGCCCCCACTCATGTCTCACACATGTCCCCCTGCACCCCCACCCCACAGCAGTCAGGGGCACCTGCCAGCAGGCCCCCACACATGTCCCCCTGACCCCCACCCCCCAGCAGTCAGGGGCATCTGCCAGCAGGCCCCCACACATGTTCCCCAGCACCCCCAACCCCCAGCAGTGCAAGGCACCTGCCACCAGGCCCCCGCTCATGTCCCACACATGTCCCCCTGGACCTCCACCCCCAGCAGTCAGGCACACCTGCCAGCAGGCCCCCACTCATAACCCACACATGTCCCCCTGCGCCCCCACCCCACAGCAGTCAGGGGCACCTGCCAGCAGGCCCCCACACATGTCCCCCTGACCCCCACCCCCCAGCAGTCAGGGGCACCTGCCAGCAGGCCCCCACACATGTCCCCCAGCACCCCCAACTCCCAGCAGTGCAAGTCACCTGCCAGCAGGCCCCCACTCATGTCCCACACATGTCCCCCTGCACCCCCACCCCCCAGCAGTCAGGGGCACCTGCCAGCAGGCCCCCATTCATGTCCCACACATGTCCCCCTGCACACCCACCCCCCCAGCAGTCAGGGGCACCTGCCAGCAGGCCCCCACACATGCCCCCCAGCACCCCCACCCCCAGCAGTGCAGAGCACCTGCCAGCAGGCCCCCACTCATGTCCCACTTATGTCCCCCAGCACCCCCACCCCCCAGCAGTGCAGGGCACCTGCCAGCAGGCCCTCACTCATGTCCCACACATGTCCCCCTGCACCCCACCCCCCAGCAGTCAGGGGCACCTGCCAGCAGGCCCCCACTCATGTCCCACACATGACCCCCTGCACCCCCACCCCACAGCAGTCAGGGGCACCTGCCAGCAGGCCCACACACATGTCCCCCTGCACCCCCAACCCCCAGCAGTCAGGGGCACCTGCCAGCAGGCCCACACACATGTCCCCCAGCACCCCCACCCCCAGCAGTGCAGGGCACCTGCCAGCAGGCCCCCACTCATGTCCCACACATGTCCCCCTGCACCCCTACCCCCCAGCAGTCAGGGGTACCTGCCAGAAGGACCCCACACATGTCCCCCAGCACCCCCACCCCCCAGCAGTGCAGGGCACCTGCCAGCAGGCCCCCACTCATGTCCCACACATGTCCTCCTGCACCCCCACCCCCAGCAGTCAGGGGCACCTGCCAGCAGGCCCCCACACATGTCCCCCAGCACCCCCACCCCCCAGCAGCGCAGGGCACCTGCCAGCAGGCCCCCACTCATGTCCCACACATGTCCTCCTGCACCCCCACCCCCAGCAGTCAGGGGCACCTGCCAGCAGGCCCCCACTCATGTCCCACACATGTCCCCCTGCACCACCACACCCCAACAGTCAGGGGCACCTGCCAGCAGGCCCCCACACATGTCCCCCAGCACCCCCACCCCCCAGCAGCGCAGGGCACCTGCCAGCAGGCCCCCACTCATGTCCCACACATGTCCTCCTGCACCCCCACCCCCAGCAGTCAGGGGCACCTGCCAGCAGGCCCCCACTCATGTCCCACACATGTCCCCCTGCACCCCCACCCCACAGCAGTCAGGGGCACCTGCCAGCAGGACCCCACACATGTCCCCCTGCACCCCACCCCCCAGCAGTCAGTGGCACCTGCCAGCAGGCCCCCACACATGTCCCCCAGCACCCCCATCCGCCAGCAGTGCAGAGAACCTGCCAGCAGGCTCCCACTCATGTCCCGCTCATGTCCCCCAGCACCCCCATCCCCCAGCAGTCAGGGGCACCTGCCAACAGGCCCCCACTCATGTCCCACACATGTGCCCCTGCACCCCCAACCCCCAGTAGTCAGGGGCACCTGCCAGCAGGCCCCAACTCATGTCCCACACATGTCCCCCTGCACCCCCACCCCCCAGCAGTCAGGGGCACCTGCCAGCAGGCCCCCACTATTGTCCCACACATGTCCCCCTGCACCCCTACCCCCCAGCAGTCAGGGGCACCTGCCAGCAGGACCCCACACATGTCCCCCAGCACCCCCACCCCCCAACAGTGCAGGGCACCTGCCAGCAGGCCCCCACTCATGTCCCACACATGTCCCCCTGCACCCCTACCCCCCAGCAGTCAGGGACCACTGCCAGCAGGACCCCACACATGTCCCCCAGCACCCCCACCCCCCCAACAGTGCAGGGCACCTGCCAGCAGGCCCCCACTCATGTCCCACACATGTCCTCCTGCACCCCCACCCCCAGCAGTCACGGGCACCTGCAAGCAGGCCCCCACACATGTCCCCCTGCACCCCCACCCCCCAACAGTCAGGGGCACCTGCCAGCAGGCCCCCACATATGTCCCCCAGCACCCCCACCCCCCAGCAGCGCAGGGCACCTGCCAGCAGGCCCCCACTCATGTCCCACACATGTCACCCTGCACCCCCACCCCACAGCAGTCAGGGGCACCTGCCAGCAGCCCCCCACACATGTCCCCCTGCACCCCAACCCCCAGCAGTCAGTGTCACCTGCCAGCAGGACCCCACACATGTCCCCCAGCACCCCCACCCCCCAGCAGTGCAGGGCACCTGCCAGCAGGCCCCCGCTCATGTCCCACACATGTCCCCCTGCACCTCCACCCCCAGCAGTCAGGCACACCTGCCAGCAGGCCCCCACTCATGTCCCACACATGTCCCCCTGCACCCCCACCCCACAGCAGTCAGGGGCACCTGCCAGTAGGCCCCCACACATGTCCCCCTGAACCCCCACCCCCCAGCAGTCAGGGGCACCTGCCAGCAGGCCCCCACACATGTTCCCCAGCACCCCCAACACCCAGCAGTGCAAGGCACCTGCCAGCAGGCCCCCACTCATGTACCACACATGTCCCCCTGCACCCCCACCCCCCAGCAGTCAGGGGCACCTGCCAGCAGGCCCCCATTCATGTCCCACACATGTCCCCCTGCACCCCCACCCCCCAGCAGTCAGGGGCACCTGCCAGCAGGCTCCCACACATGCCCCCAGCACCCCCACCCCCAGCAATGCAGAGCACCTGCCAGCAGGCCCCCACTCATGTCCCACTCATGTCCCCCAGCACCCCCACCCCCCAGCAGTGCAGGGCACCTGCCAGCAGGTCCCCACTCATGTCCCACACATGTCCCCCTGCACCCCACCCCCCAGCAGTCAGGGGCACCTGCCAGCAGGCCCCCACTCATGTCCCACACATGACCCCCTGGACCCCCACCCCACAGCAGTCAAGGGCACCTACAAGCAGGCCCACACACATGTCCCCTTGCAGCCCCACCCCCCAGCAGTCAGGGGCACCTGCCAGCAGGCCCACACACATGTCCCCCAGCACCCCCACCCCCAGCAGTGCAGAGCACCTGCCAGCAGGCCCCCACTCATGTCCCACACATGTCCTCCTGCACCCCCACCCCCAGCAGTCAGGGGCACCTGCCAGCAGGCCCCCACACATGTCACCCTGCACCCCCACCCCCCAACAGTCAGGGGCACCTGCCAGCAGGCCCCCACACATGTCCCCCAGCACCCCCACCCCACAGCAGCGCAGGGCACCTGCCAGTAGGCCCCCACTCATGTCCCACACATGTCCTCCTGCACCCCCACCCCCAGCAGTCAGGGGCACCTGCCAGCAGGCCCCCACTCATGTCCCACACATGTCCCCCTGCACCCCCACCCCACAGCAGTCTGGGGCACCTGCCAGCAGGCCCCCACACATGTCCCCCTGCACCCCACCCCCCAGCAGTCAGTGGCACCTGCCAGCAGGACCCCACACATGTCCCCCAGCACCCCCACCCCCCAGCAGTGCAGGGCACCTGCCAGCAGGCCCCCGCTCATGTCCCACACATGTCCACCTGCACCTCCACCCCCCAGCAGTCAGGCATACCTGCCAGCAGGCCCCCACTCATGTCCCACACATGTCCCCCTGCACTCCCACCCCACAGCAGTCAGGGGCACCTGCCAGCAGGCCCCCACACATGTCCCCCTGAACCCCCACCCCCCAGCAGTCAGGGGCACCTGCCAGCAGGCCCCCACACATGTACCCCAGCACCCCCACCCCCCAGCAGTCAGGGGCACCTGCCAGCAGGTCCCCACTCATCTCCCACACATGTTCCCCTGCACCCCCACCCCCAGCAGTCAGGGGCACCTGCCAGCAGGCCCCCACTCATCTACCACACATGTCCCCCAGCACCCCACCCCCCAGCAGTCAGGGGTTCCTGCCAGCAGGCCTCCACTCATGTCCCACACTTGTCCCCCTGCACCCCTACCCCCCAGCAGTCAGGGGCACCTGCCAGCAGGCCCCCACTCATGTCCCACACATGTCCCCCTGCACCCGCAGCCCCCAGGAGTCACGGGCACCTGCCAGCAGGCCCCCACATATGTCCCCCTGCACCCCCACCCCCCAGCAGTCAGGGGCACCTGACAGCAGGCCGCCACACATGTCCCCCTGCACCCCCACCCCCCAGCAGTCAGCGGCACCTGCCATCAGGCCCCCACACATGTCCCCCAGCACCCCCACTCCCCAGCAGTGCAAGGCACCTGCCAGCAGGCCCCCACTCATGTCCCACACATGTCCCCCTGCACCCCCACCCCCCAGCAGTCAGGGGCACCTGCCAGCAGGCCCCCATTCATGTCCCACACATGTCCCCCTGCACCCCCACCCCCCAGCAGTCAGGGGCATCTGCCAGCAGGCCCCC
The DNA here is from genome assembly GCF_040938575.1 of Ambystoma mexicanum. Taxonomy (NCBI): domain Eukaryota; kingdom Metazoa; phylum Chordata; class Amphibia; order Caudata; family Ambystomatidae; genus Ambystoma; species Ambystoma mexicanum. The sequence continues at coordinate 476,892,459 of NC_090931.1, read as the reverse complement.
ATACATGTCCCCCAGCACCCCCACCCCAAGCAGTGCAGGGCACCTGCCAGCAGGCCCCCACTCATGTCCCACTCATGTCCCCCAGCACCCCCACCCCCCGGCAGTGCAGGGCACCTGCCAGCAGGCCCCCACTCATGTCCCACACATGTCCCCCTGCACCCCACCCCCCAGCAGTCAGGGGAACCTGCCAGCAGGCCCCCACTCATGTCCACACATGTCCCCCTGCACCCCTACCCCACAGCAGTCAGGGGCACCTGCCAGCAGGCCCACACACATGTCCCCCTGCACCCCCACCTCCCAGCAGTCAGGGGCACCTGCCAGCAGGCCCACACACAAGTCCCCCAGGACCCCCAACCCCCAGCAGTGCAGGGAACCTGCCAGCAAGCCCCCACTCATGTCCCACACATGCCCCCCAGCACCCCCACCCCCAGCAATGCAGAGCACCTGCCAGCAGGCCCCCACTCATGTCCCACACATGTCCCCCTGCACCCCACCCCCCAGCAGTCAGGGGCACCTGCCAGCAGGCCCCCACTCATGTCCCACACATGACCCCCTGGACCCCCACCCCACAGCAGTCAGGGGCATCTGCCAGCAGGCCCCCACACATGTCCCCCAGCACCCCCACCCCCAGCAGTGCAGGTCACCTGCCAGCAGGCCCCCACTCATGTCCCACACATGTCCTCCTGCACCCCCACCCCCAGCAGTCAGGGGCATCTGCCAGCAGGCCCCCACACATGTCCCCCTGCACCCCCACCCCCAACAGTCAGGGGCACCTGCCAGCAGGCCCCCACACATGTCCCCCAGCACCCCCACCCCCCAGCAGCGCAGGGCACCTGCCAGCAGGCCCCCACTCATGTCCCACACATGTCCTCCTGCACCCCACCCCCAGCAGTCAGGGGCACCTGCCAGCAGGCCCCCACTCATGTCCCACACATGTCCCCCTGCACCCCCACCACACTGCAGTCAGGGGCACCTGCCAGCAGGCCCCCACACATATCCCCCTGCACCCCACCCCCCAGCAGTCAGTGGCACCTGCCAGCAGGACCCCACACATGTCCCCCAGCACCCCCACCCCCCAGCAGTGCAGGGCACCTGCCAGCAGGCCCCCGCTCATGTCCCCCACATGTCCCCCTGCACCTCCACCCCCCAGCAGTCAGGCACACCTGCCAGCAGGCCCCCACTCATGTCCCACACATGTCCCCCTGCACCCCCACCCCACAGCAGTCAGGGGCACCTGCCAGCAGGCCCCCACACATGTCCCCCTGAACCCCCACCCCCAGCAGTCAGGGGCACCTGCCAGCAGGCCCCCACACATGTACCCCAGCACCCCCACCCCCCAGCAGTCAGGGGCACCTGCCAGCAGGCCCCCACTCATCTCCCACACATGTTCCCCTGCACCCCCACCCCCCAGCAGTCAGGGGAACCTGCCAGCAGGCCCCCACTCATGTACCACACATGTCCCCCAGCACCCCCACCCCCCAGCAGTCAGGGGTTACTGCCAGCAGGCCTCCACTCATGTCCCACACTTGTCCCCCTGCACCCCCACCCCCCAGCAGTCAGGGCACGTGCCAGCAGGCCCCCACACATGTCCCCCTGCACCCCCACCCCCCAGGAGTCAGGGGCACCTGCCAGCAGGCCCACACACATGTCCCCCAGCACCCTCACCCCCCAGCAGTGCAGGGCACCTGCCAGCAGGCACCCACTCATGTCCCACACATGTCCCCCTGCACCCCCACTCTGCTGCAGTCAGGGGCACCTGCCAGCAGGCCCCCACTCATGTCCCACACATGTCCCCCTGCACCCCCAGCCCCCAGGAGTCACGGGCACCTACCAGCAGGCCCCCACACATGTCCCCCTGCACCCCCACCCCCCAGCAGTCAGGGGCACCTGACAGCAGGCTGCCACACATGTCCCCCTGCACCCCCACCCCCCCAGCAGTCAGCGGCACCTGCCAGCAGGCCCCCACACATGTCCCCCAGCACCCCCACTCCCCAGCAGTGCAAGGCACGTGCCAGCAGGCCCCCACTCATGTCCCACACATGTCCCCCTGCAGCCCCACCCCCCAGCAGTCAGGGGCACCTGCCAGCAGGCCCCCATTCATGTCCCACACATGTCCTCCTGCACCCCCACCCCCCCAGCAGTCAGGGGCATCTGCCAGCAGGCCCCCATACATGTCCCCCTGAACCCCCACCCCCAGCAGTCAGGGGCACCTGCCAGCAGGCCCCCACACATGTACCCCAGCACCCCCACCCCCCAGCAGTCAGGGGCACCTGCCAGCAGGCCCCCACTCATCTCCCACACATGTTCCCCTGCACCCCCACCCCCCAGCAGTCAGGGGAACCTGCCAGCAGGCCCCCACTCATGTACCACACATGTCCCCCAGCACCCCCACCCCCCAGCAGTCAGGGGTTACTGCCAGCAGGCCTCCACTCATGTCCCACACTTGTCCCCCTGCACCCCCACCCCCCAGCAGTCAGGGCACGTGCCAGCAGGCCCCCACACATGTCCCCCTGCACCCCCACCCCCCAGGAGTCAGGGGCACCTGCCAGCAGGCCCACACACATGTCCCCCAGCACCCTCACCCCCCAGCAGTGCAGGGCACCTGCCAGCAGGCACCCACTCATGTCCCACACATGTCCCCCTGCACCCCCACTCTGCTGCAGTCAGGGGCACCTGCCAGCAGGCCCCCACTCATGTCCCACACATGTCCCCCTGCACCCCCAGCCCCCAGGAGTCACGGGCACCTGCCAGCAGGCCCCCACACATGTCCCCCTGCACCCCCACCCCCCAGCAGTCAGGGGCACCTGACAGCAGGCTGCCACACATGTCCCCCTGCACCCCCACCCCCCCAGCAGTCAGCGGCACCTGCCAGCAGGCCCCCACACATGTCCCCCAGCACCCCCACTCCCCAGCAGTGCAAGGCACGTGCCAGCAGGCCCCCACTCATGTCCCACACATGTCCCCCTGCAGCCCCACCCCCCAGCAGTCAGGGGCACCTGCCAGCAGGCCCCCATTCATGTCCCACACATGTCCTCCTGCACCCCCACCCCCCCAGCAGTCAGGGGCATCTGCCAGCAGGCCCCCATACATGTCCCCCAGCACCCCCTCCCCAAGCAGTGCAGGGCACCTGCCAGCAGGCCCCCACTCATGTCCCACTCATGTCCCGCAGCACGGCCACCCCCCGGCAGTGCAGGGCACCTGCCAGCAGGCCCCCACTCATGTCCCACACATGTCCCCCTGCACCCCACCCCCCAGCAGTCAGGGGCACCTGCCAGCAGGCCCCCACTCATGTCCACACATGTCTCCCTGCACCCCCACCCCACAGCAGTCAGGGGCACCTGCCAGCAGGCCCACACACATGTCCCCCTGCACCCCCACCTCCCAGCAGTCAGGGGCACCTGCCAGCAGGCCCACACAAAAGTCCCCCAGCACCCCCAACCCCCAGCAGTGCAGGGCACCTGCCAGCAAGCCCCCACTCATGTCCCACACATGTCCCCCTGCACCCCTACCCCGCAGCAGTCAGGGGCACCTGCCAGCAGGAACCCACACATGTCCCCCAGCACCCACCCCCCCCAGCAGTGCAGGGCACCTGCCAGCAGGCCCCCACTCATGTCCCACACATGTCCTCCTGCACCCCCACCCCCAGCAGTCAGGGGCACCTGCCAGCAGGCCCCCACACATGTCCCCCTGCACCCCCACCCCCCAACAGTCAGGGGCACCTGCCAGCAGGCCCCCACACATGTCCCCTAGCACCCCCACCCCCCAGCAGTGCAGGGCACCGGCCAGCAGGCCCCCACTCATGTCCCACACATGTCCTCCTGCACCCCCACCCCCAGCAGTCAGGGGCACCTGCCAGCAGGCCCCCACTCATGTCCCACACATGTCCCCCTGCACCCCCACCCCACAGCAGTCAGGGGCACCTGCCAGCAGGCCCCCACACATGTCCCCCTGCACCGCACCCCCCAGCAGTCAGTGGCACCTGCCAGCAGGACCCCACACATGTCCCCCAGCACCCCCACCCCCCAGCAGTGCAGGGCACCTGCCAGCAGGCCCCTGCTCATGTCCCACACATGTCCCCCTGCACCTCCACCCCCCAGAAGTCAGGCACACCTGCCAGCAGTCCCACACTCATGTCCCACACATGTCCCCCTGCACCCCCACCCCACAGCAGTCAGGGGCACCTGCCAGCATGCCCCCACACATGTCCCCCTGAACCCTCACCCCCCAGCAGTCAGGGGCACCTGCCAGCAGGCCCCCACATATGTCCCCCAGCACCCCCACCCCCCAGCAGTGCAGGGAACCTGCCAGCAGGCCCCCACTCATGTCCCACTCATGTCCCCCAGCACCCCCATCCCCCAGCAGTCAGGGGCACCTGCCAACAGGCCCCCACTCATGTCCCACACATGTGCCCCTGCACCCCCACACCCCAGCAGTCAGGGGCACCTGCCAGCAGGCCCCAACTCATGTCCCACACATGTCCCCCTGCACCCCCACCCCCCAGCAGTCAGGGGCACCTGCCAGCAGGCCCCCACACATGTCCCCCAGCACCCCCACCCCCAAGCAGTGCAGGGCACCTGCCAGTAGGGCCCCACTCATGTCCCACTCATGTTCCCTGCACCCCCACCCCCCAGCAGTCAGGGGCACCTGCCAGCATGCCCCCACTCATGTCCCACACATGTCGCCCTGCACCCCCATCCTCCAGAAGTCAGGTGTACCTGCCAGCAGGCCCCCACTCATGTCCCACACATGTCCCCCTCCACCCCCACCCCCCAGGAGTCACGGGCACCTGCCAGCAGGCCCCCGCTCATGTCCCACTCATGTCCCCCAGAACCCCCACTGCCAGCAGTCAGGGGCACCTTCCAGCAGGCCCCCACTCATGTCTCACACATGTCCCCCTACACCCCCAACCCCCAGCAGTCAGGGGCACCTGCCAGCAGGCCCCGACTCATGTCCCACACATGTCCCCCTGCACCTCCACCCCCCAGCAGTCAGGCACACCTGCCAGCAGGCCCCCACTCATGTCCCACGCATGTCCCCCTGCACACCCACCCCGCAGCAGTCAGGGGCACCTGCCAGCAGGCCCCCACACATGTCCCCCTGCACCCCACCCCCCAGCAGTCAGGGGCACATGCCAGCAGGCCCCCACACATGTCCCCCAGCACCCTCACCCCCCAGCAGTGCAGGGCATGTGCCAGCAGGCCCCCACTCATGTCCCACTCATGTCCCCCAGCACCTCCATCCCCCAGCAGTCAGGGGCACCTGCCAGCAGGCCCCCACTCATGTCCCACACATGTGCCCCTGCACCCTCACCCCCCAGCAGTCAGGGGCACCTGCCAGCAAGCCCCAACTCATGTCCCACACATTTCCCCCTGCACCCCCACCCCCAGCAGTCAGGGGCACCTGCCAGCAGGCCCCCACACATGTCCCCCAGCACCCCCACCCCCCAGCAGTGCAGGGCACCTGCCAGCAGGCCCCCACTCATGTCCCACGCATGTCCCCCAGCACCCGCACCCCCAGCAGTCAGGGGCACCTGCCATTAGGCCCCCACTCATGTCCCACACATGTTCCCCTGCACCCCCACCCCCCAGCAGTCAGGGGCACCTGCCAGCAGGCCCCCACTCATGTCCCACACATGTCCCCCAGCACCCCCACCCCCCAGCAGTCAGGGGTTCCTGCCAGCAGGCCTCCACTCATGTCCCACACTTGTCCCCCTGCACCCCCACCCCCCAGCAGTCAGGGGCTTGTGCCAGCAGGCCCCCACACATGTCCCCCTGCACCCCCACCCCCCAGGAGTCAGGGGCACCTGCCAGCAGGCCCACACACATGTCCCCCAGCACCCTCACCCCCCAGCAGTGCAGGGCACCTGCCAGCAGGCACCCACTCATGTCCCACACATGTCCCCCTGCACCCCCACTCTGCAGCAGTCAGGGGCACCTGCCAGCAGGCCCCCACTCATGTCCCACACATGTCCCCCTGCACCCCCACTCTGCTGCAGTCAGGGGCACCTGCCAGCAGGCCCCCACTCATGTCCCACACATGTCCCCCTGCACCCCCAGCCCCCAGGAGTCACGGGCACCTGCCAGCAGGCCCCCACACATGTCCCCCTGCACCCCCACCCCCCAGCAGTCAGGGGCACCTGACAGCAGACTGCCACACATGTCCCCCTGCACCCCCACCCCCCAGCAGTCAGCGGCACCTGCCAGCAGGCCCCCACACATGTCCCCCAGCACCCCCACTCCCCAGCAGTGCAAGGCACCTGCCAGCAGGCCCCCACTCATGTCCCACACATGTCCCCCTGCACCCCCACCCCCCAGCAGTCAGGGGCACCTGCCAGCAGGCCCCCATTCATGTCCGACACATGTCCTCCTGCACCCCCACCCCCCCAGCAGTCAGGGGCATCTGCCAGCAGGCCCCCATACATGTCCCCCAGCACCCCCACCCCAAGCAGTGCAGGGCACCTGCCAGCAGGCCCCCACTCATGTCCCACTCATGTCCCGCAGCACGCCCACCCCCCGGCAGTGCAGGGCACCTGCCAGCAGGCCCCCACTCACGTCCCACACATGTCCCCCTGCACCCCACCCCCAGCAGTCAGGGGCACCTGCCAGCAGGCCCCCACTCATGTCCACACATGTCTCCCTGCACCCCCACCCCACAGCAGTCAGGGGCACCTGCCAGCAGGCCCACACACATGTCCCCCTGCACCCCCACCTCCCAGCAGTCAGGGGCACCTGCCAGCAGGCCCACACACAAGTCCCCCAGCACCCCCAACCCCCAGCAGTGCAGGGCACCTGCCAGCAAGCCCCCACTCATGTCCCACACATGTCCCCCTGCACCCCTACCCCGCAGCAGTCAGGGGCACCTGCCAGCAGGAACCCACACATGTCCCCCAGCACCCACCCCCCCCAGCAGTGCAGGGCACCTGCCAGCAGGCCCCCACTCATGTCCCACACATGTCCTCCTGCACCCCCACCCCCAGCAGTCAGGGGCACCTGCCAGCAGGCCCCCACACATGTCCCCCTGCACCCCCACCCCCCAACAGTCAGGGGCACCTGCCAGCAGGCCCCCACACATGTCCCCTAGCACCCCCACCCCCAGCAGTGCAGGGCACCGGCCAGCAGGCCCCCACTCATGTCCCACACATGTCCTCCTGCACCCCCACCCCCAGGAGTCAGGGGCACCTGCCAGCAGGCCCCCACTCATGTCCCACACATGTCCCCCTGCACCCCCACCCCACAGCAGTCAGGGGCACCTGCCAGCAGGCCCCCACACATGTCCCCCTGCACCGCACCCCCCAGCAGTCAGTGGCACCTGCCAGCAGGACCCCACACATGTCCCCCAGCACCCCCACCCCCCAGCAGTGCAGGGCACCTGCCAGCAGGCCCCTGCTCATGTCCCACACATGTCCCCCTGCACCTCCACCCCCCAGAAGTCAGGCACACCTGCCAGCAGCCCCACACTCATGTCCCACACATGTCTCCCTGCACCCCCACCCCACAGCAGTCAGGGGCACCTGCCAGCATGCCCCCACACATGTCCCCCTGAACCCTCACCCCCCAGCAGTCAGGGGCACCTGCCAGCAGGCCCCCACATATGTCCCCCAGCACCCCCACCCCCCAGCAGTGCAGGGAACCTGCCAGCAGGCCCCCACTCATGTCCCACTCATGTCCCCCAGCACCCCCATCCCCCAGCAGTCAGGGGCACCTGCCAACAGGCCCCCACTCATGTCCCACACATGTGCCCCTGCACCCCCACACCCCAGCAGTCAGGGGCACCTGCCAGCAGGCCCCAACTCATGTCCCACACATGTCCCCCTGCACCCCCACCCCCCAGCAGTCAGGGGCACCTGCCAGCAGGCCCCCACACATGTCCCCCAGCACCCCCACCCCCAAGCAGTGCAGGGCACCTGCCAGTAGGGCCCCACTCATGTCCCACTCATGTTCCCTGCACCCCCACCCCCCAGCAGTCAGGGGCACCTGCCAGCATGCCCCCACTCATGTCCCACACATGTCGCCCTGCACCCCCATCCTCCAGAAGTCAGGTGTACCTGCCAGCAGGCCCCCACTCATGTCCCACACATGTCCCCCTCCACCCCCACCCCCCAGGAGTCACGGGCACCTGCCAGCAGGCCCCCGCTCATGTCCCACTCATGTCCCCCAGAACTCCCACTGCCAGCAGTCAGGGGCACCTTCCAGCAGGCCCCCACTCATGTCTCACACATGTCCCCCTACACCCCCAACCCCCAGCAGTCAGGGGCACCTGCCAGCAGGCCCCGACTCATGTCCCACACATGTCCCCCTGCACCTCCACCCCCCAGCAGTCAGGCACACCTGCCAGCAGGCCCCCACTCATGTCCCACGCATGTCCCCCTGCACACCCACCCCGCAGCAGTCAGGGGCACCTGCCAGCAGGCCCCCACACATGTCCCCCTGCACCCCACCCCCCAGCAGTCAGGGGCACATGCCAGCAGGCCCCCACACATGTCCCCCAGCACCCTCACCCCCCAGCAGTGCAGGGCATGTGCCAGCAGGCCCCCACTCATGTCCCACTCATGTCCCCCAGCACCTCCATCCCCCAGCAGTCAGGGGCACCTGCCAGCAGGCCCCCACTCATGTCCCACACATGTGCCCCTGCACCCTCACCCCCCAGCAGTCAGGGGCACCTGCCAGCAAGCCCCAACTCATGTCCCACACATTTCCCCCTGCACCCCCACCCCCAGCAGTCAGGGGCACCTGCCAGCAGGCCCCCACACATGTCCCCCAGCACCCCCACCCCCCAGCAGTGCAGGGCACCTGCCAGCAGGCCCCCACTCATGTCCCACGCATGTCCCCCAGCACCCGCACCCCCAGCAGTCAGGGGCACCTGCCATCAGGCCCCCACTCATGTCCCACACATGTTCCCCTGCACCCCCACCCCCCAGCAGTCAGGGGCACCTGCCAGCAGGCCCCCACTCATGTCCCACACATGTCCCCCAGCACCCCCACCCCCCAGCAGTCAGGGGTTCCTGCCAGCAGGCCTCCACTCATGTCCCACACTTGTCCCCCTGCACCCCCACCCCCCAGCAGTCAGGGGCTTGTGCCAGCAGGCCCCCACACATGTCCCCCTGCACCCCCACCCCCCAGGAGTCAGGGGCACCTGCCAGCAGGCCCACACACATGTCCCCCAGCACCCTCACCCCCCAGCAGTGCAGGGCACCTGCCAGCAGGCACCCACTCATGTCCCACACATGTCCCCCTGCACCCCCACTCTGCAGCAGTCAGGGGCACCTGCCAGCAGGCCCCCACTCATGTCCCACACATGTCCCCCTGCACCCCCACCCCCCAGCAGTCAGGGGCACCTGCCAGCAGGCCCCCACACATGTCCCCCAGCACCCCCACCCCACAGCAGTGCAGGGCACCTGCCAGCAGGCCCCCACTCATGTCCCACTCATGTCCCCCAGCACCCCCACCCCCCAGCAATCAGGGGCACCTGCCAGCAGGCCCCCACCCATGTCCCACACATGTCCCCCTGCACCCTCACTCCCCAGCAGTCAGGGGCACCTGCCAGTAGGCCCCCACTCATGTCCCACACATGTACGCCTGCACCCCCAACCCCCAGCAGTCAGGAGCACCTGCCTGCAGGCCCCCACACATGTCCCCCAGCACCCACACCCCCAGCAGTGCAGGGCACCTGCCAGCAGGCCCCCCACTCATGTCCCACACATGTCCTCCTGCACCCCCACCCCCAGCAGTCAGGGGCACCTGCCAGCAGGCCCCCACTCATGTCCCACACATGTCCCCCTGCACCCCCACCCCACAGCAGTCAGGGGCACCTGCCAGCAGGCCCCCACACATGTCCCCCTGCACCCCACCCCCCAGCAGTCAGTGGCACCTGCCAGCAGGCCCCCACATATGTCCCCCAGCACCCCCACTCCCCAGCAGTGCAGGGAACCTGCCAGCAGGCCCCCACTCATGTCCCACTCATGTCCCCCAGCACCCCCATCCCCCAACAGTCAGGGGCACCTGCCAACAGGCCCCCACTCATGTCCCACACATGTGCCCCTGCACCCCCACCCCCCAGCAGTCAGGGGCACCTGCCAGCAGGCCCCAACTCATGTCCCACACATGTTCCCCTGCACCCCCACCCCCCAGCAGTCAGGGGCACCTGCCAGCAGGGCCCCACACATGTCCCCCAGCACCCCCACCCCCAAGCAGTGCAGGGCACCTGCCAGCAGGGCCCCACTCATGTCCCACTCATGTCCCCCAGCTCCCCCACCCCCCAGCAGTCAGGGGCTCCTGCCAGCATGCCCCCACTCATGTCCCACACATGTCACTCTGCACCCCCACCCCCCAGAAGTCAGGGGTACCTGCCAGCAGGCCGCCAACCATGTCCCACACTTGTCCCCCAGAACCCCCACTGCCAGCAGTCAGGGGCACCTGCCAGCAGGCCCCCACTCATGTCTCACACATGTCCCCCTGGACCCCCGCCCCCAGCAGTCAGGGGCACCTGCCAGCAGGCCCCCACTCATGTCCCACGCATGTCCCCCTGCACCTCCACACCCCAGCAGTCAGGCATACCTTCCAGCTGGCCCCCACTCATGTCCCACGCATGTCCCCCTGCACCTCCACCCCACAGCAGGCAGGGGCACCTGCCGGCAGGCCCCCACACATGTCCCCCTGCACCTCCACCCCCCAGCAGTCAGGGGCACCTGCCAGCAGGCCCCCACACATATCCCCCAGCACCCCCACCCCCAGCAGTGCAGGGCAGTGCCAGCAGGCCCCCACTTCTGTCCCACTCATGTCCCCCAGCACCCCCAGCACCCCCATCCCCCAGCAGTCAGGGGCACCTGCCAGCAGGCCCCCACTTATGTCCCACACATGTGCCCCTGCACCCCCACCCCACAGCAGTCAGTGGCACCTGCCAGCAGGCCCCCACACATGTCCCCCAGCACCCCTACCCCCCAGCAGTGCAGGGCACCTGCCAGCAGGCCCCCACTCATGTCCCACACATGTTCCCCTGCACCCCCACCCCCAGCAGTCAGGGGCACTTGCCAGCAGGCCCCCATTCATGTCCCACACATGTCCCCCTGCACCCCCACCCCCCCAGCAGTCAGGGGCACCTGCCAGCAGGCCCCCCACACATGTCCCCCAGCACCCCCACCCCCAACAGTGCAGGGCACCTGCCAGCAGGCCCCCACTCATGTCCCACTCATGTCCCCCAGCACCACCACCCCCCAGCAGTGCAGGGCACCTGCCAGCAGGCCCCCACTCATGTCCCACACATGTCCCCCTGCACCTCACCCCCCAGCAGTCAGGGGCACCTGCCAGCAGGCCCCCACTCATGTCCCACACATGTCCCCCTGCACCCCCACCCCACAGCAGTCAGGGGCACCTGCCAGCAGGCCCACACACATGTACCCCTGCACCCCAACCCCCCAGCAGTCAGGGGCACCTGCCAGCAGGCCCACACACATGTCCGCCAGCACCCCCACCCCCCAGCAGTGCAGGGCACCTGCCAGCAGGCCCCCACTCATGTCCCACATATGTCCCCCTGCACCCCCACCCCCAGCAGTCAGGGGCACCTGCCAGCAGGACCCCACACATGTCTGCCAGCACACCCACCCCCCCAGCAGTGCATGGCACCTGCCAGCAGGCCCCCACTCATGTCCAACACATGTCCCCCTGCACCCCCACCCCACAGCAGTCAGGGGCACCTGCCAGCAGGCCCCCACACATGTCCCCATGCACCCCACCCCCCAGCAGTCAGAGGCACCTACCAGCAGGACCCAACACATGTCCCCCAGCACCCCCACCCCCCAGCAGTGCAGGGCACCTGCCAGCAGGCCACCACTCATGTCCCACACATGTCCCCCAGCACACCCACCCCCAGCAGTGCAGGGCACCTGCCAGCAGGCCCCCACTCATGTCCCACACATGTCCCCCTGCACCCTACCCCCCAGCAGTCAGGGGCACCTGCCAGCAGGCCCCCACTCATGTCCCACACATGTCCCCCTGCACCCCCACCCCACAGCAGTCAGGGGCACCTGCCAGCAGGACCCCACACATGTCCCCCAGCACCCCCACCCACCAGCAGTGTAGGGCACCTGCCAGCAGGCCACCATTCATGTCCCACTCATGTCCCCCAGCACCCCCACCCCCCAGCAGTCAGGGGCACCTGCCAGCAGGCCCCCACTATTGTCCCACACATGTCCCCCAGCACCCCCACACCCCAGCAGTGCAGGGCACCTGCCAGCAGGCCCCCACTCATGTCCCACACATGTCCCCCTGCACCCCACCCCCCAGCAGTCAGGGGTACCTGCCAGCAGGCCCCCACACATGTCCCCCTGCACCCCCACCCCCCAGCAGTCGGGGGCACCTGCCAGCAGGCCCCCACACATGTCCCCCAGCACCCCCACCCCCCAGCAGTGCAGGGCAACTGCCAGCAGGCCCCCCACTCATGTCCCACACATGTCCCCCTGCACCCCCACCCCCCAGCAGTCAGGGGCACCTGCCAGCAGGCTCCCACTCATGTCCCACACATGTCCCCCTGAACCCCCACCCCCCAGCAGTCAGGGGCACCTGCCAGCAGGCCCCCACACATGTCCCCCAGCACCCCCTCCCCCCAGCAGTGCAGGGCACGTGCCAGCAGGCCCCCACTCATGTCCCACTCATGTCCCCCAGCACCCCCACCCCCCAGCAGTCAGGGGCACCTGCCAGCAGGCCCCCACTCATGTCCCACTCATGTCCCCCAGCACCCCCACCCCCAGCAGTCAGGGGCACCTGCCAGCAGGCCCCCACACATGTCCCCCTGCACCCCCACCCCCCAGCAGTCAGGGGCACCTGCCAGCAGGCCCCCACACATGTCCCCCTGCACCCCCACCCCCCAGCAGTCAGTGGCACCTGCCAGCAGGCCCCCACACATGTCCCCCAGCACCCTCACGCCCCAGCAGTGCAAGGCACCTGCCAGCAGGCCCACACTCATGTCCCACACATGTCCCCCTGCACCCCCACCCCCCAGCAGTCAGGGGCACCTGCCAGCAGGCCCCCATTCATGTCCCACACATGTCCCCCTGCACCCCCACCCCACAGCAGTCAGGGGCACCTGCTAGCAGGCCCCCACACATGTCCCCCAGCACCCCCACCCCCAGCAGTGCAGGGCACCTGCCAGCAGGCCCCCACTCATGCCCCACTCATGTCCCCCAGCACCCCCACCCCCCAGCAGTGCAGGGCACCTGCCAGCAGGCCCCCACTCATGCCCCACAAATGTCCCCCTGCACCCCCACCCCCCAGCAGTCAGGGGCACCTGCCAGCAGGCCCACACACATGTCCCCCAGCACCCCCACCCCCCAGCAGTGCAGGGCACCTGCCATAAGGCCCCCACTCATGTCCCACACATGTCCCCCTTCGCCCCTACCCCCCAGCAGTCATGGGCACCTGCCAGCAGGACCCCACACATGTCCCCCAGCACCCCCACCCCCCAACAGTGCAGGCACCTGCCAGCAGGCCCCACTCATGTCCCACACATGTCCTCCTGCACCCCCACCCCCAGCAGTCAGGGGTACCTGCCAGCAGGCCCCCACACATGTCCCCCTGCACCCCCACCCCCCAACAGTCAGGGGCACCTGCCAGCAGGCCCCCACACATGTCCCCCAACACCCCCACCCCCCCGCAGCACAGGGCACCTGCCAGCAGGCCCCCACTCATGTCCCACACATGTCCTCCTGCACCCCCACCCCCAGCAGTCAGGGGCACCTGCCAGCAGGCCCCCACTCATGTCCCACACATGTCCCCCTGCACCCCCACCCCACAGCAGTCAGGGGCACCTGCCAGCAGGCCGCCACACATGTCCCCTTGCACCCCACCCCCCAGCAGTCAGTGGCACCTGCCAGCAGGACCCCACACATGTCCCCCAGCACCCCCACCCCCCAGCAGTGCAGGGCACCTGCCACCAGGCCCCCGCTCATGTCCCACACATGTCCCCTGGACCTCCACCCCCAGCAGTCAGGCACACCTGCCAGCAGGCCCCCACTCATGTCCCACACATGTCCCCCTGCGCCCCCACCCCACAGCAGTCAGGGGCACCTGCCAGCAGGCCCCCACACATGTCCCCCTGACCCCCCACCCCCCAGCAGTCAGGGGCACCTGCCAGCAGGCCCCCACACATGTTCCCCAGCACCCCCAACCCCCAGCAGTGCAAGGCACCTGCCAGCAGGCCCCCACTCATGTCCCACACATGTCCCCTGCACCCCCACCCCCCAGCAGTCAGGGGCACCTGCCAGCAGGCCCCCATTCATGTCCCACACATGTCCCCTGCACGCCCACCCCCCAGCAGTCAGGGGCACCTGCCAGCAGGCCCCCACACATGCCCCCCAGCACCCCCACCCCCAGCAGTGCAGAGCACCTGCCAGCAGGCCCCCACTCATGTCCCACTCATGTCCCCCAGCACCCCCACCCCCCAGCAGTGCAGGGCACCTGCCAGCAGGCCCCCACTTATGTCCCACACATGTGCCCCTGCACCCCCACCCCACAGCAGTCAGTGGCACCTGCCAGCAGGCCCCCACACATGTCCCCAGCACCCCTACCCCCCAGCAGTGCAGGGCACCTGCCAGCAGGCCCCCACTCATGTCCCACACATGTCCCCCTGCACCCCCACCCCCAGCAGTCAGGGGCACCTGCCAGCAGGCCCCCATTCATGTCCCACACATGTCCCCCTGCACCCCCCACCCCCCCAGCAGTCAGGGGCACCTGCCAGCAGGCCCCCCACACATGTCCCCCAGCACCCCCACCCCCAACAGTGCAGGGCACCTGCCAGCAGGCCCCCACTCATGTCCCACTCATGTCCCCCAGCACCACCACCCCCCAGCAGTGCAGGGCACCTGCCAGCAGGCCCCCACTCATGTCCCACACATGTCCCCCTGCACCTCACCCCCCAGCAGTCAGGGGCACCTGCCAGCAGGCCCCCACTCATGTCCCACACATGTCCCCCTGCACCCCCACCCCACAGCAGTCAGGGGCACCTGCCAGCAGGCCCACACACATGTACCCCTGCACCCCCAACCCCCCAGCAGTCAGGGGCACCTGCCAGCAGGCCCACACACATGTCCGCCAGCACCCCCACCCCCCAGCAGTGCAGGGCACCTGCCAGCAGGCCCCCACTCATGTCCCACATATGTCCCCCTGCACCCCCACCCCCCAGCAGTCAGGGGCACCTGCCAGCAGGACCCCACACATGTCTGCCAGCACACCCACCCCCCCAGCAGTGCATGGCACCTGCCAGCAGGCCCCCACTCATGTCCAACACATGTCCCCCTGCACCCCCACCCCACAGCAGTCAGGGGCACCTGCCAGCAGGCCCCCACACATGTCCCCATGCACCCCACCCCCCAGCAGTCAGAGGCACCTACCAGCAGGACCCAACACATGTCCCCCAGCACCCCCACCCCCCAGCAGTGCAGGGCACCTGCCAGCAGGCCACCACTCATGTCCCACACATGTCCCCCAGCACACCCACCCCAGCAGTGCAGGGCACCTGCCAGCAGGCCCCCACTCATGTCCCACACATGTCCCCCTGCACCCTACCCCCCAGCAGTCAGGGGCACCTGCCAGCAGGCCCCCACTCATGTCCCACACATGTCCCCCTGCACCCCCACCCCACAGCAGTCAGGGGCACCTGCCAGCAGGACCCCACACATGTCCCCCAGCACCCCCACCCACCAGCAGTGCAGGGCACCTGCCAGCAGGCCACCATTCATGTCCCACTCATGTCCCCCAGCACCCCCACCCCCCAGCAGTCAGGGGCACCTGCCAGCAGGCCCCCACTATTGTCCCACACATGTCCCCCCAGCACCCCCACACCCCAGCAGTGCAGGGCACCTGCCAGCAGGCCCCCACTCATGTCCCACACATGTCCCCCTGCACCCCACCCCCCAGCAGTCAGGGGTACCTGCCAGCAGGCCCCCACACATGTCCCCCTGCACCCCCACCCCCCAGCAGTCGGGGGCACCTGCCAGCAGGCCCCCACACATGTCCCCCAGCACCCCCACCCCCCAGCAGTGCAGGGCAACTGCCAGCAGGCCCCCACTCATGTCCCACACATGTCCCCTGCACCCCCACCCCCCAGCAGTCAGGGGCACCTGCCAGCAGGCTCCCACTCATGTCCCACACATGTCCCCCTGAACCCCCACCCCCCAGCAGTCAGGGGCACCTGCCAGCAGGCCCCCACACATGTCCCCCAGCACCCTATCTCCCCAGCAGTGCAGGGCACGTGCCAGCAGGCCCCCACTCATGTCCCACTCATGTCCCCCAGCACCCCCACCCCCCAGCAGTCAGGGGCACCTGCCAGCAGGCCCCCACTCATGTCCCACTCATGTCCCCCAGCACCCCCACCCCCAGCAGTCAGGGGCACCTGCCAGCAGGCCCCCACACATGTCCCCCTGCACCCCCACCCCCCAGCAGTCAGGGGCACCTGCCAGCAGGCCCCCACACATGTCCCCCTGCACCCCCACCCCCCAGCAGTCAGTGGCACCTGCCAGCAGGCCCCCACACATGTCCCCCAGCAACCTCACGCCCCAGCAGTGCAAGGCACCTGCCAGCAGGCCCACACTCATGTCCCACACATGTCCCCCTGCACCCCCACCCCCCAGCAGTCAGGGGCACCTGCCAGCAGGCCCCCATTCATGTCCCACACATGTCCCCCTGCACCCCCACCCCACAGCAGTCAGGGGCACCTGCTAGCAGGCCCCCACACATGTCCCCCAGCACCCCCACCCCCAGCAGTGCAGGGCACCTGCCAGCAGGCCCCCACTCATGTCCCACTCATGTCCCCCAGCACCCCCACCCCCCAGCAGTGCAGGGCACCTGCCAGCAGGCCCCCACTCATGCCCCACAAATGTCCCCCTGCACCCCCACCCCCCAGCAGTCAGGGGCACCTGCCAGCAGGCCCACACACATGTCCCCAGCACCCCCACCCCCAGCAGTGCAGGGCACCTGCCATAAGGCCCCCACTCATGTCCCACACATGTCCCCCTGCGCCCCTACCCCCCAGCAGTCATGGGCACCTGCCAGCAGGACCCCACACATGTCCCCCAGCACCCCCACCCCCCAACAGTGCAGGGCACCTGCCAGCAGGCCCCCACTCATGTCCCACACATGTCCTCCTGCACCCCCACCCCCAGCAGTCAGGGGCACCTGCCAGCAGGCCCCCACACATGTCCCCCTGCACCCCCACCCCCCAACAGTCAGGGGCACCTGCCAGCAGGCCCCCACACATGTCCCCCAACACCCCCACCCCCCCGCAGCACAGGGCACCTGCCAGCAGGCCCCCACTCATGTCCCACACATGTCCTCCTGCACCCCCACCCCCAGCAGTCAGGGGCACCTGCCAGCAGGCCCCCACTCATGTCCCACACATGTCCCCCTGCACCCCCACCCCACAGCAGTCAGGGGCACCTGCCAGCAGACCGCCACACATGTCCCCTTGCACCCCACCCCCCAGCAGTCAGTGGCACCTGCCAGCAGGACCCCACACATGTCCCCCAGCACCCCCACCCCCCAGCAGTGCAGGGCACCTGCCACCAGGCCCCCGCTCATGTCCCACACATGTCCCCCTGGACCTCCACCCCCAGCAGTCAGGCACACCTGCCAGCAGGCCCCCACTCATGTCCCACACATGTCCCCCTGCGCCCCCACCCCACAGCAGTCAGGGGCACCTGCCAGCAGGCCCCCACACATGTCCCCCTGACCCCCACCCCCCAGCAGTCAGGGGCACCTGCCAGCAGGCCCCCACACATGTTCCCCAGCACCCCAACCCCCAGCAGTGCAAGGCACCTGCCAGCAGGCCCCCACTCATGTCCCACACATGTCCCCCTGCACCCCCACCCCCCAGCAGTCAGGGGCACCTGCCAGCAGGCCCCCGTCCCCCTGCACGCCCCACCCCCCCAGCAGTCAGGGGCACCTGCCAGCAGGCCCCCCACACATGCCCCCCAGCACCCCCCACCCCCAGCAGTGCAGAGCACCTGCCAGCAGGCCCCCACTCATGTCCCACTCATGTCCCCCAGCACCCCCACCCCCCAGCAGTGCAGGGCACCTGCCAGCAGGCCCCCCACTCATGTCCCACACATGTCCCCCTGCACCCCACCCCCCAGCAGTCAGGGGCACCTGCCAGCAGGCCCCCACTCATGTGCCACACATGACCCCCTGCACCCCCACCCCACAGCAGTCAGGGGCACCTGCCAGCAGGCCCACACACATGTCCCCCTGCACCCCCACCCCCCAGCAGTCAGGGGCACCTGCCAGCAGGCCCACACACATGTCCCCCAGCACCCCCACCCCCAGCAGTGCAGGGCACCTGCCAGCAGGCCCCCCACTCATGTCCCACACATGTCCCCCTGCACCCCTACCCCCCAGCAGTCAGGGGTACCTGCCAGCAGGACCCCACACATGTTCCCCAGCACCCCCATCCCCCAGCAGTGCAGGGCACCTGCCAGCAGGCCCCCACTCATGTCCCACGCATGTCCTCCTGCACCCTCACCCCCAGCAGTCAGGGGCACCTGCCAGCAGGGCCCCACACATGTCCCCCTGCACCCCCACCCCCCAACAGTCAGGGGCACCTGCCAGCAGGCCCCCACACATGTCCCACAGCACCCCCACCCCCCAGCAGCGCAGGGCACCTGCCAGCAGGCCCCCACTCATGTCCCACACATGTCCTCCTGCACCCCCACCCCCAGCAGTCAGGGGCACCTGCCAGCAGGCCCCCACTCATGTCCCACACATGTCCCCCTGCACCCCCACCCCACAGTAGTCAGGGGCACCTGCCAGCAGGCCCCCACACATGTCCCCCTGCACCCCACCCCCAGCAGTCAGTGGCACCTGCCAGCAGGACCCCACACATGTCCCCCAGCACCCCTACCCCCCAGCAGTGCAGGGCACCTGCCAGCAGGCCCCCGCTCATGTCCCACACATGTCCCCCTGCACCTCCACCCCCCAGCAGTCAGGCACACCTGCCAGCAGGCCCCCACTCATGTCCCCCTGCACCCCCACCCCACAGCAGTGCAGGGCACCTGCCAGCAGGCCCCCACTCATGTCCCACACATATCCTCCTGCACCCCCACCCCCAGCAGTCAGGGGCACCTGCCAGCAGGCCCCCACACATGTCCCCCTGCACCCCCACCCCCCAACAGTCAGGGGCACCTGCCAGCAGGCCCCCACTCATGTCCCACACATGTCCCCCTGCACCCCTACCCCCCAGCAGTCATGGGTACCTGCCAGCAGGACCCCACACATGTCCCCCAGCACCCCCACCCCCCAGCAGTGCAGGGCACCTGCCAGCAGGCCCCCACTCATGTCCCACACATGTCCTCCTGCACCCCCACCCCCAGCAGTCAGGGGCACCTGCCAGCAGGCCCCCACACATGTCCCCCTGCACCCCCACCCCCCAACAGTCAGGGGCACCTGCCAGCAGGCCCCCCACACATGTCCCCCAGCACCCCCACCCCCAGCAGCACAGGGCACCTGCCAGCAGGCCCCCACTCATGTCCCACACATGTCCTCCTGCACCCCCACCCCCAGCAGTCAGGGGCACCTGCCAGCAGGCCCCCACTCATGTCCCACACATGTCCCCCTGCACCCCCACCCCACAGCAGTCAGGGGCACCTGCCAGCAGGCCCCCACACATGTCCCCCTGCACCCCCACCCCCCAGCAGTCAGTGGCACCTGCCAGCAGGACCCCACACATGTCCCCCAGCACCCCCACCCCCAGCAATGCAGGGCACCTGCCAGCAGGCCCCCGCTCATGTCCCACACATGTCCCCCTGCACCTCCACCCCCCAGCAGTCAGGCACACCTGCTAGCAGGCCCCCACTCATGTCCCACACATGTCCCCCTGCACCCCCCACCCCACAGCAGTCAGGGGCACCTGCCAGCAGGCCCCCACACATGTCCCCCTGAACCCCCATCCCCCTGCAGTCAGGGGCACCTGCCAGCAGGCCCCCACACATGTCCCCCAGCACCCCCACCCGCCAGCAGTGCAGGGAACCTGCCAGCAGGCCCCCACTCATGTCCCGCTCATGTCCCCCAGCACCCCCATCCCCCAGCAGTCAGGGGCACCTGCCAACAGGCCCCCACTCATGTCCCACACATGTGCCCCTGCACCCCCAACCCCCAGGAGTCAGGGGCACCTGCCAGCAGGCCCCAACTCATGTCCCACACATGTCCCCCAGCACCCCCACCCCCCAGCAGTGCAGGGCACCTGCCAGCAGGCCCCCACTCATGTCCCACACATGTCCCGCTGCACCCCCACCCCCCAGCAGTCAGGGGCACCTGCCAGCAGGCCCACACACATGTCCCCCAGCACCCCCACCCCCCAGCAGTGCAGGGCACCTGCCAGCAGGCCCCCACTCATGTCCCACACATGTCCCCCTGCACCCCTACCCCCCAGCAGTCAGGGGCACCTGCCAGCAGGACCCCACACATGTCCCCCAGCACCCCCACCCCCCAACAGTGCAGGGCACCTGCCAGCAGGCCCCCACTCATGTCCCACACATGTCCTCCTGCACCCCCACCCCCAGCAGTCAGGGGCACCTGCCAGCAGGCCCCCACACATGTCCCCCTGCACCCCCACCCCCCAACAGTCAGGGGCACCTGCCAGCAGGCCCCCACATATGTCCCCCAGCACCCCCACCCCCCAGCAGTGCAGGGCACCTGCCAGCATGCCCCCACTCATGTCCCACACATGTCCCCCTGCACCTCCACCCCCAGCAGTCAGGCACACCTGCCAGCAGGCCCCCACTCATGTCCCCCTGCACCCCCACCCCACAGCAGTGCAGGGCACCTGCCAGCAGGCCCCCACTCATGTCCCACACATATCCTCCTGCACCCCCACCCCCAGCAGTCAGGGGCACCTGCCAGCAGGCCCCCACACATGTCCCCCTGCACCCCCACCCCCCAACAGTCAGGGGCACCTGCCAGCAGGCCCCCACTCATGTCCCACACATGTCCCCCTGCACCCCTATCCCCCAGCAGTCAGGGGTACCTGCCAGCAGGACCCCACACATGTCCCCCAGCACCCCCACCCCCCAGCAGTGCAGGGAACCTGCCAGCAGGCCCCCACTCATGTCCCGCTCATGTCCCCCAGCACCCCCATCCCCCAGCAGTCAGGGGCACCTGCCAACAGGCCCCCACTCATGTCCCACACATGTGCCCCTGCACCCCCAACCCCCAGGAGTCAGGGGCACCTGCCAGCAGGCCCCAACTCATGTCCCACACATGTCCCCCAGCACCCCCACCCCCCAGCAGTGCAGGGCACCTGCCAGCAGGCCCCCACTCATGTCCCACACATGTCCCGCTGCACCCCCACCCCCCAGCAGTCAGGGGCACCTGCCAGCAGGCCCACACACATGTCCCCCAGCACCCCCACCCCCCAGCAGTGCAGGGCACCTGCCAGCAGGCCCCCACTCATGTCCCACACATGTCCCCCTGCACCCCTACCCCCCAGCAGTCAGGGGCACCTGCCAGCAGGACCCCACACATGTCCCCCAGCACCCCCACCCCCCAACAGTGCAGGGCACCTGCCAGCAGGCCCCCACTCATGTCCCACACATGTCCTCCTGCACCCCCACCCCCAGCAGTCAGGGGCACCTGCCAGCAGGCCCCCACACATGTCCCCCTGCACCCCCACCCCCCAACAGTCAGGGGCACCTGCCAGCAGGCCCCCACATATGTCCCCCAGCACCCCCACCCCCCAGCAGTGCAGGGCACCTGCCAGCATGCCCCCACTCATGTCCCACACATGTCCCCCTGCACCTCCACCCCCAGCAGTCAGGCACACCTGCCAGCAGGCCCCCACTCATGTCCCCCTGCACCCCCACCCCACAGCAGTGCAGGGCACCTGCCAGCAGGCCCCCACTCATGTCCCACACATATCCTCCTGCACCCCCACCCCCAGCAGTCAGGGGCACCTGCCAGCAGGCCCCCACACATGTCCCCCTGCACCCCCACCCCCCAACAGTCAGGGGCACCTGCCAGCAGGCCCCCACTCATGTCCCACACATGTCCCCCTGCACCCCTATCCCCCAGCAGTCAGGGGTACCTGCCAGCAGGACCCCACACATGTCCCCCAGCACCCCCACCCCCCAGCAGTGCAGGGCACCTGCCAGCAGGCCCCCACTCATGTCCCACACATGTCCTCCTGCACCCCCACCCCCAGCAGTCAGGGGCACCTGCCAGCAGGCCCCCACACATGTCCCCCTGCACCCCCACCCCCCAACAGTCAGGGGCACCTGCCAGCAGGCCCCCACACATGTCCCCCAGCACCCCCACCCCCAGCAGCGCAGGGCACCTGCCAGCAGGCCCCCACTCATGTCCCACACATGTCCTCCTGCACCCCCACCCCCAGCAGTCAGGGGCACCTGCCAGCAGGCCCCCACTCATGTCCCACACATGTCCCCCTGCACCCCCACCCCACAGCAGTCAGGGGCACCTGCCAGCAGGCCCCCACACATGTCCCCCTGCACCCCACCCCCCAGCAGTCAGTGGCACCTGTCAGCAGGACCCCACACATGTCCCCCAGCACCCCCACCCCCAGCAGTGCAGGGCACCTGCCAGCAGGCCCCCGCTCATGTCCCACACATGTCCCCCTGCACCTCCACCCCCCAGCAGTCAGGCACACCTGCCAGCAGGCCCCCACTCATTTCCCACACATGTCCCCCTGCACCCCCACCCCACAGCAGTCAGGGGCACCTGCCAGCAGGCCCCCACACATGTCCCCCTGAACCCCCATCCCCCTGCAGTCAGGGGCACCTGCCAGCAGGCCCCCACACATGTCCCCCAGCACCCCCACCCGCCAGCAGTGCAGGGAACCTGCCAGCAGGCCCCCACTCATGTCCCGCTCATGTCCCCCAGCACCCCCATCCCCCAGCAGTCAGGGGCACCTGCCAACAGGCCCCCACTCATGTCCCACACATGTGCCCCTGCACCCCCAACCCCCAGGAGTCAGGGGCACCTGCCAGCAGGCCCCAACTCATGTCCCACACATGTCCCCCTGCACCCCCACCCCCCAGCTAGTCAGGGGCACCTGCCAGCAGGCCCCCACTCATGTCCCACACATGTCCCCCTGCACCCCTACCCCCCAGCAGTCAGGGGCACCTGCCAGCAGGACCCCACACATGTCCCCCAGCACCCCCACCCCCCAGCAGTGCAGGGCACCTGCCAGCAGGCCCCCACTCATGTCCCACACATGTCCCGCTGCACCCCCACCCCCCAGCAGTCAGGGGCACCTGCCAGCAGGCCCACACACATGTCCCCCAGCACCCCCACCCCCCAGCAGTGCAGGGCACCTGCCAGCAGGCCCCCACTCATGTCCCACACATGTCCCCCTGCACCCCTACCCCCCAGCAGTCAGGGGCACCTGCCAGCAGGACCCCACACATGTCCCCCAGCACCCCCACCCCCCAACAGTGCAGGGCACCTGCCAGCAGGCCCCCACTCATGTCCCACACATGTCCTCCTGCACCCCCACCCCCAGCAGTCAGGGGCACCTGCCAGCAGGCCCCCACACATGTCCCCCTGCACCCCCACCCCCCAACAGTCAGGGGAACCTGCCAGCAGGCCCCCACATATGTCCCCCAGCACCCCCACCCCCCAGCAGCGCAGGGCACCTGCCAGCATGCCCCCACTCATGTCCCACACATGTCCCCCTGCACCCCCACCCCACAGCAGTCAGGGGCACCTGCCAGCAGGCCCCCACACATGTCCCCCTGCACCCCAACCCCCAGCAGTCAGTGTCACCTGCCAGCAGGACCCCACACATGTCCCCCAGCACCCCCACCCCCCAGCAGTGCAGGGCACCTGCCAGCAGGCCCCTGCTCATGTCCCACACATGTCCCCCTGCACCTCCACCCCCAGCAGTCAGGCACACCTGCCAGCAGGCCCCCACTCATGTCCCACACATGTCCCCCTGCAGCCCCACCCCACAGCAGTCAGGGGCACCTGCCAGCAGGCCCCCACACATGTCCCCCTGAACCCCCACACCCCAGCAGTCAGGGGCACCTGCCAGTAGGCCCCCACTCATGTCCCCCAGCACCCCCAACCCCAGCATTGCAAGGCACCTGCCAGCAGGCCCCCACTCATGTCCCACACATGTCCCCCTGCACCCCCACCCCCCAGCAGTCAGGGGCACCTGCCAGCAGGCCCCCATTCATGTCCCACACATGTCCCCCTGCACACCCACCCCCCAGCAGTCAGGGGCACCTGCCAGCAGGCTCCCACACATGCCCCCCAGCACCCCCACCCCCAGCAATGCAGAGCACCTGCCAGCAGGCCCCCACTCATGTCCCACTCATGTCCCCCAGCACCCCCACCCCCCAGCAGTGCAGGGCACCTGCCAGCAGGCCCCCACTCATGTCCCACACATGTCCCCCTGCACCCCACCCCCCAGCAGTCAGGGGCACCTGCCAGCAGGCCCCCACTCATGTCCCACACATGACCCCCTGCACCCCTACCCCACAGCAGTCAGGGGCACCTGCCAGCAGGCCCACACACATGTCCCCCTGCACCCCCACCCCCCAGCAGTCAGGGGCACCTGCCAGCAGGCCCACACACATGTCCCCCAGCACCCTCACCCCCAGCAGTGCAGGGCACCTGCCAGCAGGCCCCCACTCATGTCCCACACATGTCCTCCTGCACCCCCACCCCCAGCAGTCAGGGGCACCTGCCAGCAGGCCCCCACACATGTCCCCCTGCACCCCCACCCCCCAACAGTCAGGGGCACCTGCCAGCAGGCCCCCACACATGTCCCCAGCACCCCCACCCCCCAGCAGCGCAGGGCACCTGCCAGCAGGCCCCCACTCATGTCCCACACATGTCCTCCTGCACCCCCACCCCCAGCAGTCAGGGGCACCTGCCAGCAGGCCCCCACTCATGTCCCACACATGTCCCCCTGCACCCCCACCCCACAGCAGTCAGGGGCACCTGCCAGCAGGCCCCCACACATGTCCCCCTGCACCCCACCCCCCAGCAGTCAGTGGCACCTGCCAGCAGGACCCCACACATGTCCCCCAGCACCCCCACCCCCCAGCAGTGCAGGGCACCTGCCAGCAGGCCCCCACTCATGTCCCACACATGTCCCCCTGCACCTCCACCCCCCAGCAGTCAGGCACACCTGCCAGCAGGCCCCCACTCATGTCCCACACATGTCCCCCTGCACCCCCACCCCACAGCAGTCAGGGGCACCTGCCAGCAGGCCCCCACACATGTCCCCCTGAACCCCCACCCCCCAGCAGTCAGGGGCACCTGCCAGCAGGCCCCCACATATGTACCCCAGCACCCCCACCCCCCAGCAGTCAGGGGCACCTGCCAGCAGGCCCCCACTCATCTCCCACACATGTTCCCCTGCACCCCCACCCCCCAGCAGTCAGGGGCACCTGCCAGCAGGCCCCCACTCATGTACCACACATGTCCCCCAGCACCCCCACCCCCCAGCAGTCAGGGGTTCCTGCCAGCAGGCCTCCACTCATGTCCCACACTTGTCCCTCTGCACCCCCACCCCCGGCAGTCAGGGGCACGTGCCAGCAGGCCCACACACATGTCCCCCAGCACCCTCACCCCCCAGCAGTGCAGGGCACCTGCCAGCAGGCACCCACTCATGTCCCACACATGTCCCCCTGCACCCCCACTCTGCTGCAGTCAGGGGCACCTGCCAGCAGGCCCCCACTCATGTCCCACACATGTCCCCCTGCACCCCTACCCCCCAGCAGTCAGGGGCACCTGCCAGCAGGACCCCACACATGTCCCCCAGCACCCCCACCCCACAACAGTGCAGGGCACCTGCCAGCAGGCCCCCACTCATGTCCCACACATGTCCTCCTGCACCCCCACCCCCCAACAGTCTGGGGCACCTGCCAGCAGGCCCCCACATATGTCCCCCAGCACCCCCACCCCCCAGCAGCGCAGGGCACCTGCCAGCAGGCCCCCACTCATGTCCCACACATGTCCCCCTGCACCCCCACCCCACAGCAGTCAGGGGCACCTGCCAGCAGGACCCCACACATGTCCCCCAGCACCCCCACCCCCCAGCAGTGCAGGGCACCTGCCAGCAGGCCCCCGCTCATGTCCCACACATGTCCCCCTGCACCTCCACCCCTAGCAGTCAGGCACACCTGCCAGGAGGCCCCCACTCATGTCCCACACATGTCCCCCTGCACCCCCACCCCACAGCAGTCAGGGGCACCTGCCAGCAGACACCCACACATGTCCCCCTGCACCCCCACCCCCCAACAGTCTGGGGCACCTGCCAGCAGGCCCCCACATATGTCCCCCAGCACCCCCACCCCCCAGCAGCGCAGGGCACCTGCCAGCAGGCCCCCACTCATGTCCCACACATGTCCCCCTGCACCCCCACCCCACAGCAGTCAGGGGCACCTGCCAGCAGGACCCCACACATGTCCCCCAGCACCCCCACCCCCCAGCAGTGCAGGGCACCTGCCAGCAGGCCCCCGCTCATGTCCCACACATGTCCCCCTGCACCTCCACCCCTAGCAGTCAGGCACACCTGCCAGCAGGCCCCCACTCATGTCCCACACATGTCCCCCTGCACCCCCACCCCACAGCAGTCAGGGGCACCTGCCAGCAGGCCCCCACACATGTCCCCCTGAACCCCCACCCCCCAGCAGTCAGGGGCACCTGCCAGCAGGCCCCCACTCATGTCCCCCAGCACCCCCAACCCCAGCAGTGCAAGGCACCTGCCAGCAGGCCCCCACTCATGTCCCACACATGTCCCCCTGCACCCCCACCCCCCAGCAGTCAGGGGCACCTGCCAGCAGGCCCCCACACATGTCCCCCTGAACCCCCACCCCCCAGCAGTCAGGGGCACCTGCCAGCAGGCCCCCACTCATGTCCCCCAGCACCCCCAACCCCAGCAGTGCAAGGCACCTGCCAGCAGGCCCCCACTCATGTCCCACACATGTCCCCCTGCACCCCCACCCCCCAGCAGTCAGGGGCACCTGCCAGCAGGCCCCCATTCATGTCCCACACATGTCCCCCTGCACACCCACCCCCCAGCAGTCAGGGGCACCTGCCAGCAGGCTCCCACACATGCCCCCCAGCACCCCCACCCCCAGCAATACGGAGCACCTGCCAGCAGGCCCCCACTCATGTCCCACTCATGTCCCCCAGCACCCCCACCCCCCAGCAGTGCAGGGCACCTGCCAGCAGGCCCCCACTCATGTCCCACACATGTCCCCCAGCACCCCCACCCCCCAGCAGTGCAGGGCACCTGCCAGCAGGCCCCCACTCATGTCCCACACATGTCCCCCTGCACCCCAACCCCCAGCAGTCAGGGGCACCTGCCAGCAGGCCCCCACTCATGTCCCACACATGACCCCCTGGACCCCTACCCCACAGCAGTCAGGGGCACCTGCCAGCAGGCCCACACACATGTCCCCCTGCACCCCCACCCCCCAGCAGTCAGGGGCACCTGCCAGCAGGCCCACACACATGTCCCCCAGCACCCCCACCGCCGGCAGTGCAGGGCACCTGCCAGCAGGCCCCCACTCATGTCCCACACATGTCCTCCTGCACCCCCACCACCAGCAGTCAGGGGCACCTGCCAGCAGGCCCCCACACATGTCCCCCTGCACCCCCAGCCCCCAACAGTCAGGGGCACCTGCCAGCAGGCCCCCACACATGTACCCCAGCACCCCGACCCCCCAGCAGCGCAGGGCACCTGCCAGCAGGCCCCCACTCATGTCCCACACATGTCCTCCTGCACCCCCACCCCCAGCAGTCAGGGGCACCTGCCAGCAGGCCCCCACTCATGTCCCACACATGTCCCCCTGCACCCCCACCCCACAGCAGTCAGGGGCACCTGCCAGCAGGCCCCCACACATGTCCCCCTGCACCCCACCCCCCAGCAGTCAGTGGCACCTGCCAGCAGGACCCCACCCATGTCCCCCAGCACCCCCACCCCCCAGCAGTGCAGGGCACCTGCCAGCAGGCCCCCGCTCATGTCCCACACATGTCCCCCTGCACCTCCACCCCCCAGCAGTCAGGTACACCTGCCAGCAGGCCCCCACTCATGTCCCACACATGTCCCCCTGCACCCCCACCCCACAGCAGTCAGGGGCACCTGCCAGCAGGCCCCCACACATGTCCCCCTGAACCCCCACCCCCCAGCAGTCAGGGGCACCTGCCAGCAGGCCCCCACACATGTACCCAAGCACCCCCACCCCCCAGCAGTCAGGGGCACCTGCCAGCAGGCCCCCACTCATCTCCCACACATGTTCCCCTGCACCCCCACCCCCCAGCAGTCAGGGGCACCTGCCAGCAGGCCCCCACTCATGTACCACACATGTCCCCCAGCACCCCCACCCCCCAGCAGTCAGGGGTTCCTGCCAGCAGGCCTCCACTCATGTCCCACACTTGTCCCTCTGCACCCCCACCCCCCGGCAGTCAGGGGCACGTGCCAGCAGGCCCCCACACATGTCCCCCTGCACCCCCACCCCCCAGGAGTCAGGGGCACCTGCCAGCAGGCCCACACACATGTCCCCCAGCACCCTCACCCCCCAGCAGTGCAGGGCACCTGCCAGCAGGCACCCACTCATGTCCCACACATGTCCCCCTGCACCCCCACTCTGCTGCAGTCAGGGGCACCTGCCAGCATGCCCCCACTCATGTCCCACACATGTCCCCCTGCACCCCCACCCCACAGCAGTCAGGGGCACCTGCCAGCAGGCCCCCACACATGTCCCCCTGCACCCCCACCCCCCAACAGTCTGGGGCACCTGCCAGCAGGCCCCCACATATGTCCCCCAGCACCCCCACCCCCCAGCAGCGCCGGGCACCTGCCAGCAGGCCCCCACTCATGTCCCACACATGTCCCCCTGCACCCCCACCCCACAGCAGTCAGGGGCACCTGCCAGCAGGACCCCACACATGTCCCCCAGCACCCCCACCCCCCAGCAGTGCAGGGCACCTGCCAGCAGGCCCCCGCTCATGTCACACACATGTCCCCCTGCACCTCCACCCCCAGCAGTCAGGCACACCTGCCAGCAGGCCCCGACTCATGTCCCAGACATGTCCCCCTGCACCCCCACCCCACAGCAGTCAGGGGCACCTGCCAGCAGGCCCCCACACATGTCCCCCTGAACCCCCACCCCCCAGCAGTCAGGGGCACCTGCCAGCAGGCCCCCACTCATGTCCCCCAGCACCCCCAACCCCAGCAGTGCAAGGCACCTGCCAGCAGGCCCCCACTCATGTCCCACACATGTCCCCCTGCACCCCCACCCCCCAGCAGTCAGGGGCACCTGCCAGCAGGCCCCCACACATGTCCCCCTGAACCCCCACCCCCCAGCAGTCAGGGGCACCTGCCAGCAGGCCCCCACTCATGTCCCCCAGCACCCCCAACCCCAGCAGTGCAAGGCACCTGCCACCAGGCCCCCACTCATGTCCCACACATGTCCCCCTGCACCCCCACCCCCCAGCAGTCAGGGGCACCTGCCAGCAGGCCCCCATTCATGTCCCACACATGTCCCCCTGCACACCCACCCCCCAGCAGTCAGGGGCACCTGCCAGCAGGCTCCCACACATGCCCCCCAGCACCCCCACCCCCAGCAATGCGGAGCACCTGCCAGCAGGCCCCCACTCATGTCCCACTCATGTCCCCCAGCACCCCCACCCCCCAGCAGTGCAGGGCACCTGCCAGCAGGCCCCCACTCATGTCCCACACATGTCTCCCAGCACCCCCACCCCCCAGCAATGCGGAGCACCTGCCAGCAGGCCCCCACTCATGTCCCACTCATGTCCCCCAGCACCCCCACCCCCCAGCAGTGCAGGGCACCTGCCAGCAGGCCCCCACTCATGTCCCACACATGTCCTCCTGCACCCCCACCACCAGCAGTCAGGGGCACCTGCCAGCAGGCCCCCACATATGTCCCCCTGCACCCCCAGCCCCCAACAGTCAGGGGCACCTGCCAGCAGGCCCCCACACATGTACCCCAGCACCCCGACCCCCCAGCAGCGCAGGGCACCTGCCAGCAGGCCCCCACTCATGTCCCACACATGTCCTCCTGCACCCCCACCCCCAGCAGTCAGGGGCACCTGCCAGCAGGCCCCCACTCATGTCCCACACATGTACCCCTGCACCCCCACCCCACAGCAGTCAGGGGCACCTGCCAGCAGGCCCCCACACATGTCCCCCTGCACCCCACCCCCCAGCAGTCAGTGGCACCTGCCAGCAGGACCCCACACATGTCCCCCAGCACCCCCACCCCCGGCAGTGCAGGGCACCTGCCAGCAGGCCCCCACTCATGTCCCACACATGTCCCCCTGCACCCCACCCCCCAGCAGTCGGGGCACCTGCCAGCAGGCCCCCACTCATGTCCCACACATGTCCCCCTGCACCCCCACCCCACAGCAGTCAGGGGCACCTGCCAGCAGGCCCACACACATGTCCCCCTGCACCCCCACCTCCCAGCAGTCAGGGGCACCTGCCAGCAGGCCCACACACAAGTCCCCCAGCACCCCCAACCCCCAGCAGTGCAGGGCACCTGCCAGCAAGCCCCCACTCATGTCCCACACATGTCCCCCTGCACCCCTACCCCGCAGCAGTCAGGGGCACCTGCCAGCAGGACCCCACACATGTCCCCCAGCACCCACACCCCCCAGCAGTGCAGGGCACCTGCCAGCAGGCCCCCACTCATATCCCACACATGTCCTCCTGCACCCCCACCCCCAGCAGTCAGGGGCACCTGCCAGCAGGCCCCCACACATGTCCCCCTGCACCCCCACCCCCCAACAGTCAGGGGCACCTGCCAGCAGGCCCCCACACATGTCCCCCAGCACCCCCACCCCCAGCAGTGCAGGGCACCGGCCAGCAGGCCCCCACTCATGCCCCACACATGTCCTCCTCCACCCCCAGCAGTCAGGGGCACCTGCCAGCAGGCCCCCACTCATGTCCCACACATGTCCCCCTGCACCCCCACCCCACAGCAGTCAGGGGCACCTGCCAGCAGGCCCCCACACATGTCCCCCTGAACCCCCACCCCCCAGCAGTCAGGGGCACCTGCCAGCAGGCCCCCACTCATCTCCCACACATGTTCCCCAGCACCCCCACCCCCAGCAATGCAGAGCACCTGCCAGCAGGCCCCCACTCATGTCCCACTCATGTCCCCCAGCACCCCCACCCCCCAGCAGTGCAGGGCACCTGCCAGCAGGCCCCCACTCATGTCCCACACATGTCCCCCAGCACCCCCACCCCCCAGCAGTGCAGGGCACCTGCCAGCAGGCCCCCACTCATGTCCCACACATGTCCCCCTGCACCCCACCCCCCAGCAGTCAGGGGCACCTGCCAGCAGGCCCCCACTCATGTCCCACACATGACCCCCTGCACCCCTACCCCACAGCAGTCAGGGGCACCTGCCAGCAGGCCCACACACATGTCCCCCTGCACCCCCACCCCCCAGCAGTCAGGGGCACCTGCCAGCAGGCCCACACACATGTCCCCCAGCACCCCCACCCCCAGCAGTGCAGGGCACCTGCCAGCAGTCCCCCACTCATGTCCCACACATGTCCTCCTGCACCCCCACCACCAGCAGTCAGGGGCACCTGCCAGCAGGCCCCCACACATGTCCCCCAGCACCCCCACCCCCCAGCAGCGCAGGGCACCTGCCAGCAGGCCCCCACTCATGTCCCACACATGTCCTCCTGCACCCCCACCCCCAGCAGTCAGGGGCACCTGCCAGCAGGCCCCCACTCATGTCCCACACATGTCCCCCTGCACCCCCACCCCACAGCAGTCAGGGGCACCTGCCAGCAGGCCCCCACACATGTCCCCCTGCACCCCACCCCCCAGCAGTCAGTGGCACCTGCCAGCAGGACCCCACACATGTCCCCCAGCACCCCCACCCCCGGCAGTGCAGGGCACCTGCCAGCAGGCCCCCACTCATGTCCCACACATGTCCCCCTGCACCCCACCCCCCAGCAGTCGGGGCACCTGCCAGCAGGCCCCCACTCATGTCCCACACATGTCCCCCTGCACCCCCACCCCACAGCAGTCAGGGGCACCTGCCAGCAGGCCCACACACATGTCCCCCTGCACCCCCACCTCCCAGCAGTCAGGGGCACCTGCCAGCAGGCCCACACACAAGTCCCCCAGCACCCCCAACCCCCAGCTGTGCAGGGCACCTGCCAGCAAGCCCCCACTCATGTCCCACACATGTCCCCCTGCACCCCTACCCCGCAGCAGCCAGGGGCACCTGCCAGCAGGACCCCACACATGTCCCCCAGCACCCACACCCCCCAGCAGTGCAGGGCACCTGCCAGCAGGCCCCCACTCATGTCCCACACATGTTCTCCTGCACCCCCACCCCCAGCAGTCAGGGGCACCTGCCAGCAGGCCCCCACACATGTCCCCCTGCACCCCCACCCCCCAACAGTCAGGGGCACCTGCCAGCAGGCCCCCACACATGTCCCCCAGCACCCCCACCCCCGGCAGTGCAGGGCACCTGCCAGCAGGCCCCCACTCATGTCCCACACATGTCCCCCTGCACCCCACCCCCCAGCAGTCGGGGCACCTGCCAGCAGGCCCCCACTCATGTCCCACACATGTCCCCCTGCACCCCCACCCCACAGCAGTCAGGGGCACCTGCCAGCAGGCCCACACACATGTCCCCCTGCACCCCCACCTCCCAGCAGTCAGGGGCACCTGCCAGCAGGCCCACACACAAGTCCCCCAGCACCCCCAACCCCCAGCTGTGCAGGGCACCTGCCAGCAAGCCCCCACTCATGTCCCACACATGTCCCCCTGCACCCCTACCCCGCAGCAGCCAGGGGCACCTGCCAGCAGGACCCCACACATGTCCCCCAGCACCCACACCCCCCAGCAGTGCAGGGCACCTGCCAGCAGGCCCCCACTCATGTCCCACACATGTTCTCCTGCACCCCCACCCCCAGCAGTCAGGGGCACCTGCCAGCAGGCCTCCACACATGTCCCCCTGCACCCCCACCCCCCAACAGTCAGGGGCACCTGCCAGCAGGCCCCCACACATGTCCCCCAGCACCCCCACCCCCAGCAGTGCAGGGCACCGGCCAGCAGGCCCCCACGCATGTCCCACACATGTCCTCCTGCACCCCCAGCAGTCAGGGGCACCTGCCAGCAGGCCCCCACTCATGTCCCACACATGTCCCCCTGCACCCCCACCCCACAGCAGTCAGGGGCACCTGCCAGCAGGCCCCCACACATGTCCCCCTGAACCCCCACCCCCCAGCAGTCAGGGGCACCTGCCAGCAGGCCCCCACACATGTACTCCAGCACCCCCACCCCCCAGCAGTCAGGGGCACCTGCCAGCAGGCCCCCACTCATCTCCCACACATGTTCCCCTGCACCCCCACCCCCCAGCAGTCAGGGGCACCTGCCAGCAGGCCCCCACTCATGTACCACACATGTCCCCCAGCACCCCCACCCCCCAGCAGTCAGGGGTTCCTGCCAGCAGGCCTCCACTCATGTCCCACACTTGTCCCCCTGCACCCCCACCCCCAGCAGTCAGGGGCACGTGCCAGCAGGCCCCCACACATGTCCCCCTGCACCCCCACCCCCCAGGAGTCAGGGGCACCTGCCAGCAGGCCCACACACATGTCCCCCAGCACCCTCACCCCCCAGCAGTGCAGGGCACCTGCCAGCAGGCACCCACTCATGTCCCCCAGCACCCCCACCCCCCAGCAGTGCAGGGCACCTGCCAGCAGGCCCCTGCTCATGTCCCACACATGTCCCCCTGCACCCCCACCCCCCAGGAGTCAGGGGCACCTGCCAGCAGGCCCACACACATGTCCCCCAGCACCCTCACCCCCCAGCAGTGCAGGGCACCTGCCAGCAGGCACCCACTCATGTCCCACACATGTCCCCCTGCACCCCCACTCTGCAGCAGTCAGGGGCACCTGCCAGCAGGCCCCCACTCATGTCCCACACATGTCCCCCTGCACCCCCACCCCCCAGGAGAGACGGGCACCTGCCAGCAGGCCCCCACACATGTCATCCAGCACCCCAAACCCCCAGCAGGGCAGGGCACCTGCCAGCAGGCCTCACTCATGTCCCACTCATGTCCCCCAGCACCCCCACCCCCCAGCAGTCAGGGGTACCTGCCAGCAGGCCCCCACTCATGTCCAACACATGTCCCCCAGCACCCCAACCCCCCAGCAGTCAGGGGCACCTGCCAGCAGGCCCCCACTCATGTCCCACACATGTCCCCCTGCACCCCAACCCCCCAGCAGTCAGGGGCTCCTGCCAGCAGGCCCCCACTAATGTCCCACACATGTCCCCCTGCACCCCCACCCCCCAGCAGTCAGGGGCACCTGCCAGCAGGCCCCCACACATGTCCCCATGCACCCCCACCCTCCAGCAGTCAGGGGCACCTGCCAGCAGGCCCCCACTCATGTCCCACACATGTCCCCCTGCACCCCCACCCCCCCAGCAGTCAGGGGCACCTGCCAGCAGGCCCCCACTCATGTCCCACACATGTCCCCCTGCACCCCCACCCCCCAGCAGTCAGGGGCACCTGCCAGCAGGCCCCCACACATGTCCCCCAGCACCCCCACCCCACAGCAGTGCAGGGCACCTGCCAGCAGGCCCCCACTCATGTCCCACTCATGTCCCCCAGCACCCCCACCCCCCAGCAGTCAGGGGCACCTGCCAGCAGGCCCCCACCCATGTCCCACACATGTCCCCCTGCACCCTCACTCCCTAGCAGTCAGGGGCACCTGCCAGCAGGCCCCCACTCATGTCCCACACATGTACGCCTGCACCCCCAACCCCCAGCAGTCAGGAGCACCTGCCTGCAGGCCCCCACACATGTCCCGCTGCACCCCCACCCCCCAGCAGTCAGGGGCAAATGCCAGCAGGCCCCAAAACATGTCCCCCAGCACCCCCTCTCCCCAGCAGTGCAAGGCACCTGCCAGCAGGACCCCTCTCATGTCCCACAGATGTCCCCCTGCACCCCTACCTCCCAGCAGTCAGGGTCACCTGCCAGCAGGCCCCCACACATGTCCCCCAGCACCCACACCCCCAGCAGTGCAGGGGCACCTGCCAGCAGGCCCCCACACATGTCCCACAGCACCCCCACCCCCCAGCAGCGCAGGGCACCTGCCAGCAGGCCCCCACTCATGTCCCACACATGTCCTCCTGCACCCCCACCCCCAGCAGTCAGGGGCACCTGCCAGCAGGCCCCCACTCATGTCCCACACATGTCCCCCTGCACCCCCACCCCACAGCAGTCAGCGGCACCTGCCAGCAGGCCCCCAAACATGTCCCCCTGCACCCCACCCCCCAGCAGTCAGTGGCACCTGCCAGCAGGACCCCACACATGTCCCCCAGCACCCCTACCCCCCAGCAGTGCAGGGCACCTGCCAGCAGGCCCCCGCTCATGTCCCACACATGTCCCCCTGCACCCTACCCCCCAGCAGTCAGGGGCACCTGCCAGCAGGCCCCCACTCATGTGCCACACATGACCCTCTGCACCCCCACCCCACAGCAGTCAGGGGCACCTGCCAGCAGGCCCACACACATGTCCCCCTGCACCCCCACCCCCCAGCAGTCAGGGGCACCTGCCAGCAGGCCCACACACATGTCCCCCAGCACCCCCACCCCCAGCAGTGCAGGGCACCTGCCAGCAGGCCCCCACTCATGTCCCACACATGTCCCCCTGCACCCCCACCCCCCAGGAGTCAGGGGCACCTGCCAGCAGGCCCACACACATGTCCCCCAGCACCCTCACCCCCCAGCAGTGCAGGGCACCTGCCAGCAGGCACCCACTCATGTCCCACACATGTCCCCCTGCACCCCCGCTCTGCAGCAGTCAGGGGCACCTGCCAGCAGGCCCCCACTCATGTCCCACTCATGTCCCCCTGCACCCCCGCTCTGCAGCAGTCAGGGGCACCTGCCAGCAGGCCCCCACTCATGTCCCACACATGTCCCCCTGCACCCCCGCTCTGCAGCAGTCAGGGGCACCTGCCAGCAGGCCCCCACTCATGTCCCACACATGTCCCCCTGCACCCCAACCCCCCAGCAGTCAGGGGCTCCTGCCAGCAGGCCCCCACTAATGTCCCACACATGTCCCCCTGCACCCCCATCCCCCAGCAGTCAGGGGCACCTGCCAGCAGGCCCCCACACATGTCCCCATGCACCCCCACCCTCCAGCAGTCAGGGGCACCTGCCAGCAGGCCCCCACTCATGTACCACACATGTCCCCCTGCACCCCCACCCCCCCAGCAGTCAGGGGCACCTGCCAGCAGGCCCCCACTCATGTCCCACACATGTCCCCCTGCACCCCCACCCCCCAGCAGTCAGGGGCACCTGCCAGCAGGCCCCCACACATGTCCCCCAGCACCCCCACCCCACAGCAGTGCAGGGCACCTGCCAGCAGGCCCCCACTCATGTCCCACTCATGTCCCCCAGCACCCCCACCCCCCAGCAGTCAGGGGCACCTGCCAGCAGGCCCCCACCCATGTCCCACACATGTCCCCCTGCACCCTCACTCCCTAGCAGTCAGGGGCACCTGCCAGCAGGCCCCCACTCATGTCCCACACATGTACGCCTGCACCCCCAACCCCCAGCAGTCAGGAGCACCTGCCTGCAGGCCCCCACACATGTCCCGCTGCACCCCCACCCCCCAGCAGTCAGGGGCAAATGCCAGCAGGCCCCAAAACATGTCCCCCAGCACCCCCTCTCCCCAGCAGTGCAAGGCACCTGCCAGCAGGCCCCCACACATGTCCCCCAGCACCCACACCCCCAGCAGTGCAGGGCACCCGCCAGCAGGCAACCCACTCATGTCCCACACATGTCCTCCTGCACCCCCACCCCCAGCAGTCAGGGGCACCTGCCAGCAGGCCCCCACTCATGTCCCACACATGTCCCCCTGCACCCCCACCCCACAGCAGTCAGGGGCACCTGCCAGCAGGGCCCCACACATGTCCCCCTGCACCCCACCCCCCAGCAGTCAGTGGCACCTGCCAGCAGGCCCGCACATATGTCCCCCAGCACCCCCCAGCAGTGCAGGGAACCTCCCAGCAGGCCCCCACTCATGTCCCACTCATGTCCCCCAGCACCCCTATCCCCCAGCAGTCAGGGGCACCTGCCAACAGGCCCCCACTCATGTCCCACACATATGCCCCTGCACCCCCACCCCCCAACAGTCAGGGGCACCTGCCAGCAGGCCCCAACTCATGTCCCACACATGTTCCCCTGCACCCCCACCCCCCAGCAGTCAGGGGCACCTGCCAGCAGGGCCCCACACATGTCCCCCAGCACCCCCACCCCCAAGCAGTGCAGGGTACCTGCCAGCAGGGCCCCACTCATGTCGAACTCATGTTCCCCAGCTCCCCCACCCCCCAGCAGTCAGGGGCTCCTGCCAGCATGCCCCCACTCATGTCCCACACATGTCACCCTGCGCCCCCACCCCACAGCAGTCAGGGGCACCTGCCAGCAGGCCCCCACACATGTCCCCCTGACCCCCACCCCCCAGCAGTCAGGGGCACCTGCCAGCAGGCCCCCACACATGTCCCCCAGCACCCCCAACCCCCAGCAGTGCAAGGCACCTGCCAGCAGGCCCCCACTCATGTCCCACACATGTCCCCCTGCACCCCCACCCCCCAGCAGTCAGGGGCACCTGCCAGCAGGCCCCCATTCATGTCCCACACATGTCCCCCTGCACACCCACCCCCCCAGCAGTCGGGGGCACCTGCCAGCAGGCCCCCACACATGCCCCCCAGCACCCCCACCCCCAGCAGTGCAGAGCACCTGCCAGCAGGCCCCCACTCATGTCCCACTCATGTCCCCCAGCACCCCCACCCCCCAGCAGTGCAGGGCACCTGCCAGCAGGCCCCCACTCATGTCCCACACATGTCCCCCTGCACCCTACCCCCCAGCAGTCAGGGGCACCTGCCAGCAGGCCCCCATTCATGTGCCACACATGACCCTCTGCACCCCCACCCCACAGCAGTCAGGGGCACCTGCCAGCAGGCCCACACACATGTCCCCCTGCACCCCCACCCCCCAGCAGTCAGGGGCACCTGCCAGCAGGCCCACACACATGTCCCCCAGCACCCCCACCCCCAGCAGTGCAGGGCACCTGCCAGCAGGCCCCCACTCATGTCCCACACATGTCCCCCTGCACCCCTACCCCCCAGCAGTCAGGGGTACCTGCCAGCAGGACCCCACACATGTCCCCCAGCACCCCCACCCCCCAGCAGTGCAGGGCACCTGCCAGCAGGCCCCCACTCATGTCCCACACATGTCCTCCTGCACCCTCACCCCCAGCAGTAAGGGGCACCTGCCAGCAGGGCCCCACACATGTCCCCCTGCACCCCCACCCCCCAACAGTCAGGGGCACCTGCCAGCAGGCCCCCACACATGTCCCACAGCACCCCCACCCCCCAGCAGCGCAGGGCACCTGCCAGCAGGCCCCCACTCATGTCCCACACATGTCTTCCTGCACCCCCACCCCCAGCAGTCAGGGGCACCTGCCAGCAGGCCCCCACTCATGTCCCACACATGTCCCCCTGCACCCCCACCCCACAGCAGTCAGGGGCACCTGCCAGCAGGCCCCCAAACATGCCCCCCTGCACCCCACCCCCCAGCAGTCAGTGGCACCTGCCAGCAGGACCCCACACATGTCCCCCAGCACCCCTACCCCCCAGCAGTGCAGGGCACCTGCCAGCAGGCCCCCGCTCATGTCCCACACATGTCCCCCTGCACCTCCACCCCCCAGCAGTCAGGCACACCTGCCAGCAGGCCCCCACTCATGTCCCACACATGTCCCCCTGCACCCCCACCCCACAGCAGTGCAGGGCACCTGCCAGCAGGCCCCCACTCATTTCCCACACATGTCCCCCTGCACCCCTACCTCCCAGCAGTCAGGGGTACCTGCCAGCAGGACCCCACACATGTCCCCCAGCACCCCTACCCCCCAGCAGTGCAGGGCACCTGCCAGCAGGCCCCCGCTCATGTCCCACACATGTCCCCCTGCACCTCCACCCCCCAGCAGTCAGGCACACCTGCCAGCAGGCCCCCACTCATGTCCCACACATGTCCCCCTGCACCCCCACCCCACAGCAGTGCAGGGCACCTGCCAGCAGGCCCCCACTCATGTCCCACACATGTCCTCCTTCACCCCCACCCCCAGCAGTCAGGGGCACCTGCCAGCAGGCCCCCACACATGTCCCCCTGCACCCCCACCCCCCAACAGTCAGGGGCACCTGCCAGCAGGCCCCCACACATGTCCCCCAGCACCCCCACCCCCCAGCAGCGCAGGGCACCTGCCAGCAGGCCCCCACTCATGTCCCACACATGTCCTCCTGCACCCCCACCCCCAGCAGTCAGGGGCACCTGCCAGCAGGCCCCCACTCATGTCCCACACATGTCCCCCTGCACCCCCACCCCCCAGCAGTCAGGGGCACCTGCCAGCAGGCCCCCACACATGTCCCCCTGCACCCCACCCCCCAGCAATCAGTGGCACCTGCCAGCAGGACCCCACACATGTCCCCCAGCACCCCCACCCCCAGCAGTGCAGGGCACCTGCCAGCAGGCCCCCGCTCATGTCCCACACATGTCCCCCTGCACCTCCACCCCCCAGCAGTCAGGCACACCTGCCAGCAGGCCCCCACTCATGTCCCACACATGTCCCCCTGCACCCCCACCCCACAGCAGTCAGGGGCACCTTCCAGCAGGCCCCCACACATGTCCCCCTGAACCCCCACCCCCCTGCAGTCAGGGGCACCTGCCAGCAGGCCCCCACACATGTCCCCCAGCACCCCCACCCGCCAGCAGTGCAGGGAACCTGCCAGCAGGCCCCCACTCATGTCCCGCTCATGTCCCCCAGCACCCCTACCCCCAGCAGTCAGGGGCACCTTCCAGCAGGCCCCCACACATGTCCCCCTGCACCCCCACCCCCCAACAGTCAGGGGCACCTGCCAGCAGGCCCCCACATATGTCCCCCAGCACCCCCACCCCCCAGCAGCGCAGGGCACCTGCCAGCAGGCTCCCACTCATGTCCCACACATGTCCCCCTGCACCCCCACCCCACAGCAGTCAGGGGCACCTGCCAGCAGGCCCCCACACATGTCCCCCTGCACCCCAACCCCCAGCAGTCAGTGTCACCTGCCAGCAGGACCCCATACATGTCCCCCAGCACCCCCACCCCCCAGCAGTGCAGGGCACCTGCCAGCAGGCCCCCGCTCATGTCCCACACATGTCCCCCTGCACCTCCACCCCCAGCAGTCAGGCACACCTGCCAGCAGGCCCCCACTCATGTCCCACACATGTCCCCATGCACCCCTACCCCCAGCAGTCAGGGGCACCTGCCAGCAGGACCCCATACATGTCCCCCAGCACCCCCACCCCCCAACAGTGCAGGGCACCTGCCAGCAGGCCCCCACTCATGTCCCACACATGTCCCCCTGCACCCCTACCCCCAGCAGTCAGGGGCACCTGCCAGCAGGCCCCCACACATGTCCCCCTGCACCCCTACCCCCCAACAGTCAGGGGCACCTGCCAGCAGGCCCCCACATATTTCCCCCAGCACCCCCACCCCCCAGCAGCGCAGGGCACCTGCCAGCAGGCCCCCACTCATGTCCCACACATGTCCCCCTGCACCCCCACCCCACAGCAGTCAGGGGCACCTGCCAGCAGGCCCCCACACATGTCCCCCTGCACCCCAACCCCCAGCAGTCAGTGTCACCTGCCAGCAGGACCCCACACATGTCCCCCAGCACCCCCACCCCCCAGTTGTGCAGGGCACCTGCCAGCAGGCCCCCACTCATGTCCCACACATGTCCCCCTGCACCTCCACCCCCAGCAGTCAGGCACACCTGCCAGCAGGCCCCCACTCATGTCCCACACATGTCCCCCTGCACCCCCACCCCACAGCAGTCAGGGGCACCTGCCAGCAGGCCCCCACACATGTCCCCCTGAACTCCCACCCCCCAGCAGTCAGGGGCACCTGCCAGCAGGCCCCCACTCATGTCCCCCAGCACCCCCAACCCCAGCATTGCAAGGCACCTGCCAGCAGGCCCCCACTCATGTCCCACACATGTCCCCCTGCACCCCCACCCCCCAGCAGTCAGGGGCACCTGCCAGCAGGCCCCCATTCATGTCCCACACATGTCCCCCTGCACACCCACCCCCCAGCAGTCAGGGGCACCTGCCAGCAGGCTCCCACACATGCCCCCCAGCACCCCCACCCCCAGGAATGCAGAGCACCTGCCAGCAGGCCCCCACTCATGTCCCACTCATGTCCCCCAGCACCCCCACCCCCCAGCAGTGCAGGGCACCTGCCAGCAGGCCCCCACTCATGTCCCACACATGTCCCCCTGCACCCCACCCCCCAGCAGTCAGGGGCACCTGCCAGCAGGCCCCCACTCATGTCCCACACATGACCCCCTGCACCCCTACCCCACAGCAGTCAGGGGCACCTGCCAGCAGGCCCACACACATGTCCCCCTGCACACCCACCCCCCAGCAGTCAGGGGCACCTGCCAGCAGGCCCACACACATGTCCCCCAGCACCCCCACCCCCAGCAGTGCAGGGCACCTGCCAGCAGGCCCCTACTCATGTCCCACACATGTCCTCCTGCACCCCCACCCCCAGCAGTCAGGGGCACCTGCCAGCAGGCCCCCACACATGTCCCCCTGCACCCCCACCCCCCAACAGTCAGGGGCACCTGCCAGCAGGCCCCCACACATGTCCCCAGCACCCCCACCCCCAGCAGCGCAGGGCACCTGCCAGCAGGCCCCCACTCATGTCCCACACATGTCCTCCTGCACCCCCACCCCCAGCAGTCAGGGGCACCTGCCAGCAGGCCCCCACTCATGTCCCACACATGTCCCCCTGCACCCCCACCCCACAGAAGTCAGGGGCACCTGCCAGCAGGCCCCCACACATGTCCCCCTGCACCCCACCCCCCAGCAGTCAGTGGCACCTGCCAGCAGGACCCCACCCATGTCCCCCAGCACCCCCACCCCCCAGCAGTGCAGGGCACCTGCCAGCAGGCCCCTGCTCATGTCCCACACATGTCCCCCTGCACCTCCACCCCCCAGCAGCCAGGCACACCTGCCAGCAGGCCCCCACTCATGTCCCACACATGTCTTCCTGCACCCCCACCCCACAGCAGTCAGGGGCACCTGCCAGCAGGCCCCCACACATGTCCCCCTGAACCCCCACCCCCCAGCAGTCAGGGGCACCTGCCAGCAGGCCCCCACACATGTACCCCAGCACCCCCACCCCCCAGCAGTCAGGGGCACCTGCCAGCAGGCCCCCACTCATCTCCCACACATGTTCCCCTGCACCTCACCCCCCAGCAGTCAGGGGCACCTGCCAGCAGGCCCCCACTCATGTACCACACATGTCCCCCAGCACCCCCACCCCCCAGCAGTCAGGGGTTCCTGCCAGCAGGCCTCCACTCATGTCCCACACTTGTCCCCCTGCACCCCCACCCCCCAGCAGTCAGGGGCACGTGCCAGCAGGCCCCCACACATGTCCCCCTGTACCCCCACCCCCCAGGAGTCAGGGGCACCTGCCAGCAGGCCCACACACATGTCCCCCAGCACCCTCACCCCCCAGCAGTGCAGGGCACCTGCCAGCAGGCACCCACTCATGTCCCACACATGTCCCCCTGCACCCCCACTCTGCTGCAGTCAGGGGCACCTGCCAGCAGGCCCCCACTCATGTCCCACACATGTCCCCCTGCACCCCTACCCCCCAGCAGTCAGGGGCACCTGCCAGCCGGACCCCACACATGTCCCCCAGCACCCCCACCCCCCAACAGTGCAGGGCACCTGCCAGCAGGCCCCCACTCATGTCCCACACATGTCCTCCTGCACCCCTACCCCCAGCAGTCAGGGGCACCTGCCAGCAGGCCCCCACACATGTCCCCCTGCACTCCCACCCCCCAACAGTCAGGGGCACCTGCCAGCAGGCCCCCACATATGTCCCCCAGCACCCCCACCCCCCAGCAGCGCAGGGCACCTGCCAGCAGGCCCCCACTCATGTCCCACACATGTCCCCCTGCACCCCCACCCCACAGCAGTCAGGGGCACCTGCCAGCAGGCCCCCACACATGTCCCCCTGCACCCCAACCCCCAGCAGTCAGTGTCACCTGCCAGCAGGACCCCACACATGTCCCCCAGCACCCCCACCCCCCAGCAGTGCAGGGCACCTGCCAGCAGGCCCCCGCTCATGTCCCACACATGTCCCCCTGCACCTCCACCCCCAGCAGTCAGGCACACCTGCCAGCAGGCCCCCACTCATGTCCCACACATGTCCCCCTGCACCCCCACCCCACAGCAGTCAGGGGCACCTGCCAGCAGGCCCCCACACATGTCCCCCTGAACCCCCACCCCCCAGCAGTCAGGGGCACCTGCCAGCAGGCCCCCACTCATGTCCCCCAGGACCCCCAACCCCAGCAGTGCAAGGCACCTGCCAGCAGGCCCCCACTCATGTCCCACACATGTCCCCCTGCACCCCCACCCCCCAGCAGTCAGGGGCACCTGCCAGCAGGCCCCCATTCATGTCCCACACATGTCGCCCTGCACACCCACCCCCCAGCAGTCAGGGGCACCTGCCAGCAGGCTCCCACACATGCCCCCCAGCACCCCCACCCCCAGCAATGCAGAGCACCTGCCAGCAGGCCCCCACTCATGTCCCACTCATGTCCCCCAGCACCCCCACCCCCCAGCAGTGCAGGGCACCTGCCAGCAGGCCCCCACTCATGTCCCACACATGTCCCCCAGCACCCCAACCCCCCAGCAGTGCAGGGCACCTGCCAGCAGGCCCCCACTCATGTCCCACACATGTCCCCCTGCACCCCACCCCCCAGCAGTCAGGGGCACCTGCCAGCAGGCCCCCACTCATGTCCCACACATGACCCCCTGTACCCCTACCCCACAGCAGTCAGGGGCACCTGCCAGCAGGCCCACACACATGTCCCCCTGCACCCA
The DNA here is from genome assembly GCF_040938575.1 of Ambystoma mexicanum. NCBI lineage: Eukaryota > Metazoa > Chordata > Amphibia > Caudata > Ambystomatidae > Ambystoma > Ambystoma mexicanum. The sequence continues at coordinate 476,848,515 of NC_090931.1, read as the reverse complement.
CACCCGCCAGCAGTCAGGGGCACCTGCCAGCAGGCCCACACACATGTCCCCCAGCACCCCCACCCCCAGCAGTGCAGGGCACCTGCCAGCAGGCCCCCACTCATGTCCCACACATGTCCTCCTGCACCCCCACCACCAGCAGTCAGGGGCACCTGCCAGCAGGCCCCCACACATGTCCCCCTGCACCCCCAGCCCCCAACAGTCAGGGGCACCTGCCAGCAGGCCCCCACACATGTCCCCCAGCACCCCCACCCCCCAGCAGCACAGGGCACCTGCCAGCAGGCCCCCACTCATGTCCCACACATGTCCTCCTGCACCCCCACCCCCAGCAGTCAGGGGCACCTGCCAGCAGGCCCCCATTCATGTCCCACACATGTCCCCCTGCACCCCCACCCCACAGCAGTCAGGGGCACCTGCCAGCAGGCCCCCACACATGTCCCCCTGCACCCCACCCCCCAGCAGTCAGTGGCACCTGCCAGCAGGACCCCACACATGTCCCCCAGCACCCCCACCCCCGGCAGTGCAGGGCACCTGCCAGCAGGCCCCCACTCATGTCCCACACATGTCCCCCTGCACCCCACCCCCCAGCAGTCGGGGCACCTGCCAGCAGGCCCCCACTCATGTCCCACACATGTCCCCCTGCACCCCCACCCCACAGCAGTCAGGGGCACCTGCCAGCAGGCCCACACACATGTCCCCCTGCACCCCCACCTCCCAGCAGTCAGGGGCACCTGCCAGCAGGCCCACACACAAGTCCCCCAGCACCCCCAACCCCCAGCAGTGCAGGGCACCTGCCAGCAAGCCCCCACTCATGTCCCACACATGTCCCCCTGCACCCCTACCCCGCAGCAGTCAGGGGCACCTGCCAGCAGGACCCCACACATGTCCCCCAGCACCCACACCCCCCAGCAGTGCAGGGAACCTGCCAGCAGGCCCCCACTCATGTCCCACACATGTCCCCCTGCACCCCCACCCCCAGCAGTCAGGGGCACCTACCAGCAGGCCCCCACACATGTTCCCCTGCACCCCCACCCCCCAACAGTCAGGGGCACCTGCCAGCAGGCCCCCACACATGTCCCCCAGCACCCCCACCCCCAGCAGTGCAGGGCACCGGCCAGCAGGCCCCCACTCATGTCCCACACATGTCCTCCTGCACCCCCAGCAGTCAGGGGCACCTGCCAGCAGGCCCCCACTCATGTCCCACACATGTCCCCCTGCACCCCCACCCCAGAGCAGTCAGGGGCACCTGCCAGCAGGCCCCCACACATGCCCCCCTGAACCCCCACCCCCCAGCAGTCAGGGGCACCTGCCAGCAGGCCCCCACACATGTACTCCAGCACCCCCACCCCCCAGCAGTCAGGGGCACCTGCCAGCAGGCCCCCACTCATCTCCCACACATGTTCCCCTGCACCCCCACCCCCCAGCAGTCAGGGGCACCTGCCAGCAGGCCCCCACTCATGTACCACACATGTCCCCCAGCACCCCCACCCCCCAGCAGTCAGGGGTTCCTGCCAGCAGGCCTCCACTCATGTCCCACACTTGTCCCCCTGCACCCCCACCCCCAGCAGTCAGGGGCACGTGCCAGCAGGCCCCCACACATGTCCCCCTGCACCCCCACCCCCAGGAGTCAGGGGCACCTGCCAGCAGGCCCACACACATGTCCCCCAGCACCCTCACCCCCCAGCAGTGCAGGGCACCTGCCAGCAGGCACCCACTCATGTCCCACACATGTCCCCCTGCACCCCCACTCTGCTGCAGTCAGGGGCACCTGCCAGCAGGCCCCCACTCATGTCCCACACATGTCCCCCTGCACCCCTACCCCCCAGCAGTCAGGGGCACCTGCCAGCAGGACCCCACACATGTCCCCCAGCACCCCCACCCCCCAACAGTGCAGGGCACCTGCCAGCAGGCCCCCACTCATGTCCCACACATGTCCTCCTGCACCCCCACCCCCAGCAGTCAGGGGCACCTGCCAGCAGGCCCCCACACATGTCCCCCTGCACCCCCACCCCCCAACAGTCAGGGGCACCTGCCAGCAGGCCCCCACATATGTCCCCCAGCACCCCCACCCCCCAGCAGCGCAGGGCACCTGCCAGCAGGCCCCCACTCATGTCCCACACATGTCCCCCTGCACCCCCACCCCACAGCAGTCAGGGGCACCTGCCAGCAGGCCCCCACACATGTCCCCCTGCACCCCAACCCCCAGCAGTCAGTGTCACCTGCCAGCAGGACCCCTCACATGTCCCCCAGCACCCCCACCCCCCAGCAATGCAGGGCACCTGCCAGCAGGCCCCCGCTCATGTCCCACACATGTCCCCCTGCACCTCCACCCCCAGCAGTCAGGCACACCTGCCAGCAGGCCCCCACACATGTCCCCCTGCACCCCAACCCCCAGCAGTCAGTGTCACCTGCCAGCAGGACCCCACACATGTCCCCCAGCACCCCCACCCCCCAGCAGTGCAGGGCACCTGCCAGCAGGCCCCCGCTCATGTCCCACACATGTCCCCCTGCACCCCCACCCCACAGCAGTCAGGGGCACCTGCCAGCAGGACCCCACACATGTCCCCCAGCACCCCCACCCCCCAACAGTGCAGGGCACCTGCCAGCAGGCCCCCACTCATGTCCCACACATGTCCTCCTGCACCCACACCCCCAGCAGTCAGGGGCACCTGCCAGCAGGCCCCCACACATGTCCCCCTGCACTCCCAACCCCCAACAGTCAGGGGCACCTGCCAGCAGGCCCACACACATGTCCCCCAGCACCCCCACCCCCAGCAGTGCAGGGCACCTGCCAGCAGGCCCCCACTCATGTCCCACACATGTCCTCCTGCACCCCCACCACCAGCAGTCAGGGGCACCTGCCAGCAGGCCCCCACACATGTCCCCCTGCACCCCCAGCCACCAACAGTCAGGGGCACCTGCCAGCAGGCCCCCACACATGTCCCCCAGCACCCCCACCCCCCAGCAGCGCAGGGCACCTGCCAGCAGGCCCCCACTCATGTCCCACACATGTCCTCCTGCACCCCCACCCCCAGCAGTCAGGGGCACCTGCCAGCAGGCCCCCATTCATGTCCCACACATGTCCCCCTGCACCCCCACCCCACAGCAGACAGGGGCACCTGCCAGCAGGCCCCCACACATGTCCCCCTGCACCCCACCCCCCAGCAGTCAGTGGCACCTGCCAGCAGGACCCCACACATGTCCCCCAGCACCCCTACCCCCGGCAGTGCAGGGCACCTGCCAGCAGGCCCCCACTCATGTCCCACACATGTCCCCCTGCACCCCACCCCCCAGCAGTCGGGGCACCTGCCAGCAGGCCCCCACTCATGTCCCACACATGTCCCCCTGCACCCCCACCCCACAGCAGTCAGGGGCACCTGCCAGCAGGCCCACACACATGTCCCCCTGCACCCCCACCTCCCAGCAGTCAGGGGCACCTGCCAGCAGGCCCACACACAAGTCCCCCAGCACCCCCAACCCCCAGCAGTGCAGGGCACCTGCCAGCAAGCCCCCACTCATGTCCCACACATGTCCCCCTGCACCCCTACCCCGCAGCAGTCAGGGGCACCTGCCAGCAGGACCCCACACATGTCCCCCAGCACCCACACCCCCCAGCAGTGCAGGGCACCTGCCAGCAGGCCCCCACTCATGTCCCACACATGTCCCCCTGCACCCCCACCCCCAGCAGTCAGGGGCACCTACCAGCAGGCCCCCACACATGTCCCCCTGCACCCCCACCCCCCAACAGTCAGGGGCACCTGCCAGCAGGCCCCCACACATGTCCCCCAGCACCCCCACCCCCAGCAGTGCAGGGCACCGGCCAGCAGGCCCCCACTCATGTCCCACACATGTCCTCCTGCACCCCCAGCAGTCAGGGGCACCTGCCAGCAGGCCCCCACTCATGTCCCACACATGTCCCCCTGCACCCCCACCCCACAGCAGTCAGGGGCACCTGCCAGCAGGCCCCCACACATGTCCCCCTGAACCCCCACCCCCCAGCAGTCAGGGGCACCTGCCAGCAGGCCCCCACACATGTACTCCATCACCCCCACCCCCCAGCAGTCAGGGGCACCTGCCAGCAGGCCACCACTCATCTCCCACACATGTTCCCCTGCACCCCCACCCCCCAGCAGTCAGGGGCACCTGCCAGCAGGCCCCCACTCATGTACCACACATGTCCCCCAGCACCCCCACCCCCCAGCAGTCAGGGGTTCCTGCCAGCAGGCCTCCACTCATGTCCCACACTTGTCCCCCTGCACCCCGACCCCCAGCAGTCAGGGGCACATGCCAGCAGGCCCCCACACATGTCCCCCTGCACCCCCACCCCCAGGAGTCAGGGGCACCTGCCAGCAGGCCCACACACATGTCCCCCAGCACCCTCACCCCCCAGCAGTGCAGGGCACCTGCCAGCAGGCACCCACTCATGTCCCACACATGTCCCCCTGCACCCCTACCCCCCAGCAGTCATGGGCACCTGCCAGCAGGCCCCCACTCATGTCCCACTCATGTCCCCCAGCACCCCCACCCTCCAGCAGTGCAGGGCACCTGCCAGCAGGCCCCCACTCATGTCCCACACATGTCCCCAGCACCCCAACCCCCCCGCAGTCAGGGGCACCTGCCAGCAGGCCCCCACTCATGTCCCACACATGACCCCCTGCACCCCTACCCCACAGCAGTCAGGGGCACCTGCCAGCAGGCCCACACACATGTCCCCCTGCACCCCCACCCCCCAGCAGTCAGGGGCACCTGCCAGCAGGCCCACACACATGTCCCCCAGCACCCCCACCCCCAGCAGTGCAGGGCACCTGCCAGCAGGCCCCCACTCATGTCCTACACATGTCCTCCTGCACCCCCACCACCAGCAGTCAGGGGCACCTGCCAGCAGGCCCCCACACATGTCCCCCTGCACCCCCAGCCCCCAACAGTCAGGGGCACCTGCCAGCAGGCCCCCACACATGTCCCCCAGCACCCCCACCCCCCAGCAGCCCAGGGCACCTGCCAGCAGGCCCCCACTCATGTCCCACACATGTCCTCCTGCACCCCCACCCCCAGCAGTCAGGGGCACCTGCCAGCAGGCCCCCATTCATGTCCCACACATGTCCCCCTGCACCCCCACCCCACAGCAGTCAGGGGCACCTGCCAGCAGGCCCCCACACATGTCCCCCTGCACCCCACCCCCAGCAGTCAGTGGCACCTGCCAGCAGGACCCCACACATGTCCCCCAGCACCCCCACCCCCGGCAGTGCAGGGCACCTGCCAGCAGGCCCCCACTCATGTCCCACACATGTCCCCCTGCACCCCACCCCCCAGCAGTCGGGGCACCTGCCAGCAGGCCCCCACTCATGTCCCACACATGTCCCCCTGCACCCCCACCCCACAGCAGTCAGGGGCACCTGCCAGCAGGCCCACACACATGTCCCCCTGCACCCCCACCTCCCAGCAGTCAGGGGCACCTGCCAGCAGGCCCACACACAAGTCCCCCAGCACCCCCAACCCCCAGCTGTGCAGGGCACCTGCCAGCAAGCCCCCACTCATGTCCCACACATGTCCCCCTGCACCCCTACCCCGCAGCAGTCAGGGGCACCTGCCAGCAGGACCCCACACATGTCCCCCAGCACCCACACCCCCCAGCAGTGCAGGGCACCTGCCAGCAGGCCCCCACTCATGTACCACACATGTCCCCCTGCACCCCCACCCCCAGCAGTCAGGGGCACCTACCAGCAGGCCCCCACACATGTCCCCCTGCACCCCCACCCCCCAACAGTCAGGGGCACCTGCCAGCAGGCCCCCACACATGTCCCCCAGCACCCCCACCCCCAGCAGTGCAGGGCACCGGCCAGCAGGCCCCCACTCATGTCCCACACATGTCCTCCTGCACCCCCAGCAGTCAGGGGCACCTGCCATCAGGTCCCCACTCATGTCCCACACATGTCCCCCTGCACCCCCACCCCACAGCAGTCAGGGGCACCTGCCAGCAGGCCCCCACACATGTCCCCCTGAACCCCCACCCCCCAGCAGTCAGGGGCACCTGCCAGCAGGCCCCCACACATGTACTCCAGCACCCCCACCCCCCAGCAGTCAGGGGCACCTGCCAGCAGGCCCCCACTCATCTCCCACACATGTTCCCCTGCACCCCCACCCCCCAGCAGTCAGGGGCACCTGCCAGCAGGCCCCCACTCATGTACCACACATGTCCCCCAGCACCCCCACCCCCCCAGCAGTCAGGGGTTCCTGCCAGCAGGCCTCCACTCATGTCCCACACTTGTCCCCCTGCACCCCCACCCCCAGCAGTCAGGGGCACGTGCCAGCAGGCCCCCACACATGTCCCCCTGCACCCACACCCCCAGGAGTCAGGGGCACCTGCCAGCAGGCCCACACACATGTCCCCCAGCACCCTCACCCCCCAGCAGTGCAGGGCACCTGCCAGCAGGCACCCACTCATGTCCCACACATGTCCCCCTGCACCCCCACTCTGCTGCAGTCAGGGGCACCTGCCAGCAGGCCCCCACTCATGTCCCACACATGTCCCCCTGCACCCCTACCCCCCAGCAGTCAGGGGCACCTGCCAGCAGGACCCCACACATGTCCCCCAGCACCCCCACCCCCCAACAGTGCAGGGCACCTGCCAGCAGGCCCCCACTCATGTCCCACACATGTCCTCCTGCACCCCCACCCCCAGCAGTCAGGGGCACCTGCCAGCAGGCCCCCACACATGTCCCCCTGCACCCCCACCCCCCAACAGTCAGGGGCACCTGCCAGCAGGCCCCCACATATGTCCCCCAGCACCCCCACCCCCCAGCAGCGCAGGGCACCTGCCAGCAGGCCCCCACTCATGTCCCACACATGTCCCCCTGCACCCCCACCCCACAGCAGTCAGGGGCACCTGCCAGCAGGCCCCCACACATGTCCCCCTGCACCCCAACCCCCAGCAGTCAGTGTCACCTGCCAGCAGGACCCCTCACATGTCCCCCAGCACCCCCACCCCCCAGCAGTGCAGGGCACCTGCCAGCAGGCCCCCGCTCATGTCCCACACATGTCCCCCTGCACCTCCACCCCCAGCAGTCAGGCACACCTGCCAGCAGGCCCCACACATGTCCCCCTGCACCCCAACCCCCAGCAGTCAGTGTCACCTGCCAGCAGGACCCCACACATGTCCCCCAGCACCCCCACCCCCCAGCAGTGCAGGGCACCTGCCAGCAGGCCCCCGCTCATGTCCCACACATGTCCCCCTGCACCCCCACCCCACAGCAGTCAGGGGCACCTGCCAGCAGGGCCCCACACATATCCCCCAGCACCCCCACCCCCCAACAGTGCAGGGCACCTGCCAGCAGGCCCCCACTCATGTCCCACACATGTCCTCCTGCACCCCCACCCCCAGCAGTCAGGGGCACCTGCCAGCAGGCCCCCACACATGTCCCCCTGCACTCCCACCCCCCAACAGTCAGGGGCACCTGCCAGCAGGCCCCCACATATGTCCCCCAGCACCCCCACCCCCCAGCAGCGCAGGGCACCTGCCAGCAGGCCCCCACTCATGTCCCACACATGTCCCCCTGCACCCCCACCCCACAGCAGTCAGGGGCACCTGCCAGCAGGCCCCCACACATGTCCCCCTGCACCCCAACCCCCAGCAGTCAGTGTCACCTGCCAGCAGGCCCACACACATGTCCCCCTGCACCCCCACCCCCCAGCAGTCAGGGGCACCTGCCAGCAGGCCCACACACATGTCCCCCAGCACCCCCACCCCCAGCAGTGCAGGGCACCTGCCAGCAGGCCCCCACTCATGTCCCACACATGTCCTCCTGCACCCCCACCACCAGCAGTCAGGGGCACCTGCCAGCAGGCCCCCACACATGTCCCCCTGCACCACCAGCCCCCAACAGTCAGGGGCACCTGCCAGCAGGCCCCCACACATGTCCCCCAGCACCCCACCCCCCAGCAGCGCAGGGCACCTGCCAGCAGGCCCCCACTCATGTCCCACACATGTCCTCCTGCACCCCCACCCCCAGCAGTCAGGGGCACCTGCCAGCAGGCCCCCATTCATGTCCCACACATGTCCCCCTGCACCCCCACCCCACAGCAGTCAGGGGCACCTGCCAGCAGGCCCCCACACATGTCCCCCTGCACCCCACCCCCCAGCAGTCAGTGGCACCTGCCAGCAGGACCCCACACATGTCCCCCAGCACCCCCACCCCCGGCAGTGCAGGGCACCTGCCAGCAGGCCCCCACTCATGTCCCACACATGTCCCCCTGCACCCCACCCCCCAGCAGTCGGGGCACCTGCCAGCAGGCCCCCACTCATGTCCCACACATGTCCCCCTGCACCCCCACCCCACAGCAGTCAGGGGCACCTGCCAGCAGGCCCACACACATGTCCCCCTGCACCCCCACCTCCCAGCAGTCAGGGGCACCTGCCAGCAGGCCCACACACAAGTCCCCCAGCACCCCCAACCCCCAGCAGTGCAGGGCACCTGCCAGCAAGCCCCCACTCATGTCCCACACATGTCCCCCTGCACCCCTACCCCGCAGCAGTCAGGGGCACCTGCCAGCAGGACCCCACACATGTCCCCCAGCACCCACACCCCCCAGCAGTGCAGGGCACCTGCCAGCAGGCCCCCACTCATGTCCCACACATGTCCCCCTGCACCCCCACCCCCAGCAGTCAGGGGCACCTACCAGCAGGCCCCCACACATGTCCCCCTGCACCCCCACCCCCCAACAGTCAGGGGCACCTGCCAGCAGGCCCCCACACATGTCCCCCAGCACTCCCACCCCCAGCAGTGCAGGGCACCGGCCAGCAGGCCCCCACTCATGTCCCACACATGTCCTCCTGCACCCCCAGCAGTCAGGGGCACCTGCCAGCAGGCCCCCACTCATGTCCCACACATGTCCCCCTGCACCCCCACCCCACAGCAGTCAGGGGCACCTGCCAGCAGGCCCCCACACATGTCCCCCTGAACCCCCACCCCCCAGCAGTCAGGGGCACCTGCCAGCAGGCCCCCACACATGTACTCCAGCACCCCCACCCCCCAGCAGTCAGGGGCACCTGCCAGCAGGCCCCCACTCATCTCCCACACATGTTCCCCTGCACCCCCACCCCCCAGCAGTCAGGGGCACCTGCCAGCAGGCCCCCACTCATGTACCACACATGTCCCCCAGCACCCCCACCCCCCAGCAGTCAGGGGTTCCTGCCAGCAGGCCTCCACTCATGTCCCACACTTGTCCCCCTGCACCCCCACCCCCAGCAGTCAGGGGCACGTGCCAGCAGGCCCCCACACATGTCCCCCTGCACCCCCACCCCCAGGAGTCAGGGGCACCTGCCAGCAGGCCCACACACATGTCCCCCAGCACCCTTACCCCCCAGCAGTGCAGGGCACCTGCCAGCAGGTACCCACTCATGTCCCACACATGTCCCCCTGCACCCCCACTCTGCTGCAGTCAGGGGCACCTGCCAGCAGGCCCCCACTCATGTCCCACACATGTCCCCCTGCACCCCTACCCCCCAGCAGTCAGGGGCACCTGCCAGCAGGACCCCACACATGTCCCCCAGCACCCCCACCCCCCAACAGTGCAGGGCACCTGCCAGCAGGCCCCCACTCATGTCCCACACATGTCCTCCTGCACCCCCACCCCCAGCAGTCAGGGGCACCTGCCAGCAGGCCCCCACACATGTCCCCCTGCACTCTGAAAGGAAGCGCCCCCAATTTCAGCACGATCCTCCCCGCAATGAGAGACAATAAGGGACTCTCCCGTAGTGGGAATAAGACCAAGACAGAGTGCGGGTGAGCGTAAGTGGGAGTTTATCCAAAGAATAGGGCATGCAAAGAACTCTGCAACCTCCGAGAGCGCTCTGTCTGACAATAGCAAAGACAGGCGTATTTCTAATACAAAAAACGTCATCAGAACCTACACACTATAGGGGGCACAAGTTAATTGGGATTGGGTGGCGTCGACTAACTATAGGTGTTGCTGCAGCGTGGTTGGTCTTGGCGTGAGGACGTCACTGGTCAGCCTCGTGGGTTGGGTTGGGCCTGGCAGGCCAGCTTGAGGTCATCCGAGCGGTGTTGGTATGCTGGGGCAGCCTGTGACAAAGATGAATACCTTTCCTGACTCGTTTGCCCTAGGCCATGCACACTGCAGTTATTCAAAAAACGACATCTAAGTTCATCAATAAATCGCTCAGCAGTTTGTCTTATAAAATAAACGCAACACATGAGGAATGCACCTCGTGAGAGGTCCGGTGGTTGTCGGTTGGGGTGAGATTTACCTGTGTCCTATTGACCGGTATTTTAGGTCGAGGGGCTGGGCTCTGGGGCCTGAGCCGAATGATACATGTCTGTCTGCCGCGTTAGAAGTTATTATATAAAGGGGTCTCTGTGTCTTGTCCCAGTGATGGGGGTCATCTTTGCACGGGGTCATGATTCTTGGGGTGGTCTAGGGGGAGGGTTGTGGAATTTACGAGAGGGTGCTGGTAGATCAGTGGATTCAAACGTGGGTTTATTACCGTGCTGTAAATAACACAGGTGGCGGGCTGTGGCCTTGGGTGCGGTACCGGGGCCTCTGACTCTCTGAAGCGGCTCCAGCTTGGTTGGGGGAGGTGAGGGAGCGCGGCACAGGCCTTAGCTTCTTTATCTGGCAGGCTTGGTAGGGTGGGAGGGAGAATGGCCTTGCATATATTCACAAAGGTTTTTTCCTCGTGCGTTGCTAACTTTTGAATGCAGAACTTTTATAATGTTCCGCCTTATTTTGATGTTATTTAAACACACATATATATATTTCAATTTCGTTACACATTTCTTTAATACAGTCGGTCCGAGTACCTTTTCGTTACCTAACATTATATTTACTACATGGTGTGATTATTTTATGTACATTAGACGTTACACGAGGTAGTTCTAGGTTATGGCCTACAGAAATTGATGCTCGCTGCTTTAGGTGATTAAGAAAACATATATGAGTTCAGGTTTCTACATAAAATTGTAAGAACACTTGTACAGATAAAGGCTATACATTGGGTCGACATCTTTCTCTGTGGTTATAGCAGCACTAGTCCAGACCTGGGGTGGTGTCATGTAACGTTACATCTTTATGGTTTATTCACAGTTTACAGGATCTGTTTAAACAGAGGTAGTTCGTTAATACCAATACTTGAATTATTTTCTACTTTCTTCAGATAGTGATGCTTCAGCTTTTTTCCCGTCACCCCGGCCTCGCGGACCAGGTCATGCGGGGTGCAATATTACATTGTGAACGATAAAATGTTACAGTGTTAGCATCTCGGGTTAGCTCATACCCGACTTTCTCATGGGAACGCGCTCGCAGCGGATCTACCAGGGTTACTGCGGCGGCGGAGATGCGTGAAAGGCCCTCCAAAGGTGGGGGCCTCGTTACAGTGTGCTGAACTCACGCCATGTTTGCTAAACAAGATGGCTTCTAGGCCTAACTGAATTTTGGTATATGCAGGGAACGGATATGTGTGGGCAATGTCGTCGGCGGGTGACCCCTCCTCCACCTGGGCCCGGGTGGCATGAGGGGACGGCCACCGAGTCATGGTCCTCACCTGGGGAGAAGGCTGCAGGTGAGGAGGGCCTCGCGGCCAGTCCTCCCCTACAACTCCCACCCCCCAACAGTCAGGGGCACCTGCCAGCAGGCCCCCACATATGTCCCCCAGCACCCCCACCCCCCAGCAGCGCAGGGCACCTGCCAGCAGGCCCCCACTCATGTCCCACACATGTCCTCCTGCACCCCCACCCCACAGCAGTCAGGGGCACCTGCCAGCAGGCCCCCACACATGTCCCCCTGCACCCCAACCCCCAGCAGTCAGTGTCACCTGCCAGCAGGACCCCACACATGTCCCCCAGCACCCCCACCCCCCAGCAGTGCAGGGCACCTGCCAGCAGGCCCCCGCTCATGTCCCACACATGTCCCCCTGCACCCCCACCCCACAGCAGTCAGGGGCACCTGCCAGCAGTTCCCCACACATGTCCCCCAGCACCCCCACCCCCCAACAGTGCAGGGCACCTGCCAGCAGGCCCCCACTCATGTCCCACACATGTCCTCCTGCACCCCCACCCCCAGCAGTCAGGGGCACCTGCCAGCTGGCCCCCACACATGTCCCCCTGCACTCCCACCCCCCAACAGTCAGGGGCACCTGCCAGCAGGCCCCCACATATGTCCCCCAGCACCCCCACCCCCCAGCAGCGCAGGGCACCTGCCAGCAGGCCCCCACTCATGTCCCACACATGTCCCCCTGGACCCCCACCCCACAGCAGTCAGGGGCACCTGCCAGCAGGCCCCCACACATGTCCCCCTGCACCCCAACCCCCAGCAGTCAGTGTCACCTGCCAGCAGGACCCCACACATGTCCCCCAGCACCCCCACCCCCCAGCAGTGCAGGGCACCTGCCAGCAGGCCCCCGCTCATGTCCCACACATGTCCCCCTGCACCTCCACCCCCAGCAGTCAGGCACACCTGCCAGCAGGCCCCCACTCATGTCCCACACATGTCCCCCTGCACCCCCACCCCCCAGCAGTCAGGGGCACCTGCCAGCAGGCCCCCATTCATGTCCCACACATGTCGCCCTGCACAGCCACCCCCCAGCAGTCAGGGGCACCTGCCAGCAGGCTCCCACACATGCCCCCCAGCACCCCCACCCCCAGCAATGCAGAGCACCTGCCAGCAGGCCCCCACTCATGTCCCACTCATGTCCCCCAGCACCCCCACCCCCCAGCAGTGCAGGGCACCTGCCAGCAGGCCCCCACTCATGTCCCACACATGTCCCCCAGCACCCCCACCCCCCAGCAGTGCAGGGCACCTGCCAGCAGGCCCCCACTCATGTCCCACACATGTCCCCCTGCACCCCACCCCCCAGCAGTCAGGGGCACCTGCCGGCAGGCCCCCACTCATGTCCCACACATGACCCCCTGCACCCCTACCCCCCAGCAGTCAGGGGCACCTGCCAGCAGGCCCACACACATGTCCCCCTGCACCCCCACCCCCCAGCAGTCAGGGGCACCTGCCAGCAGGCCCACACACATGTCCCCCAGCACCCCCACCCCCAGCAGTGCAGGGCACCTGCCAGCAGGCCCCCACTCATGTCCCACACATGTCCTCCTGCACCCCCACCACCAGCAGTCAGGGGCACCTGCCAGCAGGCCCCCACACATGTCCCCCTGCACCCCCAGCCCCCAACAGTCAGGGGCACCTGCCAGCAGGCCCCCACACATGTCCCCCAGCACCCCCACCCCCCAGCAGGCAGGGCACCTGCCAGCAGGCCCCCACTCATGTCCCACACATGTCCTCCTGCACCCCCACCCCCAGCAGTCAGGGGCACCTGCCAGCAGGCCCCCACTCATGTCCCACACATGTCCCCCTGCACCCCCACCCCACAGCAGTCAGGGGCACCTGCCAGCAGGCCCCCACACATGTCCCCCTGCACCCCACCCCCCAGCAGTCAGTGGCACCTGCCAGCAGGACCCCACACATGTCCCCCAGCACCCCCTCCCCCGGCAGTGCAGGGCACCTGCCAGCAGGCCCCCACTCATGTCCCACACATGTCCCCCTGCACCCCACCCCCCAGCAGTCGGGGCACCTGCCAGCAGGCCCCCACTCATGTCCCACACATGTCCCCCTGCACCCCCACCCCACAGCAGTCAGGGGCACCTGCCAGCAGGCCCACACACATGTCCCCCTGCACCCCCACCTCCCAGCAGTCAGGGGCACCTGCCAGCAGGCCCACACACAAGTCCCCCAGCACCCCCAACCCCCAGCAGTGCAGGGCACCTGCCAGCAAGCCCCCACTCATGTCCCACACATGTCCCCCTGCACCCCTACCCCGCAGCAGTCAGGGGCACCTGCCAGCAGGACCCCACACATGTCCCCCAGCACCCACACCCCCCAGCAGTGCAGGGCACCTGCCAGCAGGCCCCCACTCATGTCCCACACATGTCCCCCTTCACCCCCACCCCCAGCAGTCAGGGGCACCTGCCAGCAGGCCCCCACACATGTCCCCCTGCACCCCCACCCCCCAACAGTCAGGGGCACCTGCCAGCAGGCCCCCACACATGTCCCCGAGCACCCCCACCCCCAGCAGTGCAGGGCACCGGCCAGCAGGCCCCCACTCATGTCCCACACATGTCCCCCTGCACCCCCACCCCACAGCAGTCAGGGGCACCTGCCAGCAGGCCCCCACACATGTCCCCCTGAACCCCCACCCCCCAGCAGTCAGGGGCACCTGCCAGCAGGCCCCCACACATGTACTCCAGCACCCCCACCCCCCAGCAGTCAGGGGCACCTGCCAGCAGGCCCCCACTCATCTCCCACACATGTTCCCCTGCACCCCCACCCCCCAGCAGTCAGGGGCACCTGCCAGCAGGCCCCCACTCATGTACCATACATGTCCCCTAGCACCCCCACCCCCCAGCAGTCAGGGGTTCCTGCCAGCAGGCCTCCACTCATGTCCCACACTTGTCCCCCTGCACCCCCACCCCCAGCAGTCAGGGGCACGTGCCAGCAGGCCCCCACACATGTCCCCCTGCACCCCCACCCCCCAGGAGTCAGGGGCACCTGCCAGCAGGCCCACACACATGTCCCCCAGCACCCTCACCCCCCAGCAGTGCAGGGCACCTGCCAGCAGGCACCCACTCATGTCCCACACATGTCCCCCTGCACCCCCACTCTGCTGCAGTCAGGGGCACCTGCCAGCAGGCCCCGACTCATGTCCCACACATGTCCCCCTGCACCCCTACCCCCCAGCAGTCAGGGGCACCTGCCATCAGGACCCCACACATGTCCCCCAGCACCCCCACCCCCCAACAGTGCAGGGCACCTGCCAGCAGGCCCCCACTCATGTCCCACACATGTCCTCCTGCACCCTCACCCCCAGCAGTCAGAGGCACCTGCCAGCAGGCCCCCACACATGTCCCCCTGCACCCCCACCCCCCAACAGTCAGGGGCACCTGCCAGCAGGCCCCCACATATGTCCCCCAGCACCCCCACCCCCCAGCAGTGCAGGGCATCTGCCAGCAGGCCCCCACTCATGTCCCACACATGTCCCCCTGCACCCCCACCCCACAGCAGTCAGGGGCACCTGCCAGCAGGCCCCCACACATGTCCCCCTGCACCCCAACCCCCAGCAGTCAGTGTCACCTGCCAGCAGGACCCCACACATGTCCCCCAGCACCCCCACCCCCCAGCAGTGCAGGGCACCTGCCAGCAGGCCCCCGCTCATGTCCCACACATGTCCCCCTGCACCTCCACCCCCAGCAGTCAGGCACACCTGCCAGCAGGCCCCCACACATGTCCCCCTGCACCCCAACCCCCAGCAGTCAGTGTCACCTGCCAGCAGGACCCCACACATGTCCCCCAGCACCCCCGCCCCCCAGCAGTGCAGGGCACCTGCCAGCAGGCCCCCGCTCATGTCCCACACATGTCCCCCTGCACCCCCACCCCACAGCAGTCAGGGGCACCTGCCAGCAGGCCCCCACACATGTCCCCCTGAACCCCCACCCCCCAGCAGTCAGGGGCACCTGCCAGCAGGCCCCCACACATGTCCCCCTGCACCCCAACCCCCAGCAGTCAGTGTCACCTGCCAGCAGGACCCCACACATGTCCCCCAGCACCCCCACCCCCCAGCAGTGCAGGGCACCTGCCAGCAGGCCCCCGCTCATGTCCCACACATATCCCCCTGCACCTCCACCCCCAGCAGTCAGGCACACCTGCCAGCAGGCCCCCACTCATGTCCCACACATGTCCCCCTGCACCCCCACCCCACAGCAGTCAGGGGCACCTGCCAGCAGGCCCCCACACATGTACCCCTGAACCCCCACCCCCCAGCAGTCAGGGGCACCTGCCAGCAGGCCCCCACTCATGTCCCACACATATCCCCCTGCACCCCCACCCCCCAGCAGTCAGGGGCACCTGCCAGCAGGCCCCCATTCATGTCCCACACACGTCCCCCTGCACACCCACGCCCCAGCAGTCAGGGGCACCTGCCAGCAGGCTCCCACACATGCCCCCCAGCACCCCCACCCCCAGCAATGCAGAGCACCTGCCAGCAGGCCGCCACTCATGTCCCACACATGTCCCCCAGCACCCCCACCCCCAGCAGTGCAGGGCACCTGCCAGCAGGCCCCCACTCATGTCCCACACATGCCCCCCTGCACCCCACCCCCCAGCAGTCAGGGGCACCTGCCAGCAGGCCCCCACTCATGTCCCACACATGACCCCCTGCACCCCTACCCCACAGCAGTCAGGGGCACCTGCCAGCAGGCCCACACACATGTCCCCCAGCACCCCCACCCCCAGCAGTGCAGGGCACCTGCCAGCAGGCCCCCACTCATGTCCCACACATGTCCTCCTGCACCCCCACCCCCAGCAGTCAGGGGCACCTGCCAGCAGGCCCCCACACATGTCCCCCTGCACCCCCACCCCCCAACAGTCAGGGGCAACTGCCAGCAGGCTCCCACACATGTCCCCCAGCACCCCCACCCCCCAGCAGCGCAGGGCACCTGCCAGCAGGCCCCCACTCATGTCCCACACATGTCCTCCTGCACCCCCACCCCCAGCAGTCAGGGGCACCTGCCAGCAGGCCCACACACATGTCCCCCTGCACCCCTACCCCCCAGCAGTCAGGGGCACCTGCCAGCAGGCCCACACACATGTCCCACAGCACCCCCACCCCCAGCAGTGCAGGGCACCTGCCAGCAGGCCCCCACTCATGTCCCACACATGTCCTCCTGCACCCCCACCCCCAGCAGTCAGGGGCACCTGCCAGCAGGCCCCCACACATGTCCCCCAGCACCCCCACCCCCCAGCAGCGCAGGGCACCTGCCAGCAGGCCCCCACTCATGTCCCACACATGTCCTCCTGCACCCCCACCCCCAGCAGTCAGGGGCACCTGCCAGAAGGCCCCCACTCATGTCCCACACATGTCCTCCTGCACCCCCACCCCACAGCAGTCAGGGGCACCTGCCAGCAGGCCCCCACACATGTCCCCCTGCACCCCACCCCCCAGCAGTCAGTGGCACCTGCCAGCAGGACCCCACACATGTCCCCCAGCACCCCCACCCCCCGGCAGTGCAGGGCACCTGCCAGCAGGCCCCCACTCATGTCCCACACATGTCCCCCTGCACCCCACCCCCCAGCAGTCAGGGGCACCTGCCAGCAGGCCCCCACTCATGTCCCACACATGTCCCCCTGCACCCCCACCCCCACAGCAGTCAGGGGCACCTGCCAGCAGGCCCACACACATGTCCCCCTGCACCCCCACCTCCCAGCAGTCAGGGGCACCTGCCAGCAGGCCCACACACAAGTCCCCCAGCACCCCCAACCCCCAGCAGTGCAGGGCACCTGCCAGCAAGCCCCCACTCATGTCCCACACATGTCCCCCTGCACCCCTACCCTGCAGCAGTCAGGGGCACCTGCCAGCAGGACCCCACACATGTCCCCCAGCACCCACACCCCCCAGCAGTGCAGGGCACCTGCCAGCAGGCCCCCACTCATGTCCCACACATGTCCTCCTGCACCCCCACCCCCAGCAGTCAGGGGCACCTGCCAGCAGGCCCCCACACATGTCCCCCTGCACCCCCACCCCCCAACAGTCAGGGGCACCTGCCAGCAGGCCCCCACACATGTCCCCCCGCACCCCCACCCCCCAGCAGTGCAGGGCTCCGGCCAGCAGGCCCCCACTCATGTCCCACACATGTCCTCCTGCACCCCCAGCAGTCAGGGGCACCTGCCAGCAGGCCCCCACTCATGTCCCACACATGTCCCCCTGCACCCCCACCCCACAGCAGTCAGGGGCACCTGCCAGCAGGCCCGCACACATGTCCCCCTGCACCGCACCCCCCAGCAGTCAGTGGCACCTGCCAGCAGGACCCCACACATGTCCCCCAGCACCCCCACCCCCCAGCAGTGCAGGGCACCTGCCAGCAGGCCCCTGCTCATGTCCCACACATGTCCCCCTGCACCTCCACCCCCCAGCAGTCAGGCACACCTGCCAGCAGTCCCCCACTCATGTCCCACACATGTCCCCCTGCACCCCCACCCCACAGCAGTCAGGGGCACCTGCCAGCATGCCCCCACACATGTCCCCCTGAACCCTCACCCCCCAGCAGTCAGGGGCACCTGCCAGCAGGCCCCCACATATGTCCCCCAGCACCCCCACCCCCCAGCAGTGCAGGGAACCTGCCAGCAGACCCCCACTCATGTCCCACTCATGTCCCCCAGCACCCCCATCCCCCAGCAGTCAGGGGCACCTGCCAACAGGCCCCCACTCATGTCCCACACATGTGCCCCTGCACCCCCACACCCCAGCAGTCAGGGGCACCTGCCAGCAGGCCCCAACTCATGTCCCACACATGTCCCCCTGCACCCCACCCCCCAGCAGTCAGGGGCAGGTGCCAGCAGGCCCCCACTCATGTCCCACACATGACCCCCTGCACCCCCACCCCACAGCAGTCAGGGGCACCTGCCAGCAGGCCCACACACATGTCCCCCTGCACCCCCACCCCCCAGCAGTCAGGGGCACCTGCCAGCAGGCCCACACACATGTCCCCCAGCACCCCCACCCCCAGCAGTGCAGGGCACCTGCCAGCAGGCCCCAACTCATGTCCCACACATGTCCCCCTGCACCCCTACCCCCCAGCAGTCAGGGGTACCTGCCAGCAGGACCCCACACATGTCCCCCAGCACCCCCACCCCCCAGCAGTGCAGGGCACCTGCCAGCAGGCCCCCACTCATGTCCCACACATGTCCTCCTGCACCCCCACCCCCAGCAGTCAGGGGCACCTGCCAGCAGGCCCCCACACATGTCCCCCTGCACCCCCACCCCCCAACAGTCAGGGGCACCTGCCAGCAGGCCCCCACACATGTCCCCCAGCACCCCCACCCCCCAGCAGCGCAGGGCACCTGCCAGCAGGCCCCCACTCATGTCCCACACATGTCCTCCTGCACCCCCACCCCCAGCAGTCAGGGGCACCTGCCAGCAGGCCCCCACTCATGTCCCACACATGTCCCCCTGCACCCCCACCCCACAGCAGTCAGGGGCACCTGCCAGCAGGCCCCCACACATGTCCCCCTGCACCCCACCCCCCAGCAGTCAGTGGCACCTGCCAGCAGGACCCCACACATGTCCCCCAGCACCCTCATCCCCCAGCAGTGCAGGGCACCTGCCAGCAGGCCCCCGCTCATGTCCCACACATGTCCCCCTGCACCTCCACCCCCCAGCAGTCAGGCACACCTGCCAGCAGGCCCCCACTCATGTCCCACACATGTCCCCCTGCACCCCCACCCCACAGCAGTCAGGGGCACCTCCCAGCAGGCCCCCACACATGTCCCCCTGAACCCCCACCCCCCAGCAGTCAGGGGCACCTGCCAGCAGGCCCCCACACATGTCCCCCAGCACCCCCACCCGCCAGCAGTGCAGGGAACCTGCCAGCAGGCCCCCACTCATGTCCCGCTCATGTCCCCCAGCACCCCCATCCCCCAGCAGTCAGGGGCACCTGCCAACAGGCCCCCACTCATGTCCCACACATGTCCCCCTGCACCCCCACCCCCCAGCAGTCAGGGACACCTGCCAGCAGGCCCACACACATGTCCCCCAGCACCCCCACCCCCCAGCAGTGCAGGGCACCTGCCAGCAGGCCCCCACTCATTTCCCACACATGTCCCCCTGCACCCCTACCCCCAAAGCAGTCAGGGGCACCTGCCAGCAGGACCCCACACATGTCCCCCAGCACCCCCACCCCCCCCAACAGTGCAGGGCACCTGCCAGCAGGCCCCCACTCATGTCCCACACATGTCCTCCTGCACCCCCACCCCACAGCAGTCAGGGGCACCTGCCAGCAGGCCCCCACACATGTCCCCCTGCACTGCACCCCCCAGCAGTCGGTGGCACCTGCCAGCAGGACCCCACACATGTCCCCCAGCACCCCCACCCCCCAGCAGTGCAGGGCACCTGCCAGCAGGCCCCTGCTCATGTCCCACACATGTCCCCCTGCACCTCCACCCCCCAGCAGCCAGGCGCACCTGCCAGCAGTCCCCCACTCATGTCCCACACATGTCCCCCTGCACCCCCACCCCACAGCAGTCAGGGGCACCTGCCAGCATGCCCCCACACATGTCCCCCTGAACCCTCACCCCCCAGCAGTCAGGGGTACCTGCCAGCAGGCCCCCACATATGTCCCCCAGCACCCCCACCCCCCAGCAGTGCAGGGAACCTGCCAGCAGGCCCCCACTCATGTCCCCCAGCACCCCCATCCCCCAGCAGTCAGGGGCACCTGCCAACAGGCCCCCACTCATGTCCCACACATGTGCCCCTGCACCCCCACACCCCAGCAGTCAGGGGCACCGGCCAGCAGGCCCCAACTCATGTCCCACACATGTCCCCCTGCAACCCCACCCCCCAGCAGTCAGGGGCACCTGCCAGCAGGCCCCCACACATGTCCAACAGCACCCCCACCCCCAAGCAGTGCAGGGCACCTGCCAGTAGGGCCCCACTCATGTCCCACTCATGTTCCCAGCACCCCCACCCCCCAGCAGCCAGGGGCACCTGCCAGCATGCCCCCACTCATGTCCCACACATGTCGCCCTGCACCCCCATCCTCCAGAAGTCAGGTGTACCTGCCAGCAGGCCCCCACTCATGTCCCACACATGTCCCCCTGCACCCCCACCCCCCAGGAGTCACGGGCACCTGCCAGCAGGCCCCCGCTCATGTCCCACTCATGTCCCCCAGAACCCCCACCGCCAGCAGTCAGGGGCACCTGCCAGCAGGCCCCCACTCATGTCCCACACATGTCCCCCAGCACCCCCACCCCCCAGCAGTCAGGGGTTCCTGCCAGCAGGCCTCCACTCATGTCCCACACTTGTCCCCCTGCACCCCCACCCCCCAGCAGTCAGGGGCATGTGCCAGCAGGCCCCCACACATGTCCCCCTGCACCCCCACCCCCCAGGAGTCAGGGGCACCTGCCAGCAGGCCCACACACATGTCCCCCAGCACCCTCACCCCCCAGCAGTGCAGGGCACCTGCCAGCAGGCACCCACTCATGTCCCACACATGTCCCCCTGCACCCCCACTCTGCAGCAGTCAGGGGCACCTGCCAGCAGGCCCCCACTCATGTCCCACACATGTCCCCCTGCACCCCCACCCCCCAGGAGTCACGGGCACCTGCCAGCAGGCCCCCACACATGTCATCCAGCACCCCAACCCCCCAGCAGGGCAGGGCACCTGCCAGCAGGCCTCACTCATGTCCCACTCATGTCCCCCAGCACCCCCACCCCCCAGCAGTCAGGGGTACCTGCCAGCAGGCCCCCACTCATGTCCCACACATGTCCCCCAGCACCCCAACCCCCCAGCAGTCAGGGGCACCTGCCAGCAGGCCCCCACTCATGTCCCACACATGTCCCCCTGCACCCCACCCCCCAGCAGTCAGGGGCACCTGCCAGCAGGCCCCCACTCATGTCCCACACATGTTCCCCAGCACCCCCACCCCCAGCAATGCAGAGCACCTGCCAGCAGGCCCCCACTCATGTCCCACTCATGTCCCCCAGCACCCCCACCCCCAGCAGTGCAGGGCACCTGCCAGCAGGCCCCCACTCATGTCCCACACATGTCCCCCAGCACCCCCACCCCCCAGCAGTGCAGGGCACCTGCCAGCAGGCCCCCACTCATGTCCCACACATGTCCCCCTGCACCCCACCCCCCAGCAGTCAGGGGCACCTGCCAGCAGGCCCCCACTCATGTCCCACACATGACCCCCTGCACCCCTACCCCACAGCCGTCAGGGGCACCTGCCAGCAGGCCCACACACATGTCCCCCTGCACCCCCACCCCCCAGCAGTCAGGGGCACCTGCCAGCAGGCCCACACACATGTCCCCCAGCACCCCCACCCCCAGCAGTGCAGGGCACCTGCCAGCAGTCCCCCACTCATGTCCCACACATGTCCTCCTGCACCCCCACCACCAGCAGTCAGGGGCACCTGCCAGCAGGCCCCCACACATGTCCCCCTGCACCCCCAGCCCCCAACAGTCAGGGGCACCTGCCAGCAGGCCCCCACACATGTCCCCCAGCACCCCCACCCCCCAGCAGCGCAGGGCACCTGCCAGCAGGCCCCCACTCATGTCCCACACATGTCCTCCTGCACCCCCACCCCCAGCAGTCAGGGGCACCTGCCAGCAGGCCCCCACTCATGTCCCACACATGTCCCCCTGCACCCCCACCCCACAGCAGTCAGGGGCACCTGCCAGCAGGCCCCCACACATGTCCCCCTGCACCCCACCCCCCAGCAGTCAGTGGCACCTGCCAGCAGGACCCCACACATGTCCCCCAGCACCCCCACCCCCGGCAGTGCAGGGCACCTGCCAGCAGGCCCCCACTCATGTCCCACACATGTCCCCCTGCACCCCACCCCCCAGCAGTCGGGGCACCTGCCAGCAGGCCCCCACTCATGTCCCACACATGTCCCCCTGCACCCCCACCCCACAGCAGTCAGGGGCACCTGCCAGCAGGCCCACACACATGTCCCCCTGCACCCCCACCTCCCAGCAGTCAGGGGCACCTGCCAGCAGGCCCACACACAAGTCCCCCAGCACCCCCAACCCCCAGCAGTGCAGGGCACCTGCCAGCAAGCCCCCACTCATGTCCCACACATGTCCCCCTGCACCCCTACCCCGCAGCAGTCAGGGGCACCTGCCAGCAGGACCCCACACATGTCCCCCAGCACCCACACCCCCCAGCAGTGCAGGGCACCTGCCAGCAGGCCCCCACTCATGTCCCACACATGTCCTCCTGCACCCCCACCCCCAGCAGTCAGGGGCACCGGCCAGCAGGCCCCCACACATGTCCCCCTGCACCCCCACCCCCCAACAGTCAGGGGCACCTGCCAGCAGGCCCCCACACATGTCCCCCAGCACCCCCACCCCCAGCAGTGCAGGGCACCGGCCAGCAGGCCCCCACGCATGTCCCACACATGTCCTCCTGCACCCCCAGCAGTCAGGGGCACCTGCCAGCAGGCCCCCACTCATGTCCCACACATGTCCCCCTGCACCCCCACCCCACAGCAGTCAGGGGCACCTGCCAGCAGGCCCCCACACATGTCCCCCTGAACCCCCACCCCCCAGCAGTCAGGGGCACCTGCCAGCAGGCCCCCACACATGTACTCCAGCACCCCCACCCCCCAGCAGTCAGGGGCACCTGCCAGCAGGCCCCCACTCATCTCCCACACATGTTCCCCTGCACCCCCACCCCCCAGCAGTCAGGGGCACCTGCCAGCAGGCCCCCACTCATGTACCACACATGTCCCCCAGCACCCCCACCCCCCAGCAGTCAGGGGTTCCTGCCAGCAGGCCTCCACTCATGTCCCACACTTGTCCCCCTGCACCCCCACCCCCCAGCAGTCAGGGGCACGTGCCAGCAGGCCCCCACACATGTCCCCCTGCACCCCCACCCCCCAGGAGTCAGGGGCACCTGCCAGCAGGCCCACACACATGTCCCCCAGCACCCTCACCCCCCAGCAGTGCAGGGCACCTGCCAGCAGGCACCCACTCATGTCCCCCAGCACCCCCACCCCCCAGCCGTGCAGGGCACCTGCCAGCAGGCCCCTGCTCATGTCCCACACATGTCCCCCTGCACCCCCACCCCCCAGGAGTCAGGGGCACCTGCCAGCAGGCCCACACACATGTCCCCCAGCACCCTCACCCCCCAGCAGTGCAGGGCACCTGCCAGCAGGCACCCACTCATGTCCCACACATGTCCCCCTGCACCCCCACTCTGCAGCAGTCAGGGGCACCTGCCAGCAGGCCCCCACTCATGTCCCACACATGTCCCCCTGCACCCCCACCCCCCAGGAGAGACGGGCACCTGCCAGCAGGCCCCCACACATGTCATCCAGCACCCCAAACCCCCAGCAGGGCAGGGCACCTGCCAGCAGGCCTCACTCATGTCCCACTCATGTCCCCCAACACCCCCACCCCCCAGCAGTCAGGGGTACCTGCCAGCAGGCCCCCACTCATGTCCAACACATGTCCCCCAGCACCCCAACCCCCCAGCAGTCAGGGGCACCTGCCAGCAGGCCCCCACTCATGTCCCACACATGTCCCCCTGCACCCCAACCCCCCAGCAGTCAGGGGCTCCTGCCAGCAGGCCCCCACTAATGTCCCACACATGTCCCCCTGCACCCCCATCCCCCAGCAGTCAGGGGCACCTGCCAGCAGGCCCCCACACATGTCCCCATGCACCCCCACCCTCCAGCAGTCAGGGGCACCTGCCAGCAGGCCCCCACTCATGTCCCACACATGTCCCCCTGCACCCCCACCCCCCAGCAGTCAGGGGCACCTGCCAGCAGGCCCCCACTCATGTCCCACACATGTCCCCCTGCACCCCCACCCCCCAGCAGTCAGGGGCACCTGCCAGCAGGCCCCCACACATGTCCCCCAGCACCCCCACCCCACAGCAGTGCAGGGCACCTGCCAGCAGGCCCCCACTCATGTCCCACTCATGTCCCCCAGCACCCCCACCCCCCAGCAGTCAGGGGCACCTGCCAGCAGGCCCCCACCCATGTCCCACACATGTCCCCCTGCACCCTCACTCCCTAGCAGTCAGGGGCACCTGCCAGCAGGCCCCCACTCATGTCCCACACATGTACGCCTGCACCCCCAACCCCCAGCAGTCAGGAGCACTTGCCTGCAGGCCCCCACACATGTCCCGCTGCACCCCCACCCCCCAGCAGTCAGGGGCAAATGCCAGCAGGCCCCAAAACATGTCCCCCAGCACCCCCTCTCCCCAGCAGTGCAAGGCACCTGCCTGCAGGCCCCCTCTCATGTCCCACAGATGTCCCCCTGCACCCCTACCTCCCAGCAGTCAGGGTCACCTGCCAGCAGGCCCCCACACATGTCCCCCAGCACCCACACCCCCAGCAGTGCAGGGCACCCGCCAGCAGGCAACCCACTCATGTCCCACACATGTCCTCCTGCACCCCCACCCCCAGCAGTCAGGGGCACCTGCCAGCAGGCCCCCACTCATGTCCCACACATGTCCCCCTGCACCCCCACCCCACAGCAGTCAGGGGCACCTGCCAGCAGGCCCCACACATGTCCCCCTGCACCCCACCCCCCAGCAGTCAGTGGCACCTGCCAGCAGGCCCCCACATATGTCCCCCAGCACCCCCCAGCAGTGCAGGGAACCTCCCAGCAGGCCCCCACTCATGTCCCACTCATGTCCCCCAGCACCCCTATCCCCCAGCAGTCAGGGGCACCTGCCAACAGGCCCCCACTCATGTCCCACACATGTGCCCCTGCACCCCCACCCCCCAACAGTCAGGGGCACCTGCCAGCAGGCCCCAACTCATGTCCCACACATGTTCCCCTGCACCCCCACCCCCCAGCAGTCAGGGGCACCTGCCAGCAGGGCCCCACACATGTCCCCCAGCACCCCCACCCCCAAGCAGTGCAGGGCACCTGCCAGCAGGGCCCCACTCATGTCCCACTCATGTCCCCCAGCTCCCCCACCCCCCAGCAGTCAGGGGCTCCTGCTAGCATGCCCCCACTCATGTCCCACACATGTCACCCTGCGCCCCCACCCCACAGCAGTCAGGGGCGCCTGCCAGCAGGCCTCCACACATGTCCCCCTGACCCCCACCCCCCAGCAGTCAGGGGCACCTGCCAGCAGGCCCCCACACATGTCCCCCAGCACCCCCAACCCCCAGCAGTGCAAGGCACCTGCCAGCAGGCCCCCACTCATGTCCCACACACGTCCCCCTGCACCCCCACCCCCCAGCAGTCAGGGGCACCTGCCAGCAGGCCCCCATTCATGTCCCACACATGTCCCCCTGCACACCCACCCCCCCAGCAGTCGGGGGCACCTGCCAGCAGGCCCCCACACATGCCCCCCAGCACCCCCACCCCCAGCAGTGCAGAGCACCTGCCAGCAGGCCCCCACTCATGTCCCACTCATGTCCCCCAGCACCCCCACCCCCCAGCAGTGCAGGGCACCTGCCAGCAGGCCCCCACTCATGTCCCACACATGTCCCCCTGCACCCTACCCCCCAGCAGTCAGGGGCACCTGCCAGCAGGCCCCCACTCATGTGCCACACATGACCCTCTGCACCCCCACCCCACAGCAGTCAGGGGCACCTGCCAGCAGGCCCACACACATGTCCCCCTGTACCCCCACCCCCCAGCAGTCAGGGGCACCTGCCAGCAGGCCCACACACATGTCCCCCAGCACCCCCACCCCCAGCAGTGCAGGGCACCTGCCAGCAGGCCCCCACTCATGTCCCACACATGTCCCCCTGCACCCCTACCCCCCAGCAGTCAGGGGTACCTGCCAGCAGGACCCCACACATGTCCCCCAGCACCCCCACCCCCCAGCAGTGCAGGGCACCTGCCAGCAGGCCCCCACTCATGTCCCACACATGTCCTCCTGCACCCTCACCCCCAGCAGTCAGGGGCACCTGCCAGCAGGGCCCCACACATGTCCCCCTGCACCCCCACCCCCAACAGTCAGGGGCACCTGCCAGCAGGCCCCGACACATGTCCCACAGCACCCCCACCCCCCAGCAGCGCAGGGCACCTGCCAGCAGGCCCCCACTCATGTCCCACACATGTCCTCCTGCACCCCCACCCCCAGCAGTCAGGGGCACCTGCCAGCAGGCCCCCACTCATGTCCCACACATGTCCCCCTGCACCCCCACCCCACAGCAGTCAGGGGCACCTGCCAGCAGGCCCCCAAACATGTCCCCCTGCACCCCACCCCCCAGCAGTCAGTGGCACCTGCCAGCAGGACCCCACACATGTCCCCCAGCACCCCTACCCCCCAGCAGTGCAGGGCACCTGCCAGCAGGCCCCCGCTCATGTCCCCCTGCACCCTACCCCCCAGCAGTCAGGGGCACCTGCCAGCAGGCCCCCACTCATGTGCCACACATGACCCTCTGCACCCCCACCCCACAGCAGTCAGGGGCACCTGCCAGCAGGCCCACACACATGTCCCCCTGCACCCCCACCCCCCAGCAGTCAGGGGCACCTGCCAGCAGGCCCACACACATGTCCCCCAGCACCCCAACCCCCAGCAGTGCAGGGCACCTGCCAGCAGGCCCCCACTCATGTCCCACACATGTCCCCCTGCACCCCTACCCCCCAGCAGTCAGGGGTACCTGCCAGCAGGACCCCACACATGTCCCCCAGCACCCCCACCCCCCAGCAGTGCAGGGCACCTGCCAGCAGGCCCCCACTCATGTCCCACACATGTCCCCCTGCACCCCCCCCCCAACAGTCAGGGGCACCTGCCAGCAGGCCCCCACACATGTCCCACAGCACCCCCACACCCCAGCAGCGCAGGGCACCTGCCAGCAGGCCCCCACTCATGTCCCACACATGTCCTCCTGCACCCCCACCCCCAGCAGTCAGGGGCACCTGCCAGCAGGCCCCCACTCATGTCCCACACATGTCCCCCTGCACCCCCACCCCACAGCAGTCAGGGGCACCTGCCAGCAGGCCCCCAAACATGTCCCCCTGCACCCCCACCCCACAGCAGTCAGGGGCACCTGCCAGCAGGCCCCCAAACATGTCCCCCTGCACCCCACCCCCCAGCAGTCAGTGGCACCTGCCAGCAGGACCCCACACATGTCCCCCAGCACCCCTACCCCCCAGCAGTGCAGGGCACCTGCCAGCAGGCCCCCGCTCATGTCCCACACATGTCCCCCTGCACCCCCACCCCCCAGGAGTCAGGGGCACCTGCCAGCAGGCCCACACACATGTCCCCCAGCACCCTCACCCCCCAGCAGTGCAGGGCACCTGCCAGCAGGCACCCACTCATGTCCCCCAGCACCCCCACCCCCCAGCAGTGCAGGGCACCTGCCAGCAGGCCCCTGCTCATGTCCCACACATGTCCCCCTGCACCTCCACCCCCCAGCAGTCAGGCGCACCTGCCAGCAGTCCCCCACTCATGTCCCACACATGTCCCCCTGCACCCCCACCCCACAGCAGTCAGGGGCACCTGCCAGCATGCCCCCACACATGTCCCCCTGAACCCTCACCCCCCAGCAGTCAGGGGTACCTGCCAGCAGGCCCCCACATATGTCCCCCAGCACCCCCACCCCCCAGCAGTGCAGGGAACCTGCCAGCAGGCCCCCACTCATGTCCCACTCATGTCCCCCAGCACCCCATCCCCCAGCAGTCAGGGGCACCTGCCAACAGGCCCCCACTCATGTCCCACACATGTGCCCCTGCACCCCCACACCCCAGCAGTCAGGGGCACCGGCCAGCAGGCCCCAACTCATGTCCCACACATGTCCCCCTGCAACCCCACCCCCCAGCAGTCAGGGGCACCTGCCAGCAGGCCCCCACACATGTCCAACAGCACCCCCACCCCCAAGCAGTGCAGGGCACCTGCCAGTAGGGCCCCACTCATGTCCCACTCATGTTCCCAGCACCCCCACCCCCCAGCAGCCAGGGGCACCTGCCAGCATGCCCCCACTCATGTCCCACACATGTCGCCCTGCACCCCCATCCTCCAGAAGTCAGGTGTACCTGCCAGCAGGCCCCCACTCATGTCCCACACATGTCCCCCTGCACCCCCACCCCCCAGGAGTCACGGGCACCTGCCAGCAGGCCCCCGCTCATGTCCCACTCATGTCCCCCAGAACCCCCACCGCCAGCAGTCAGGGGCACCTGCCAGCAGGCCCCCACTCATGTCCCACACATGTCCCCCAGCACCCCCACCCCCCAGCAGTCAGGGGTTCCTGCCAGCAGGCCTCCACTCATGTCCCACACTTGTCCCCCTGCACCCCCACCCCCCAGCAGTCAGGGGCATGTGCCAGCAGGCCCCCACACATGTCCCCCTGCACCCCCACCCCCCAGGAGTCAGGGGCACCTGCCAGCAGGCCCACACACATGTCCCCCAGCACCCTCACCCCCCAGCAGTGCAGGGCACCTGCCAGCACTCATGTCCCACTCATGTCCCCCAGCACCCCCACCCCCCAGCAGTCAGGGGTACCTGCCAGCAGGCCCCCACTCATGTCCCACACATGTCCCCCAGCACCCCAACCCCCCAGCAGTCAGGGGCACCTGCCAGCAGGCCCCCACTCATGTCCCACACATGTCCCCCTGCACCCCACCCCCCAGCAGTCAGGGGTACCTGCCAGCAGGCCCCCACTCATGTCCCACACATGTCCCCCAGCACCCCAACCCCCCAGCAGTCAGGGGCACCTGCCAGCAGGCCCCCACTCATGTCCCACTCATGTCCCCCAGCACCCCCACCCCCCAGCAGTGCAGGGCACCTGCCAGCAGGCCCCCACTCATGTCCCACACATGTCCCCCAGCACCCCCACCCCCCAGCAGTGCAGGGCACCTGCCAGCAGGCCCCCACTCATGTCCCACACATGTCCCCCTGCACCCCACCCCCCAGCAGTCAGGGGCACCTGCCAGCAGGCCCCCACTCATGTCCCACACATGACCCCCTGCACCCCTACCCCACAGCAGTCAGGGGCACCTGCCAGCAGGCCCACACACATGTCCCCCTGCACCCCCACCCCCCAGCAGTCAGGGGCACCTGCCAGCAGGCCCACACACATGTCCCCCAGCACCCCCACCCCCAGCAGTGCAGGGCACCTGCCAGCAGTCCCCCACTCATGTCCCACACATGTCCTCCTGCACCCCCACCACCAGCAGTCAGGGGCACCTGCCAGCAGGCCCCCACACATGTCCCCCTGCACCCCCAGCCCCCAACAGTCAGGGGCACCTGCCAGCAGGCCCCCACACATGTCCCCCAGCACCCCCACCCCCCAGCAGCGCAGGGCACCTGCCAGCAGGCCCCCACTCATGTCCCACACATGTCCTCCTGCACCCCCACCCCCAGCAGTCAGGGGCACCTGCCAGCAGGCCCCCACTCATGTCCCACACATGTCCCCCTGCACCCCCACCCCACAGCAGTCAGGGGCACCTGCCAGCAGGCCCCCACACATGTCCCCCTGCACCCCCACCCCCGGCAGTGCAGGGCACCTGCCAGCAGGCCCCCACTCATGTCCCACACATGTCCCCCTGCACCACACCCTCCAGCAGTCGGGGCACCTGCCAGCAGGCCCCCACTCATGTCCCACACATGTCCCCCTGCACCCCCACCCCACAGCAGTCAGGGGCACCTGCCAGCAGGCCCACACACATGTCCCCCTGCACCCCCACCTCCCAGCAGTCAGGGGCACCTGCCAGCAGGCCCACACACAAGTCCCCCAGCACCCCCAACCCCCAGCAGTGCAGGGCACCTGCCAGCAAGCCCCCACTCATGTCCCACACATGTCCCCCTGCACCCCTACCCCGCAGCAGTCAGGGGCACCTGCCAGCAGGACCCCACACATGTCCCCCAGCACCCACACCCCCCAGCAGTGCAGGGCACCTGCCAGCAGGCCCCCACTCATGTCCCACACATGTCCTCCTGCACCCCCACCCCCAGCAGTCAGGGGCACCTGCCAGCAGGCCCCCACACATGTCCCCCTGCACCCCCACCCCCCAACAGTCAGGGGCACCTGCCAGCAGGCCCCCACACATGTCCCCCAGCACCCCCACCCCCAGCAGTGCAGGGCACCGGCCAGCAGGCCCCCACGCATGTCCCACACATGTCCTCCTGCACCCCCAGCAGTCAGGGGCACCTGCCAGCAGGCCCCCACTCATGTCCCACACATGTCCCCCTGCACCCCCACCCCACAGCAGTCAGGGGCACCTGCCAGCAGGCCCCCACACATGTCCCCCTGAACCCCCACCCCCCAGCAGTCAGGGGCACCTGCCAGCAGGCCCCCACACATGTACTCCAGCACCCCCACACCCCAGCAGTCAGGGGCACCTGCCAGCAGGCCCCCACTCATCTCCCACACATGTTCCCCTGCACCCCCACCCCCCAGCAGTCAGGGGCACCTGCCAGCAGGCCCCCACTCATGTACCACACATGTCCCCCAGCACCCCCACCCCCCAGCAGTCAGGGGTTCCTGCCAGCAGGCCTCCACTCATGTCCCACACTTGTCCCCCTGCACCCCCACCCCCCAGCAGTCAGGGGCACGTGCCAGCAGGCCCCCACACATGTCCCCCTGCACCCCCACCCCCCAGGAGTCAGGGGCACCTGCCAGCAGGCCCACACACATGTCCCCCAGCACCCTCACCCCCCAGCAGTGCAGGGCACCTGCCAGCAGGCACCCACTCATGTCCCCCAGCACCCCCACCCCCCAGCAGTGCAGGGCACCTGCCAGCAGGCCCCTGCTCATGTCCCACACATGTCCCCCTGCACCCCCACCCCCAGGAGTCAGGGGCACCTGCCAGCAGGCCCACACACATGTCCCCCAGCACCCTCACCCCCCAGCAGTGCAGGGCACCTGCCAGCAGGCACCCACTCATGTCCCACACATGTCCCCCTGCACCCCCACTCTGCAGCAGTCAGGGGCACCTGCCAGCAGGCCCCCACTCATGTCCCACACATGTCCCCCTGCACCCCCACCCCCCAGGAGAGACGGGCACCTGCCAGCAGGCCCCCACACATGTCATCCAGCACCCCAAACCCCCAGCAGGGCAGGGCACCTGCCAGCAGGCCTCACTCATGTCCCACTCATGTCCCCCAGCACCCCCACCCCCCAGCAGTCAGGGGTACCTGCCAGCAGGCCCCCACTCATGTCCAACACATGTCCCCCAGCACCCCAACCCCCCAGCAGTCAGGGGCACCTGCCAGCAGGCCCCCACTCATGTCCCACACATGTCCCCCTGCACCCCAACCCCCAGCAGTCAGGGGCTCCTGCCAGCAGGCCCCCACTAATGTCCCACACATGTCCCGCTGCACCCCCATCCCCCAGCAGTCAGGGGCACCTGCCAGCAGGCCCCCACACATGTCCCCATGCACCCCCACCCTCCAGCAGTCAGGGGCACCTGCCAGCAGGCCCCCACTCATGTCCCACACATGTCCCCCTGCACCCCCACCCCCCAGCAGTCAGGGGCACCTGCCAGCAGGCCCCCACTCATGTCCCACACATGTCCCCCTGCACCCCCACCCCCCAGCAGTCAGGGGCACCTGCCAGCAGGCCCCCACACATGTCCCCCAGCATCCCCACCCCACAGCAGTGCAGGGCACCTGCCAGCAGGCCCCCACTCATGTCCCACTCATGTCCCCCAGCACCCCCACCCCCCAGCAGTCAGGGGCACCTGCCAGCAGGCCCCCACCCATGTCCCACACATGTCCCCCTGCACCCTCACTCCCTAGCAGTCAGGGGCACCTGCCAGCAGGCCCCCACTCATGTCCCACACATGTACGCCTGCACCCCCAACCCCCAGCAGTCAGGAGCACCTGCCTGCAGGCCCCCACACATGTCCCGCTGCACCCCCACCCCCCAGCAGTCAGGGGCAAATGCCAGCAGGCCCCAAAACATGTCCCCCAGCACCCCCTCTCCCCAGCAGTGCAAGGCACCTGCCAGCAGGCCCCCTCACATGTCCCACAGATGTCCCCCTGCACCCCTACCTCCCAGCAGTCAGGGTCACCTGCCAGCAGGCCCCCACACATGTCCCCCAGCACCCACACCCCCAGCAGTGCAGGGCACCCGCCAGCAGGCAACCCACTCATGTCCCACACATGTCCTCCTGCACCCCCACCCCCAGCAGTCAGGGACACCTGCCAGCAGGCCCCCACTCATGTCCCACACATGTCCCCCTGCACCCCCACCCCACAGCAGTCAGGGACACCTGCCAGCAGGCCCCACACATGTCCCCCTGCACCCCACCCCCCAGCAGTCAGTGGCACCTGCCAGCAGGCCCCCACATATGTCCCCCAGCACCCCCCAGCAGTGTAGGGAACCTCCCAGCAGGCCCCCACTCATGTCCCACTCATGTCCCCCAGCACCCCTATCCCCCAGCAGTCAGGGGCACCTGCCAACAGGCCCCCACTCATGTCCCACACATGTGCCCCTGCACCCCCACCCCCCAACAGTCAGGGGCACCTGCCAGCAGGCCCCAACTCATGTCCCACACATGTTCCCCTGCACCCCCACCCCCCAGCAGTCAGGGGCACCTGCCAGCAGGGCCCCACACATGTCCCCCAGCACCCCCACCCCCAAGCAGTGCAGGGCACCTGCCAGCAGGGCCCCACTCATGTCCCACTCATGTCCCCCAGCTCCCCCACCCCCCAGCAGTCAGGGGCTCCTGCCAGCATGCCCCCACTCATGTCCCACACATGTCACCCTGCGCCCCCACCCCACAGCAGTCAGGGGCGCCTGCCAGCAGGCCTCCACACATGTCCCCCTGACCCCCACCCCCCAGCAGTCAGGGGCACCTGCCAGCAGGCCCCCACACATGTCCCCCAGCACCCCCAACCCCCAGCAGTGCAAGGCACCTGCCAGCAGGCCCCCACTCATGTCCCACACACGTCCCCCTGCACCCCCACCCCCCAGCAGTCAGGGGCACCTGCCAGCAGGCCCCCATTCATGTCCCACACATGTCCCCCTGCACACCCACCCCCCCAGCAGTCGGGGGCACCTGCCAGCAGGCCCCCACACATGTCCCCCAGCACCCCCACCCCCAGCAGTGCAGAGCACCTGCCAGCAGGCCCCCACTCATGTCCCACTCATGTCCCCCAGCACCCCCACCCCCCAGCAGTGCAGGGCACCTGCCAGCAGGCCCCCACTCATGTCCCACACATGTCCCCCTGCACCCTACCCCCCAGCAGTCAGGGGCACCTGCCAGCAGGCCCCCACTCATGTGCCACACATGACCCTCTGCACCCCCACCCCACAGCAGTCAGGGGCACCTGCCAGCAGGCCCACACACATGTCCCCCTGTACCCCCACCCCCCAGCAGTCAGGGGCACCTGCCAGCAGGCCCACACACATGTCCCCCAGCACCCCCACCCCCAGCAGTGCAGGGCACCTGCCAGCAGGCCCCCACTCATGTCCCACACATGTCCCCCTGCACCCCTACCCCCCAGCAGTCAGGGGTACCTGCCAGCAGGACCCCACACATGTCCCCCAGCACCCCCACCCCCCAGCAGTGCAGGGCACCTGCCAGCAGGCCCCCACTCATGTCCCACACATGTCCTCCTGCACCCTCACCCCCAGCAGTCAGGGGCACCTGCCAGCAGGGCCCCACACATGTCCCCCTGCACCCCCACCCCCAACAGTCAGGGGCACCTGCCAGCAGGCCCCCACACATGTCCCACAGCACCCCCACCCCCCAGCAGCGCAGGGCACCTGCCAGCAGGCCCCCACTCATGTCCCACACATGTCCTCCTGCACCCCCACCCCCAGCAGTCAGGGGCACCTGCCAGCAGGCCCCCACTCATGTCCCACACATGTCCCCCTGCACCCCCACCCCACAGCAGTCAGGGGCACCTGCCAGCAGGCCCCCAAACATGTCCCCCTGCACCCCACCCCCCAGCAGTCAGTGGCACCTGCCAGCAGGACCCCACACATGTCCCCCAGCACCCCTACCCCCCAGCAGTGCAGGGCACCTGCCAGCAGGCCCCCGCTCATGTCCCCCTGCACGCTACCCCCCAGCAGTCAGGGGCACCTGCCAGCAGGCCCCCACTCATGTGCCACACATGACCCTCTGCACCCCCACCCCACAGCAGTCAGGGGCACCTTCCAGCAGGCCCACACACATGTCCCCCTGCACCCCCACCCCCCAGCAGTCAGGGGCACCTGCCAGCAGGCCCACACACATGTCCCCCAGCACCCCCACCCCCAGCAGTGCAGGGCACCTGCCAGCAGGCCCCCACTCATGTCCCACACATGTCCCCCTGCACCCCTACCCCCCAGCAGTCAGGGGTACCTGCCAGCAGGACCCCACACATGTCCCCCAGCACCCCCACCCCCCAGCAGTGCAGGGCACCTGCCAGCAGGCCCCCACTCATGTCCCACACATGTCCTCCTGCACCCTCACCCCCAGCAGTCAAGGGCACCTGCCAGCAGGGCCCCACACATGTCCCCCTGCACCCCCACCCCCCCAACAGTCAGGGGCACCTGCCAGCAGGCCCCCACACATGTCCCACAGCACCCCCACCCCCCAGCAGCGCAGGGCACCTGCCAGCAGGCCCCCACTCATGTCCCACACATGTCCTCCTGCACCCCCACCCCCAGCAGTCAGGGGCACCTGCCAGCAGGCCCCCACTCATGTCCCACACATGTCCCCCTGCACCCCCACCCCACAGCAGTCAGGGGCACCTGCCAGCAGGCCCCCAAACATGTCCCCCTGCACCCCACCCCCCAGCAGTCAGTGGCACCTGCCAGCAGGACCCCACACATGTCCCCCAGCACCCCTACCCCCCAGCAGTGCAGGGCACCTGCCAGCAGGCCCCCGCTCATGTCCCACACATGTCCCCCTGCACCTCCACCCCCCAGCAGTCAGGCACACCTGCCAGCAGGCCCCCACTCATGTCCCACACATGTCCCCCTGCACCCCCACCCCCCAGGAGTCAGGGGCACCTGCCAGCAGGCCCACACACATGTCCCCCAGCACCCTCACCCCCCAGCAGTGCAGGGCACCTGCCAGCAGGCACCCACTCATGTCCCCCAGCACCCCCACCCCCCAGCAGTGCAGGGCACCTGCCAGCAGGCCCCTGCTCATGTCCCACACATGTCCCCCTGCACCCCCACCCCCCAGGAGTCAGGGGCACCTGCCAGCAGGCCCACACACATGTCCCCCAGCACCCTCACCCCCCAGCAGTGCAGGGCACCTGCCAGCAGGCACCCACTCATGTCCCACACATGTCCCCCTGCACCCCCGCTCTGCAGCAGTCAGGGGCACCTGCCAGCAGGCCCCCACTCATGTCCCACACATGTCCCCCTGCACCCCCACCCCCCAGGAGTCACGGGCACCTGCCAGCAGGCCCCCACACATGTCATCCAGCACCCCAACCCCCCAGCAGGGCAGGGCACCTGCCAGCAGGCCTCACTCATGTCCCACTCATGTCCCCCAGCACCCCCACCCCCCAGCAGTCAGGGGTACCTGCCAGCAGGCCCCCACTCATGTCCAACACATGTCCCCCAGCACCCCAACCCCCCAGCAGTCAGGGGCACCTGCCAGCAGGCCCCCACTCATGTCCCACACATGTCCCCCAGCACCCCCACCCCCCAGCAGTGCAGGGCACCTGCCAGCAGGCCCCCACTCATGTCCCACACATGTCCCCCTGCACCCCACCCCCCAGCAGTCAGGGGCACCTGCCAGCAGGCCCCCACTCATGTCCCACACATGACCCCCTGCACCCCTACCCCACAGCAGTCAGGGGCACCTGCCAGCAGGCCCACACACATGTCCCCCTGCACCCCCACCCCCCAGCAGTCAGGGGCACCTGCCAGCAGGCCCACACACATGTCCCCCAGCACCCCCACCCCCAGCAGTGCAGGGCACCTGCCAGCAGTCCCCCACTCATGTCCCACACATGTCCTCCTGCACCCCCACCACCAGCAGTCAGGGGCACCTGCCAGCAGGCCCCCACACATGTCCCCCTGCACCCCCAGCCC
This sequence comes from Ambystoma mexicanum, assembly GCF_040938575.1. Taxonomy (NCBI): domain Eukaryota; kingdom Metazoa; phylum Chordata; class Amphibia; order Caudata; family Ambystomatidae; genus Ambystoma; species Ambystoma mexicanum. The sequence continues at coordinate 476,812,046 of NC_090931.1, read as the reverse complement.
CCAACAGTCAGGGGCACCTGCCAGCAGGCCCCCACACATGTCCCCCAGCACCCCCACCCCCCAGCAGCGCAGGGCACCTGCCAGCAGGCCCCCACTCATGTCCCACACATGTCCTCCTGCACCCCCACCCCCAGCAGTCAGGGGCACCTGCCAGCAGGCCCCCACTCATGTCCCACACATGTCCCCCTGCACCCCCACCCCACAGCAGTCAGGGGCACCTGCCAGCAGGCCCCCACACATGTCCCCCTGCACCCCACCCCCCAGCAGTCAGTGGCACCTGCCAGCAGGACCCCACACATGTCCCCCAGCACCCCCACCCCCCAGCAGAGCAGGGCACCTGCCAGCAGGCCCCCACTCATGTCCCACACATGTCCCCCTGCACCCCACCCCCCAGCAGTCGGGGCACCTGCCAGCAGGCCCCCACTCATGTCCCACACATGTCCCCCTGCACCCCCACCCCACAGCAGTCAGGGGCACCTGCCAGCAGGCCCACACACATGTCCCCCTGCACCCCCTCCTCCCAGCAGTCAGGGGCACCTGCCAGCAGGCCCACACACAAGTCCCCCAGCACCCCCAACCCCCAGCAGTGCAGGGCACCTGCCAGCAAGCCCCCACTCATGTCCCACACATGTCCCCCTGCACCCCTACCCCGCAGCAGTCAGGGGCACCTGCCAGCAGGACCCCACACATGTCCCCCAGCACCCACACCCCCCAGCAGTGCAAGGCACCTGCCAGCAGGACCCCTCTCATGTCCCACAGATGTCCCCCTGCACCCCTACCTCCCAGCAGTCAGGGTCACCTGCCAGCAGGCCCCCACACATGTCCCCCAGCACCCACACCCCCAGCAGTGCAGGGGCACCTGCCAGCAGGCCCCCACACATGTCCCACAGCACCCCCACCCCCCAGCAGCGCAGGGCACCTGCCAGCAGGCCCCCACTCATGTCCCACACATGTCCTCCTGCACCCCCACCCCCAGCAGTCAGGGGCACCTGCCAGCAGGCCCCCACTCATGTCCCACACATGTCCCCCTGCACCCCCACCCCACAGCAGTCAGCGGCACCTGCCAGCAGGCCCCCAAACATGTCCCCCTGCACCCCACCCCCCAGCAGTCAGTGGCACCTGCCAGCAGGACCCCACACATGTCCCCCAGCACCCCTACCCCCCAGCAGTGCAGGGCACCTGCCAGCAGGCCCCCGCTCATGTCCCACACATGTCCCCCTGCACCCTACCCCCCAGCAGTCAGGGGCACCTGCCAGCAGGCCCCCACTCATGTGCCACACATGACCCTCTGCACCCCCACCCCACAGCAGTCAGGGGCACCTGCCAGCAGGCCCACACACATGTCCCCCTGCACCCCCACCCCCCAGCAGTCAGGGGCACCTGCCAGCAGGCCCACACACATGTCCCCCAGCACCCCCACCCCCAGCAGTGCAGGGCACCTGCCAGCAGGCCCCCACTCATGTCCCACACATGTCCCCCTGCACCCCCACCCCCCAGGAGTCAGGGGCACCTGCCAGCAGGCCCACACACATGTCCCCCAGCACCCTCACCCCCCAGCAGTGCAGGGCACCTGCCAGCAGGCACCCACTCATGTCCCACACATGTCCCCCTGCACCCCCGCTCTGCAGCAGTCAGGGGCACCTGCCAGCAGGCCCCCACTCATGTCCCACTCATGTCCCCCTGCACCCCCGCTCTGCAGCAGTCAGGGGCACCTGCCAGCAGGCCCCCACTCATGTCCCACACATGTCCCCCTGCACCCCCGCTCTGCAGCAGTCAGGGGCACCTGCCAGCAGGCCCCCACTCATGTCCCACACATGTCCCCCTGCACCCCAACCCCCCAGCAGTCAGGGGCTCCTGCCAGCAGGCCCCCACTAATGTCCCACACATGTCCCCCTGCACCCCCATCCCCCAGCAGTCAGGGGCACCTGCCAGCAGGCCCCCACACATGTCCCCATGCACCCCCACCCTCCAGCAGTCAGGGGCACCTGCCAGCAGGCCCCCACTCATGTACCACACATGTCCCCCTGCACCCCCACCCCCCCAGCAGTCAGGGGCACCTGCCAGCAGGCCCCCACTCATGTCCCACACATGTCCCCCTGCACCCCCACCCCCCAGCAGTCAGGGGCACCTGCCAGCAGGCCCCCACACATGTCCCCCAGCACCCCCACCCCACAGCAGTGCAGGGCACCTGCCAGCAGGCCCCCACTCATGTCCCACTCATGTCCCCCAGCACCCCCACCCCCCAGCAGTCAGGGGCACCTGCCAGCAGGCCCCCACCCATGTCCCACACATGTCCCCCTGCACCCTCACTCCCTAGCAGTCAGGGGCACCTGCCAGCAGGCCCCCACTCATGTCCCACACATGTACGCCTGCACCCCCAACCCCCAGCAGTCAGGAGCACCTGCCTGCAGGCCCCCACACATGTCCCGCTGCACCCCCACCCCCCAGCAGTCAGGGGCAAATGCCAGCAGGCCCCAAAACATGTCCCCCAGCACCCCCTCTCCCCAGCAGTGCAAGGCACCTGCCAGCAGGCCCCCACACATGTCCCCCAGCACCCACACCCCCAGCAGTGCAGGGCACCCGCCAGCAGGCAACCCACTCATGTCCCACACATGTCCTCCTGCACCCCCACCCCCAGCAGTCAGGGGCACCTGCCAGCAGGCCCCCACTCATGTCCCACACATGTCCCCCTGCACCCCCACCCCACAGCAGTCAGGGGCACCTGCCAGCAGGGCCCCACACATGTCCCCCTGCACCCCACCCCCCAGCAGTCAGTGGCACCTGCCAGCAGGCCCGCACATATGTCCCCCAGCACCCCCCAGCAGTGCAGGGAACCTCCCAGCAGGCCCCCACTCATGTCCCACTCATGTCCCCCAGCACCCCTATCCCCCAGCAGTCAGGGGCACCTGCCAACAGGCCCCCACTCATGTCCCACACATATGCCCCTGCACCCCCACCCCCCAACAGTCAGGGGCACCTGCCAGCAGGCCCCAACTCATGTCCCACACATGTTCCCCTGCACCCCCACCCCCCAGCAGTCAGGGGCACCTGCCAGCAGGGCCCCACACATGTCCCCCAGCACCCCCACCCCCAAGCAGTGCAGGGTACCTGCCAGCAGGGCCCCACTCATGTCGAACTCATGTTCCCCAGCTCCCCCACCCCCCAGCAGTCAGGGGCTCCTGCCAGCATGCCCCCACTCATGTCCCACACATGTCACCCTGCGCCCCCACCCCACAGCAGTCAGGGGCACCTGCCAGCAGGCCCCCACACATGTCCCCCTGACCCCCACCCCCCAGCAGTCAGGGGCACCTGCCAGCAGGCCCCCACACATGTCCCCCAGCACCCCCAACCCCCAGCAGTGCAAGGCACCTGCCAGCAGGCCCCCACTCATGTCCCACACATGTCCCCCTGCACCCCCACCCCCCAGCAGTCAGGGGCACCTGCCAGCAGGCCCCCATTCATGTCCCACACATGTCCCCCTGCACACCCACCCCCCCAGCAGTCGGGGGCACCTGCCAGCAGGCCCCCACACATGCCCCCCAGCACCCCCACCCCCAGCAGTGCAGAGCACCTGCCAGCAGGCCCCCACTCATGTCCCACTCATGTCCCCCAGCACCCCCACCCCCCAGCAGTGCAGGGCACCTGCCAGCAGGCCCCCACTCATGTCCCACACATGTCCCCCTGCACCCTACCCCCCAGCAGTCAGGGGCACCTGCCAGCAGGCCCCCATTCATGTGCCACACATGACCCTCTGCACCCCCACCCCACAGCAGTCAGGGGCACCTGCCAGCAGGCCCACACACATGTCCCCCTGCACCCCCACCCCCCAGCAGTCAGGGGCACCTGCCAGCAGGCCCACACACATGTCCCCCAGCACCCCCACCCCCAGCAGTGCAGGGCACCTGCCAGCAGGCCCCCACTCATGTCCCACACATGTCCCCCTGCACCCCTACCCCCCAGCAGTCAGGGGTACCTGCCAGCAGGACCCCACACATGTCCCCCAGCACCCCCACCCCCCAGCAGTGCAGGGCACCTGCCAGCAGGCCCCCACTCATGTCCCACACATGTCCTCCTGCACCCTCACCCCCAGCAGTAAGGGGCACCTGCCAGCAGGGCCCCACACATGTCCCCCTGCACCCCCACCCCCCAACAGTCAGGGGCACCTGCCAGCAGGCCCCCACACATGTCCCACAGCACCCCCACCCCCCAGCAGCGCAGGGCACCTGCCAGCAGGCCCCCACTCATGTCCCACACATGTCTTCCTGCACCCCCACCCCCAGCAGTCAGGGGCACCTGCCAGCAGGCCCCCACTCATGTCCCACACATGTCCCCCTGCACCCCCACCCCACAGCAGTCAGGGGCACCTGCCAGCAGGCCCCCAAACATGCCCCCCTGCACCCCACCCCCCAGCAGTCAGTGGCACCTGCCAGCAGGACCCCACACATGTCCCCCAGCACCCCTACCCCCCAGCAGTGCAGGGCACCTGCCAGCAGGCCCCCGCTCATGTCCCACACATGTCCCCCTGCACCTCCACCCCCCAGCAGTCAGGCACACCTGCCAGCAGGCCCCCACTCATGTCCCACACATGTCCCCCTGCACCCCCACCCCACAGCAGTGCAGGGCACCTGCCAGCAGGCCCCCACTCATTTCCCACACATGTCCCCCTGCACCCCTACCTCCCAGCAGTCAGGGGTACCTGCCAGCAGGACCCCACACATGTCCCCCAGCACCCCTACCCCCCAGCAGTGCAGGGCACCTGCCAGCAGGCCCCCGCTCATGTCCCACACATGTCCCCCTGCACCTCCACCCCCCAGCAGTCAGGCACACCTGCCAGCAGGCCCCCACTCATGTCCCACACATGTCCCCCTGCACCCCCACCCCACAGCAGTGCAGGGCACCTGCCAGCAGGCCCCCACTCATGTCCCACACATGTCCTCCTTCACCCCCACCCCCAGCAGTCAGGGGCACCTGCCAGCAGGCCCCCACACATGTCCCCCTGCACCCCCACCCCCCAACAGTCAGGGGCACCTGCCAGCAGGCCCCCACACATGTCCCCCAGCACCCCCACCCCCCAGCAGCGCAGGGCACCTGCCAGCAGGCCCCCACTCATGTCCCACACATGTCCTCCTGCACCCCCACCCCCAGCAGTCAGGGGCACCTGCCAGCAGGCCCCCACTCATGTCCCACACATGTCCCCCTGCACCCCCACCCCCCAGCAGTCAGGGGCACCTGCCAGCAGGCCCCCACACATGTCCCCCTGCACCCCACCCCCCAGCAATCAGTGGCACCTGCCAGCAGGACCCCACACATGTCCCCCAGCACCCCCACCCCCAGCAGTGCAGGGCACCTGCCAGCAGGCCCCCGCTCATGTCCCACACATGTCCCCCTGCACCTCCACCCCCCAGCAGTCAGGCACACCTGCCAGCAGGCCCCCACTCATGTCCCACACATGTCCCCCTGCACCCCCACCCCACAGCAGTCAGGGGCACCTTCCAGCAGGCCCCCACACATGTCCCCCTGAACCCCCACCCCCCTGCAGTCAGGGGCACCTGCCAGCAGGCCCCCACACATGTCCCCCAGCACCCCCACCCGCCAGCAGTGCAGGGAACCTGCCAGCAGGCCCCCACTCATGTCCCGCTCATGTCCCCCAGCACCCCTACCCCCAGCAGTCAGGGGCACCTTCCAGCAGGCCCCCACACATGTCCCCCTGCACCCCCACCCCCCAACAGTCAGGGGCACCTGCCAGCAGGCCCCCACATATGTCCCCCAGCACCCCCACCCCCCAGCAGCGCAGGGCACCTGCCAGCAGGCTCCCACTCATGTCCCACACATGTCCCCCTGCACCCCCACCCCACAGCAGTCAGGGGCACCTGCCAGCAGGCCCCCACACATGTCCCCCTGCACCCCAACCCCCAGCAGTCAGTGTCACCTGCCAGCAGGACCCCATACATGTCCCCCAGCACCCCCACCCCCCAGCAGTGCAGGGCACCTGCCAGCAGGCCCCCGCTCATGTCCCACACATGTCCCCCTGCACCTCCACCCCCAGCAGTCAGGCACACCTGCCAGCAGGCCCCCACTCATGTCCCACACATGTCCCCATGCACCCCTACCCCCAGCAGTCAGGGGCACCTGCCAGCAGGACCCCATACATGTCCCCCAGCACCCCCACCCCCCAACAGTGCAGGGCACCTGCCAGCAGGCCCCCACTCATGTCCCACACATGTCCCCCTGCACCCCTACCCCCAGCAGTCAGGGGCACCTGCCAGCAGGCCCCCACACATGTCCCCCTGCACCCCTACCCCCCAACAGTCAGGGGCACCTGCCAGCAGGCCCCCACATATTTCCCCCAGCACCCCCACCCCCCAGCAGCGCAGGGCACCTGCCAGCAGGCCCCCACTCATGTCCCACACATGTCCCCCTGCACCCCCACCCCACAGCAGTCAGGGGCACCTGCCAGCAGGCCCCCACACATGTCCCCCTGCACCCCAACCCCCAGCAGTCAGTGTCACCTGCCAGCAGGACCCCACACATGTCCCCCAGCACCCCCACCCCCCAGTTGTGCAGGGCACCTGCCAGCAGGCCCCCACTCATGTCCCACACATGTCCCCCTGCACCTCCACCCCCAGCAGTCAGGCACACCTGCCAGCAGGCCCCCACTCATGTCCCACACATGTCCCCCTGCACCCCCACCCCACAGCAGTCAGGGGCACCTGCCAGCAGGCCCCCACACATGTCCCCCTGAACTCCCACCCCCCAGCAGTCAGGGGCACCTGCCAGCAGGCCCCCACTCATGTCCCCCAGCACCCCCAACCCCAGCATTGCAAGGCACCTGCCAGCAGGCCCCCACTCATGTCCCACACATGTCCCCCTGCACCCCCACCCCCCAGCAGTCAGGGGCACCTGCCAGCAGGCCCCCATTCATGTCCCACACATGTCCCCCTGCACACCCACCCCCCAGCAGTCAGGGGCACCTGCCAGCAGGCTCCCACACATGCCCCCCAGCACCCCCACCCCCAGGAATGCAGAGCACCTGCCAGCAGGCCCCCACTCATGTCCCACTCATGTCCCCCAGCACCCCCACCCCCCAGCAGTGCAGGGCACCTGCCAGCAGGCCCCCACTCATGTCCCACACATGTCCCCCTGCACCCCACCCCCCAGCAGTCAGGGGCACCTGCCAGCAGGCCCCCACTCATGTCCCACACATGACCCCCTGCACCCCTACCCCACAGCAGTCAGGGGCACCTGCCAGCAGGCCCACACACATGTCCCCCTGCACACCCACCCCCCAGCAGTCAGGGGCACCTGCCAGCAGGCCCACACACATGTCCCCCAGCACCCCCACCCCCAGCAGTGCAGGGCACCTGCCAGCAGGCCCCTACTCATGTCCCACACATGTCCTCCTGCACCCCCACCCCCAGCAGTCAGGGGCACCTGCCAGCAGGCCCCCACACATGTCCCCCTGCACCCCCACCCCCCAACAGTCAGGGGCACCTGCCAGCAGGCCCCCACACATGTCCCCAGCACCCCCACCCCCAGCAGCGCAGGGCACCTGCCAGCAGGCCCCCACTCATGTCCCACACATGTCCTCCTGCACCCCCACCCCCAGCAGTCAGGGGCACCTGCCAGCAGGCCCCCACTCATGTCCCACACATGTCCCCCTGCACCCCCACCCCACAGAAGTCAGGGGCACCTGCCAGCAGGCCCCCACACATGTCCCCCTGCACCCCACCCCCCAGCAGTCAGTGGCACCTGCCAGCAGGACCCCACCCATGTCCCCCAGCACCCCCACCCCCCAGCAGTGCAGGGCACCTGCCAGCAGGCCCCTGCTCATGTCCCACACATGTCCCCCTGCACCTCCACCCCCCAGCAGCCAGGCACACCTGCCAGCAGGCCCCCACTCATGTCCCACACATGTCTTCCTGCACCCCCACCCCACAGCAGTCAGGGGCACCTGCCAGCAGGCCCCCACACATGTCCCCCTGAACCCCCACCCCCCAGCAGTCAGGGGCACCTGCCAGCAGGCCCCCACACATGTACCCCAGCACCCCCACCCCCCAGCAGTCAGGGGCACCTGCCAGCAGGCCCCCACTCATCTCCCACACATGTTCCCCTGCACCTCACCCCCCAGCAGTCAGGGGCACCTGCCAGCAGGCCCCCACTCATGTACCACACATGTCCCCCAGCACCCCCACCCCCCAGCAGTCAGGGGTTCCTGCCAGCAGGCCTCCACTCATGTCCCACACTTGTCCCCCTGCACCCCCACCCCCCAGCAGTCAGGGGCACGTGCCAGCAGGCCCCCACACATGTCCCCCTGTACCCCCACCCCCCAGGAGTCAGGGGCACCTGCCAGCAGGCCCACACACATGTCCCCCAGCACCCTCACCCCCCAGCAGTGCAGGGCACCTGCCAGCAGGCACCCACTCATGTCCCACACATGTCCCCCTGCACCCCCACTCTGCTGCAGTCAGGGGCACCTGCCAGCAGGCCCCCACTCATGTCCCACACATGTCCCCCTGCACCCCTACCCCCCAGCAGTCAGGGGCACCTGCCAGCCGGACCCCACACATGTCCCCCAGCACCCCCACCCCCCAACAGTGCAGGGCACCTGCCAGCAGGCCCCCACTCATGTCCCACACATGTCCTCCTGCACCCCTACCCCCAGCAGTCAGGGGCACCTGCCAGCAGGCCCCCACACATGTCCCCCTGCACTCCCACCCCCCAACAGTCAGGGGCACCTGCCAGCAGGCCCCCACATATGTCCCCCAGCACCCCCACCCCCCAGCAGCGCAGGGCACCTGCCAGCAGGCCCCCACTCATGTCCCACACATGTCCCCCTGCACCCCCACCCCACAGCAGTCAGGGGCACCTGCCAGCAGGCCCCCACACATGTCCCCCTGCACCCCAACCCCCAGCAGTCAGTGTCACCTGCCAGCAGGACCCCACACATGTCCCCCAGCACCCCCACCCCCCAGCAGTGCAGGGCACCTGCCAGCAGGCCCCCGCTCATGTCCCACACATGTCCCCCTGCACCTCCACCCCCAGCAGTCAGGCACACCTGCCAGCAGGCCCCCACTCATGTCCCACACATGTCCCCCTGCACCCCCACCCCACAGCAGTCAGGGGCACCTGCCAGCAGGCCCCCACACATGTCCCCCTGAACCCCCACCCCCCAGCAGTCAGGGGCACCTGCCAGCAGGCCCCCACTCATGTCCCCCAGGACCCCCAACCCCAGCAGTGCAAGGCACCTGCCAGCAGGCCCCCACTCATGTCCCACACATGTCCCCCTGCACCCCCACCCCCCAGCAGTCAGGGGCACCTGCCAGCAGGCCCCCATTCATGTCCCACACATGTCGCCCTGCACACCCACCCCCCAGCAGTCAGGGGCACCTGCCAGCAGGCTCCCACACATGCCCCCCAGCACCCCCACCCCCAGCAATGCAGAGCACCTGCCAGCAGGCCCCCACTCATGTCCCACTCATGTCCCCCAGCACCCCCACCCCCCAGCAGTGCAGGGCACCTGCCAGCAGGCCCCCACTCATGTCCCACACATGTCCCCCAGCACCCCAACCCCCCAGCAGTGCAGGGCACCTGCCAGCAGGCCCCCACTCATGTCCCACACATGTCCCCCTGCACCCCACCCCCCAGCAGTCAGGGGCACCTGCCAGCAGGCCCCCACTCATGTCCCACACATGACCCCCTGTACCCCTACCCCACAGCAGTCAGGGGCACCTGCCAGCAGGCCCACACACATGTCCCCCTGCACCCACACCCGCCAGCAGTCAGGGGCACCTGCCAGCAGGCCCACACACATGTCCCCCAGCACCCCCACCCCCAGCAGTGCAGGGCACCTGCCAGCAGGCCCCCACTCATGTCCCACACATGTCCTCCTGCACCCCCACCACCAGCAGTCAGGGGCACCTGCCAGCAGGCCCCCACACATGTCCCCCTGCACCCCCAGCCCCCAACAGTCAGGGGCACCTGCCAGCAGGCCCCCACACATGTCCCCCAGCACCCCCACCCCCCAGCAGCACAGGGCACCTGCCAGCAGGCCCCCACTCATGTCCCACACATGTCCTCCTGCACCCCCACCCCCAGCAGTCAGGGGCACCTGCCAGCAGGCCCCCATTCATGTCCCACACATGTCCCCCTGCACCCCCACCCCACAGCAGTCAGGGGCACCTGCCAGCAGGCCCCCACACATGTCCCCCTGCACCCCACCCCCCAGCAGTCAGTGGCACCTGCCAGCAGGACCCCACACATGTCCCCCAGCACCCCCACCCCCGGCAGTGCAGGGCACCTGCCAGCAGGCCCCCACTCATGTCCCACACATGTCCCCCTGCACCCCACCCCCCAGCAGTCGGGGCACCTGCCAGCAGGCCCCCACTCATGTCCCACACATGTCCCCCTGCACCCCCACCCCACAGCAGTCAGGGGCACCTGCCAGCAGGCCCACACACATGTCCCCCTGCACCCCCACCTCCCAGCAGTCAGGGGCACCTGCCAGCAGGCCCACACACAAGTCCCCCAGCACCCCCAACCCCCAGCAGTGCAGGGCACCTGCCAGCAAGCCCCCACTCATGTCCCACACATGTCCCCCTGCACCCCTACCCCGCAGCAGTCAGGGGCACCTGCCAGCAGGACCCCACACATGTCCCCCAGCACCCACACCCCCCAGCAGTGCAGGGAACCTGCCAGCAGGCCCCCACTCATGTCCCACACATGTCCCCCTGCACCCCCACCCCCAGCAGTCAGGGGCACCTACCAGCAGGCCCCCACACATGTTCCCCTGCACCCCCACCCCCCAACAGTCAGGGGCACCTGCCAGCAGGCCCCCACACATGTCCCCCAGCACCCCCACCCCCAGCAGTGCAGGGCACCGGCCAGCAGGCCCCCACTCATGTCCCACACATGTCCTCCTGCACCCCCAGCAGTCAGGGGCACCTGCCAGCAGGCCCCCACTCATGTCCCACACATGTCCCCCTGCACCCCCACCCCAGAGCAGTCAGGGGCACCTGCCAGCAGGCCCCCACACATGCCCCCCTGAACCCCCACCCCCCAGCAGTCAGGGGCACCTGCCAGCAGGCCCCCACACATGTACTCCAGCACCCCCACCCCCCAGCAGTCAGGGGCACCTGCCAGCAGGCCCCCACTCATCTCCCACACATGTTCCCCTGCACCCCCACCCCCCAGCAGTCAGGGGCACCTGCCAGCAGGCCCCCACTCATGTACCACACATGTCCCCCAGCACCCCCACCCCCCAGCAGTCAGGGGTTCCTGCCAGCAGGCCTCCACTCATGTCCCACACTTGTCCCCCTGCACCCCCACCCCCAGCAGTCAGGGGCACGTGCCAGCAGGCCCCCACACATGTCCCCCTGCACCCCCACCCCCAGGAGTCAGGGGCACCTGCCAGCAGGCCCACACACATGTCCCCCAGCACCCTCACCCCCCAGCAGTGCAGGGCACCTGCCAGCAGGCACCCACTCATGTCCCACACATGTCCCCCTGCACCCCCACTCTGCTGCAGTCAGGGGCACCTGCCAGCAGGCCCCCACTCATGTCCCACACATGTCCCCCTGCACCCCTACCCCCCAGCAGTCAGGGGCACCTGCCAGCAGGACCCCACACATGTCCCCCAGCACCCCCACCCCCCAACAGTGCAGGGCACCTGCCAGCAGGCCCCCACTCATGTCCCACACATGTCCTCCTGCACCCCCACCCCCAGCAGTCAGGGGCACCTGCCAGCAGGCCCCCACACATGTCCCCCTGCACCCCCACCCCCCAACAGTCAGGGGCACCTGCCAGCAGGCCCCCACATATGTCCCCCAGCACCCCCACCCCCCAGCAGCGCAGGGCACCTGCCAGCAGGCCCCCACTCATGTCCCACACATGTCCCCCTGCACCCCCACCCCACAGCAGTCAGGGGCACCTGCCAGCAGGCCCCCACACATGTCCCCCTGCACCCCAACCCCCAGCAGTCAGTGTCACCTGCCAGCAGGACCCCTCACATGTCCCCCAGCACCCCCACCCCCCAGCAATGCAGGGCACCTGCCAGCAGGCCCCCGCTCATGTCCCACACATGTCCCCCTGCACCTCCACCCCCAGCAGTCAGGCACACCTGCCAGCAGGCCCCCACACATGTCCCCCTGCACCCCAACCCCCAGCAGTCAGTGTCACCTGCCAGCAGGACCCCACACATGTCCCCCAGCACCCCCACCCCCCAGCAGTGCAGGGCACCTGCCAGCAGGCCCCCGCTCATGTCCCACACATGTCCCCCTGCACCCCCACCCCACAGCAGTCAGGGGCACCTGCCAGCAGGACCCCACACATGTCCCCCAGCACCCCCACCCCCCAACAGTGCAGGGCACCTGCCAGCAGGCCCCCACTCATGTCCCACACATGTCCTCCTGCACCCACACCCCCAGCAGTCAGGGGCACCTGCCAGCAGGCCCCCACACATGTCCCCCTGCACTCCCAACCCCCAACAGTCAGGGGCACCTGCCAGCAGGCCCACACACATGTCCCCCAGCACCCCCACCCCCAGCAGTGCAGGGCACCTGCCAGCAGGCCCCCACTCATGTCCCACACATGTCCTCCTGCACCCCCACCACCAGCAGTCAGGGGCACCTGCCAGCAGGCCCCCACACATGTCCCCCTGCACCCCCAGCCACCAACAGTCAGGGGCACCTGCCAGCAGGCCCCCACACATGTCCCCCAGCACCCCCACCCCCCAGCAGCGCAGGGCACCTGCCAGCAGGCCCCCACTCATGTCCCACACATGTCCTCCTGCACCCCCACCCCCAGCAGTCAGGGGCACCTGCCAGCAGGCCCCCATTCATGTCCCACACATGTCCCCCTGCACCCCCACCCCACAGCAGACAGGGGCACCTGCCAGCAGGCCCCCACACATGTCCCCCTGCACCCCACCCCCCAGCAGTCAGTGGCACCTGCCAGCAGGACCCCACACATGTCCCCCAGCACCCCTACCCCCGGCAGTGCAGGGCACCTGCCAGCAGGCCCCCACTCATGTCCCACACATGTCCCCCTGCACCCCACCCCCCAGCAGTCGGGGCACCTGCCAGCAGGCCCCCACTCATGTCCCACACATGTCCCCCTGCACCCCCACCCCACAGCAGTCAGGGGCACCTGCCAGCAGGCCCACACACATGTCCCCCTGCACCCCCACCTCCCAGCAGTCAGGGGCACCTGCCAGCAGGCCCACACACAAGTCCCCCAGCACCCCCAACCCCCAGCAGTGCAGGGCACCTGCCAGCAAGCCCCCACTCATGTCCCACACATGTCCCCCTGCACCCCTACCCCGCAGCAGTCAGGGGCACCTGCCAGCAGGACCCCACACATGTCCCCCAGCACCCACACCCCCCAGCAGTGCAGGGCACCTGCCAGCAGGCCCCCACTCATGTCCCACACATGTCCCCCTGCACCCCCACCCCCAGCAGTCAGGGGCACCTACCAGCAGGCCCCCACACATGTCCCCCTGCACCCCCACCCCCCAACAGTCAGGGGCACCTGCCAGCAGGCCCCCACACATGTCCCCCAGCACCCCCACCCCCAGCAGTGCAGGGCACCGGCCAGCAGGCCCCCACTCATGTCCCACACATGTCCTCCTGCACCCCCAGCAGTCAGGGGCACCTGCCAGCAGGCCCCCACTCATGTCCCACACATGTCCCCCTGCACCCCCACCCCACAGCAGTCAGGGGCACCTGCCAGCAGGCCCCCACACATGTCCCCCTGAACCCCCACCCCCCAGCAGTCAGGGGCACCTGCCAGCAGGCCCCCACACATGTACTCCATCACCCCCACCCCCCAGCAGTCAGGGGCACCTGCCAGCAGGCCACCACTCATCTCCCACACATGTTCCCCTGCACCCCCACCCCCCAGCAGTCAGGGGCACCTGCCAGCAGGCCCCCACTCATGTACCACACATGTCCCCCAGCACCCCCACCCCCCAGCAGTCAGGGGTTCCTGCCAGCAGGCCTCCACTCATGTCCCACACTTGTCCCCCTGCACCCCGACCCCCAGCAGTCAGGGGCACATGCCAGCAGGCCCCCACACATGTCCCCCTGCACCCCCACCCCCAGGAGTCAGGGGCACCTGCCAGCAGGCCCACACACATGTCCCCCAGCACCCTCACCCCCCAGCAGTGCAGGGCACCTGCCAGCAGGCACCCACTCATGTCCCACACATGTCCCCCTGCACCCCTACCCCCCAGCAGTCATGGGCACCTGCCAGCAGGCCCCCACTCATGTCCCACTCATGTCCCCCAGCACCCCCACCCTCCAGCAGTGCAGGGCACCTGCCAGCAGGCCCCCACTCATGTCCCACACATGTCCCCAGCACCCCAACCCCCCCGCAGTCAGGGGCACCTGCCAGCAGGCCCCCACTCATGTCCCACACATGACCCCCTGCACCCCTACCCCACAGCAGTCAGGGGCACCTGCCAGCAGGCCCACACACATGTCCCCCTGCACCCCCACCCCCCAGCAGTCAGGGGCACCTGCCAGCAGGCCCACACACATGTCCCCCAGCACCCCCACCCCCAGCAGTGCAGGGCACCTGCCAGCAGGCCCCCACTCATGTCCTACACATGTCCTCCTGCACCCCCACCACCAGCAGTCAGGGGCACCTGCCAGCAGGCCCCCACACATGTCCCCCTGCACCCCCAGCCCCCAACAGTCAGGGGCACCTGCCAGCAGGCCCCCACACATGTCCCCCAGCACCCCCACCCCCCAGCAGCCCAGGGCACCTGCCAGCAGGCCCCCACTCATGTCCCACACATGTCCTCCTGCACCCCCACCCCCAGCAGTCAGGGGCACCTGCCAGCAGGCCCCCATTCATGTCCCACACATGTCCCCCTGCACCCCCACCCCACAGCAGTCAGGGGCACCTGCCAGCAGGCCCCCACACATGTCCCCCTGCACCCCACCCCCAGCAGTCAGTGGCACCTGCCAGCAGGACCCCACACATGTCCCCCAGCACCCCCACCCCCGGCAGTGCAGGGCACCTGCCAGCAGGCCCCCACTCATGTCCCACACATGTCCCCCTGCACCCCACCCCCCAGCAGTCGGGGCACCTGCCAGCAGGCCCCCACTCATGTCCCACACATGTCCCCCTGCACCCCCACCCCACAGCAGTCAGGGGCACCTGCCAGCAGGCCCACACACATGTCCCCCTGCACCCCCACCTCCCAGCAGTCAGGGGCACCTGCCAGCAGGCCCACACACAAGTCCCCCAGCACCCCCAACCCCCAGCTGTGCAGGGCACCTGCCAGCAAGCCCCCACTCATGTCCCACACATGTCCCCCTGCACCCCTACCCCGCAGCAGTCAGGGGCACCTGCCAGCAGGACCCCACACATGTCCCCCAGCACCCACACCCCCCAGCAGTGCAGGGCACCTGCCAGCAGGCCCCCACTCATGTACCACACATGTCCCCCTGCACCCCCACCCCCAGCAGTCAGGGGCACCTACCAGCAGGCCCCCACACATGTCCCCCTGCACCCCCACCCCCCAACAGTCAGGGGCACCTGCCAGCAGGCCCCCACACATGTCCCCCAGCACCCCCACCCCCAGCAGTGCAGGGCACCGGCCAGCAGGCCCCCACTCATGTCCCACACATGTCCTCCTGCACCCCCAGCAGTCAGGGGCACCTGCCATCAGGTCCCCACTCATGTCCCACACATGTCCCCCTGCACCCCCACCCCACAGCAGTCAGGGGCACCTGCCAGCAGGCCCCCACACATGTCCCCCTGAACCCCCACCCCCCAGCAGTCAGGGGCACCTGCCAGCAGGCCCCCACACATGTACTCCAGCACCCCCACCCCCCAGCAGTCAGGGGCACCTGCCAGCAGGCCCCCACTCATCTCCCACACATGTTCCCCTGCACCCCCACCCCCCAGCAGTCAGGGGCACCTGCCAGCAGGCCCCCACTCATGTACCACACATGTCCCCCAGCACCCCCACCCCCCCAGCAGTCAGGGGTTCCTGCCAGCAGGCCTCCACTCATGTCCCACACTTGTCCCCCTGCACCCCCACCCCCAGCAGTCAGGGGCACGTGCCAGCAGGCCCCCACACATGTCCCCCTGCACCCA